>NW_027176207.1:20117750-20347750 GCF_023055335.1 Clinocottus analis | reverse complement strand
AAGCGGAAACTCACAGTTATGTTTTTGGTAATAGAGGAGTAACATATATGTTCAGGTGCACGCACACACACACACACACACACACACACACACACAGGAGGGAAAAGTTCCCCCAGCCTTTAATTAGCAGGAGTCGAGTTACCACCCTCGCAGGCTGACATAAATCGTCAGTGGTACAAATCATTAGTAAATGCAGGTTTGCAGCTGAACTCTGAGTTTCTGGTGTTTTTAATGGAGGGAATAACGAGCACGAGGGCACATCTGCCGACTGGGAAAACCCCCCGAGAACGAGGGAACGCCGGCTCGTCGTTAGCAACGTGGACGCTTGTTTTCGACGGCAACCAGCAATGCAGGGACTGGAGAGACAATCGAACGAGAAGTCGCTGCTGCAACGACGTCGAAAAAACGCAGCGTTAAAGGGTTAAAGTCGTAAAACAAAATAGACGGACATCACCGTGCTAGCGACCTGTCAATCAACTTGTAGCCCCGCCCCTAAAGCAGAAGATTGAGACATAAACTCATGTTTACAATGTTTACTGAGAGAATACATGAAGAGAGAAGTAGAGTCACTTATATAGACTTCTATACAACCAGAGGAGTCGCCCCCTGGTGGTCAGGAGAGAGAATGCAGCTTTAAGACATGAAGCATAGACTTCTATACAACCAGGGGAGTCGCCCCCTGGTGGGCAGGAGAGAGAATGTAGCTTCAACACATGAAGCATAGACTTCTATACAACCAGAGGAGTCGCCCCCTGGTGGTCAGGAGAGAGAATGCAGCTTTAACACATGAAGCATAGACTTCTATACAACCAGAGGAGTCGCGCCCTGGTGGGCAGGAGAGAGAATGTAGCTTCAACACATGAAGCATAGACTTCTATACAACCAGAGGAGTCGCCCCCTGGTGGTCAGGAGAGAGAATGCAGCTTTAAGACATGAAGCATAGACTTCTATACAACCAGAGGAGTCGCCCCCTGGTGGGCAGGAGAGAGAATGCAGCTTTAACACATGAAGCATAGACTTCTATACAACCAGTATAATTAATTGCAGCAATTTACCGACAAAAGGTTGTGAAGAGGGCGAGTAAAATATAAAAAACAGATGAAAACAACACACTTTAAAAAAAGAATACATGTTTAAAAAAGACTTTTGTCAGGACCCACAATGCATCATGGGTGAGAACCCTTGAATCTCTCTTCAACTCGCGTCAAACCCAAACGTCTTCGACTACATCGAAAGCGTCCCAGCATGCAGTTCACCACCGTAAACACTGATTAATTAATCATGTAATCAGCCGCGTGGACATGAAGCGACGGCCAAAGTGCTGAATAATAAAGCTCCCGTTTGTTGCTCACATCAAAGATATAATTACTTCAAAGACGCGATTACTTAGGATAAAAAAAAAAAGAAAATTACAATTAGATATCGACACCTTTTTCCCTCCTCCTCCCTTCTTCTTTTTTTAAGTGCGTCAGGAAACAGCGCATGCGGCCGCTCCGTCCCTCTGTAGTCTAATTTCACTTGAAAGGCCTTTGATTCGTGGCCATATTGTTTCTGCCTTTTATCTCCGCTCTATTGGAACAGAGATCTGCGGCTGAATACAAGAGTTAATGGGATCTCAGACATCACTTGTTTGTAACGACGAGCCCTCCACCTTGACCCTGACTGACACACACACACACACACACACACACACACACACACACACACACTCGTGTACGTATGCATTTTAAGCACACAAGTGTGCAAAGAAACGCGGCTTCACACACACATTCAGCGGCTTCATTTAGAGCGGATAAAACACCTCTAATGTATTCTTTAGTTTCCAGATGACACACTAAGTAGATCCGTCTCTTTTTTTTTCCACATGTGAAGCGGATATTAAAGCGTCCGCCTTTTGTCCGCAGCGCTTTTGAGTCGAGTGTCTTTAATCTAACAAAATGTCCCGGAGATTGCGCGTTCAAAAAACACTCATTTGTATTTATTCTCTCCATCTTTCGCGGTCCTCCTCCTCGCTCCCGGAGGAAGTAAACAATAAAATAATAATAATAATGATGATGATACGGGGGAGGAAGTGATGGCGGCTTCAGCTCGCTCTCTGCCGCCATTTTTATTAGACAAGTGTTCGAAAGTCCTGCTTTTAAGGCGGGAATCGGAGGAATGGTACGCGGAGGATCCGTAGATTATTTTTTTAAGACGTGTTACTAAAAGCATCTAAAGAAACGAGTTGTCCGTCTTTGGACGTGACTGGATTAGAGCGTTCATCATGGATCTTATGAGCGTAAATTTGTGTATTTTTTTATCCCAGAAAATTTCTAGTTTGGAAGTTAATTGTCTCCAAATCTTTGCTCTCAATTAAAAAAAAAAGTTTAATTTTTTTTTTTAAATACGCTCTCAAAAAAAAAAATCAACAAATCAGTTTGAGTTTTTTTTTTTTTTTTGAGAGAGAGAATTTTTTTTTTTGAGAGAATTTTTTATTTTTTATTTTTTTAAGAGCAATTTTTTAAATTAATTAAATTTTTTAAAATTCATTTGACGTAAATCAGCCCGATAATCGATTCCATCGATATCTGATCGGCTCTGATGTTAAGAAGTGTGTGTGTGTGTGTGTGTGTGTGTGTGTGTGTGTGTGTGTGTGTGTGTGTGTGTGTGTGTGTGTGTGTGTGTGTGTGTGTGTGAAGTGAAAAGGCTCGACCGGGAAATACCTTAACTACTGAACGACGCGGACGGATTCTGAAACCGTCCCGTATGACTGAGAGAAACCTCGATGTGATTAATATGAAGCCTGAGAAGAAACACGGTCTGTCTGGCTCTGGTATTATGGGATGCCGTCTGATTTATGATAATTCAGCGACCTCGTCGGTGCAAAGAAGTGCCTTCATCCTCTATGATTGAAAGACTCCTCCCTGAAGCTGCGTCGTGTCGTTTCTATGAAGCGCTTCAACACAAAACAAGTTTTATGTGTCAGAAAATTTACTTTTTTGACATTTTTATGACCTTTAAATCCTCCGTGAGCAACATGCCTCATGACGCTCACACGCAGACGTGGAGCGAGAACCCTGAGGTCTGTTTTGTACCGCGGGAAAGATCCCATCATGCACCTTGGAGAACGAGGTTTTCATTGGACGACAACAACAACAACAACAACAAGCGTATTGATTCTCATCAAATAATTGTAAGAACGACCCGACAAAAGGATTCAATGCACTTTGTATAGAAAAAAACACATAATAACTGTTCAAAATATCTAAAAACATAACAAGTAACCTGTCGGTTGGCATTTATTTTTAGACGATGCATCTGGAATATGTGTAGAAAAAACACTTCTTATAATAATCATTTTAAGTGCTACAGGGTTACGACACACAACACATCTCAAAGTGAGATTTTCCAGCTCATTTCAGGATTTTTGTTTATCTTGAAAGGCCGAAATATTACGTCTTGTATGAAGTGAATTTTCACTTTTTTCTAGATTTGTTTCTACTTATTACAAGAAAAAACTACTTCAGTCGGGTTAAAAGCCGCTAGTGCCGTCGGTGGGTGTCCCCTACTAGCTCCCCGCTGTAGCCCGCTAGCGCTGCTACTAGCTCTCCGCTAACTCTCTGCTAGGGCTGCAGCTAGCTCTCCGCTAGCTCCCCGAAAACCACCGAAAGGTAGCGGGACGCAGGCAGTAGCGGCTGAGCTAGCTTGATACAGCGGGGAGCTAGCAGCAGCGCTAGCAGCAGCGCTAGCTTGCAACAGAAGGGAGTAGCAGCAGCAGCGCTAGTGTGATACAGCGGGGAACTAGCAGCAGCACTAGCTTGATACAGTGAGGAACTAGCAGCAGCACTAGCTTGATACAGTGAGGAGCTAGCAGCAGCGCTAGCTTGCTACAGTGAGGAGCTAGCAGCATCGCTCGCTTGCACGACTCCGTTCTTCCTTTAAAACATTGAACTTAAACTCCTCAACTCTTCTCATCACTGCGTTTTCTTCGCGTCGGCCGCTGGACGCACAGCGGTTCCACTCCGGCGTCCCGGCGTCCGGCGCTCTGTGGAGCTCCACATGTGCGTCTAGCGGCGTCGCGGAGGTGACCCGGCGGTGCCGTGACCCCACACAGACACACAACCCCAAACCCCCACCGCGCAGTCGGTCTCGAGATGCGGAGTCGGACTCCAAATCTGGAAGTCATTGCTTCTCCAGAGTCAGGAGCCCAAAATGAGAGCCTCCGAGTCGGAGGTTTGGGCGACATCAAAGCGCCGGCAACCATAACAACGCAGCTATGTTTAAAAAAAGGCCAAACACCCCCCCACCAACAAGCCCGCCCACTCCCCAATTACACACACACACACACAGACACACACACACGCTCATATGCATGGTTGAATGCATGTACGCAGGGACACGCCCAGTGGTGTACATGCAAACACACATACACACACACACGCACACACACACACACACATCTGCACACCAGCACACACACATGCACACACACACACAAAACACATGTGTCCACTGCTGCCACACACCACTGGAACATCTGGACCGTGGCCATGATGAATCAGTAACCACTGCTCGTTACCAACAGACAGAAACACACTGTGTGTGTGTGTGTGCGTGTGTGTGTGTGTGTGTGTGTGTGTGTGTGTGTGTGTGTGTGTGTGTGTGTGTGTGTGTGTGTGTGTGTGTGTGTGTGTTCATACGCACACCAAAGCTAACAGAGGACAATGATTCCAACATTTACTCGGTTTTGATAAAGAACCCACATTTGTTTGGATCTTTCTCTACTGGTTTCACTGGGAGGAGACGAGGAGACAAGGAGACAAGGAGACAAGGAGACGAGTAACTCATTATTCAAATGTGACGCCTTTAAGAGGAAGAATAAATAAATAAAAAGTGGATTCAGCATTCATGATCCAAATAAATGTTGTTGCTGGAAGATTAATCTCAATGTCTAAAATCTGAAAACTGCTCTTCCGTCCTTTCAGAACAAGTCGCTCTCTCAACGAGTCGCTCTCTCAACGAGTCGCTCTCCCAACGAGTCGCTCTCTCAACAAGTCGCTCTCTCAACAAGTCGCTCTCCCAACGAGTCGCTTTGGTAATAACGAGTCGCTCTCTTAACGAATCTCTCTCTTAACGAGTCTCTCTTAACGAGTCTCTCTTAACGAGTCTCTCTTGACGAATCTCTCTCTTAACGAGTCTCTCTTAACGAGTCTCTCTTAACGAGTCTCTCTTAACGAGTCTCTCCTGCACCCGGCGGTGACGCTCCTCCCTCCCTCTTTCTTTAACCCCTCCCTCCTCAGGAGGAGATAATTAATGTTGTGTTTCTTTCGATCAGAAACAACTTGTTTGTGACAAAACAAACCGGGGCAAGAGCGAAAACACTGACACGAGGAGTCGGGAGGAAACGAGGCGACCGCAGAGGACGTAAATCCTCTCAGGGACTCGCTTCCTGCGGCGTGGAGGGGGGGGGGGGGGCGAGGGGGGGGGGGGTCTCCACTGGAACAATAGACATCACAACGGCTTCAGTTAGCAGAAGCAGAACAATTCAATGAAATCCCGCCGTCCCGTCCGGAGGCCGTGTGGTTCCCCGCCGAGGAGACGAAACTGGTTGTGAAACGCTTTCACTCAGCAGACCGCGAGCTGTGAAGGGAAACGCCGCCACGCACGACTGACGCGCTTCCTGTGAGCAAGAACATGTTTATTACACGGATGAAGAGGCCACAATGAAGGAGACTCTTCTTCTCCTTCTTATCCATCTCCTTTGTATCTTTCTCCTTCTTCTTCTTATCTTTCTCCTTCTCCTTCTTCTTCTTATCCTTCTCCTTCTTATCCTTCTCCTTCTTCTCCATCTCCTTCTTCTTCTTCTCCTTCTCCTTCTTCTCCTCCTTCTCCTCCTTCATCTCCTTCATCTCCTCCTTCATCTTCTTCATCTCCTCCTTCTTCTTCTTCATCTCCTCCTTCTTCTTCTTCTTCTTCATCTCCTCCTTCTTCTTCTTCATCTTCATCTCCTCCTTCTTCTTCTTCATCTTCATCTCCTCCTTCTTCTTCATCTCCTCCTTCTCCATCTCCTTCTTCTTCTCCATCTCCATCTCCTTCTCCTTCTTTTTCTCCTTCTCCTTCTCCTTCTTCTTCTTCTTCGTCTTCTTCTTCTTCTTCATCTCCTTCTTCTCCATCTCCTTCTTCTCCATCTCCTTCTTCTCCATCTCCTTCTTCTCCATCTCCTTCTTCTTATCTTTCTTCTTCTCCTCCTTCTCCTCCTCCTTCTTATCCATCTCCTTATCCTTCTTTTCCTTCCTATCCTTCTCCTCCTTATCATCTCCTTATCTTATGCTTCTTCTTATCCATCTCTTTATCTTTCTCCTTCTCCTTCTTCTCCTTCTTCTTCACTGTGAGAAGTCCAACAATTGTTTGAAAGGCAACTTCTACTTAATCATTTCCTTAATTGTCTTAAGGGACTTAAGCGTGAACAAAGTGTATTTAATGTTGTATTATTTTGTATTTTCGTCCTCCAACAAGTCATCTGAAGAACTCGTGTTGGGTCGTTTCTTCATTATTTTTGGGGGGACTTTTCGAGGATGAAACCATGTCACCGCTGGTGTCTCGCCTGCAGGCCTTTATCGGGGGAAAGTGAAACTACACAAATATTATGAAGACAAAAGTGAATGAAATGAAACCCAATGATATAGTGAGTCTTTCAAAGTGGATTAAGAGAAGACAAAGTGTTGCATTCAGGCTCGTAGGAGCTTTCGGGAGCCGATTTAGACCTAAAAACATTTAGAAGCCTTTTACATCGTCACAATGGATGAATGTAAACATACAGGCAGGAAGAAAGACGCATCTTTCCACCCGGACGCCTTTAAAACACGCCACCTCGTGTCTTTGTGGTTGCGTCTCTTCCAGCGTACATGCAGCTTGTTCCTCACATTTCAGCGTGTGTGTTGTTTAGCGAGCAGGTCGTACGACGGCCGCCGCCGCCGCTCGCAGGCCGCCGCCGCCGCCGCTCGCCGGTCGGTTGAGTTTTTTGGGGAAGCAGAAGACGACTCAATCAGCTTTCATGCTCTCTGGCCTCCGGGGCCACCTTTCTGCTTCTGTGTGATCGGCCGCTTTGATGTTTGTATCGAAATAATCTCGTCCCTGGGCAGGTGTGTGTGTGTGTGTGTGTGTGTGTGTGTGTGTGTGTGTGTTCATTGAAGGCCATGCAAAAGAAATACCTGGAGGGTGGAGGGGGGGGGGGGGGGGGGGGCTGAATGGCCTCGACATCCCCGAACCCAAACAGGAATATTTTTCGGATACGGCATTCTTATTCACACACACACACACACACACACACACACACACACACACACACACACACACACACACACAGTCTGCTTTTTGTAAAGCATTTTTTTACCTAAATTTAAAAAACATGTTCTTCGTTGCATCGCTTCATAAGATTGAATCTGTTCTTCCTGGTCCGATGCGACGTCTTCAAAAGTCTCGTTCTGTCTGATAAACTGCCCCAAAATAATACAATAACATAACTTTTACACGACACTAATATACTAAACTGTTAAATAAATACAGGAAGAAATTCACTGTGAATTTGAGAACGTTTGAGGATTCATTGATCATGTTTCTGTTTCATTTATCAGCAGAAAAAAAGCTGCAAATTTCTCTTTTATAGGAGAAAACAAAGCCGGGACCGGACCAGAGGCCCCCGGGGGCCAATCACCTCGCTCCTTTCATCGCGTGTCCCAGATCCGCTTTAAAAACCATCGTTCACCAAAAGATTGCGATGGTGACGCGCGGTGATCCATCAGCCTGGTGACCAGGTCCTCTCAGACGACCTCAGGCCCAAAACTCTGACCTCTGACCCCCGCCACAGACTTCAAGATGGCTGGTCTGGGTTCTCCTCTGTTTCGGGGTTTTTGCATTGATCTGCTTCGGCAAATACTTTTTCATCCATTTTTCATTTGCTTTCACAAAACCTTTCGACCTTTGACCCTCAAAACGGGAGAAAAAGAAAAGTTTACACTTTTCTAGGCAAACTCAAGAGGAAATGATAAAATAAGTCAAGTGACATTTCCTTATTATAAAAGACTAATGACTAAGATCTCATAAAGAATGATGGATCGTTGTGCGTTGTATGTTAGTACCTGACAAGTCCACACCTGTGTCTTTTCCCACGTGAAAGCGGGACGACAGCCGCTTCTTTATGCTTAAAATAAAATGTTTCTGGCGTAATGATTGACCGATCGACTGGAGAGAAGAAAGAAAGAGAGAGAGAGAAAGAGAGATCAACGGGTCGTCTCAGAAGAGGAGGAACGATGAAGAAGGGGAGAAGATGTGCAGATAGAGAAAACAATGAGTGATGGATGGATGGATGGAGGTGTAGAAGGAGATGTGGATGCTGCTCCGTCTCTCCTTCTCCTTCTCTCCCTCTCTCTCCTTTCATGTCCTAATTTATTCCGTCTGATTAATTCCTTTTACCCCAGCGGCTGGAGCGATTCCTCTGGATTCCCTCTCTCCCTCTCTCTCTCCCTCTCCCTCTCTCTCTCCCTCTCCTTCCTTCCTTCCTTCCTTCCTTCCTCCCCCCTCTCTCTCTCCCTCTCTCCCTCCCTCCCTCCCTCCTTCCCTCTCTCCCTCCCTCCTTCCTTCCTTCCTTTCTTCCTTCCTCCCCCCCTCTCCCTCTCTCTCTCCCTCTCTCCTCCCTCTCCTACTCTCTCTCTGCCCACCTGCTGGGCTGGTCCTCTCTCTCTCTCTCTAGACTTTTTTCTACATGTAAAAAAAAAAAAGGAAGAAGAAGAAAGGGCATGCCGTAACCACGGCAACCGCAGCACCGAATAAATAAATGAGAGAATGAAAGAAAAAAAGTCTCAGAGATCTGAGATGTGTTGCTGCGCTTGTTTGGTTTGGACGGGCAGAGCACGAACAATGCAGAAGGAAACTTTAAGAGACTTAAGGAGACCTTAAAAGACCTTAAGAGACCTTAAGAGACTTTAAGAGACCTTAAGAGACTTAAAAAAAAACCTTAGAAGACTTTAAAAAAAACCTTAAGAGACTTTAAGAGACTTTAAGGGACTTTAGAAGACTTTAAAAAACCTTAAGAAACTTGAAGAGACTTTAAAAATATTTTAAGAGACTTTAAAAGACCTTAAAAGACTTGAAGAGACTTCAAGAGACTTCAAGAAACTTTAAAAAACCTTTAAGACTTTAAGAGACTTTAAGAGACTTTAAAAGACTTAAAGAGAATTTAAGACACTTCAAGATGCTTTAAAAGGACTTTAAGAGACTTTAAAAGGATCCGTTCACCCAATAAAATAAATAAATAGTAATATTTTATTCACGCTTCAGGGTTTGGGTGTATTAGTAGTTCGAGTGAGTGAGAAAATGGTTAGTTTTACCCTTTAAAACTACTTTTTATGACTTTTTTCATTTACAAATTGATTGTTTTGGGACTTTTGTGAGTCGGTTGAACAAAACAAAGCAAAAAAAAAACTCCATTTAATGACATTTCTTGACACAAGACGTCTGTTTCTTATTCTCTTTAAACCCGAGCGGCCGAGAGGTCGCGTGAGTTGAACAAGACGAGGATCGCGGTGACCTTTTCTCCCGAACGGCCGCAAAAAAAACCCTCCGCCTGTCATGTCAGGCCGCGAACACACACTCGCCCGAAATAACCCGGTTTAACAGCTCGAACCCCGGAGGATTTGAAAAAAAAAAAAGCATTCCTTCCTTCTTCTTCCTTTCTTTATTGCTTCTGGGAGTGCAGCGCAGTTTAAAAAAAGGCTCCCCGAAAAGAAAAAACAAACGCGTTGAACGTTACGAGGCTTCAGACCCGAGGAACATCTCGATGGACTGGAGAGAGCGGCCGAGTCTTTTGGGTCCAAACACCTGGAAAAACAAGCCTCGGTTTTCCTCTCGACTCTCATTTACGGTCGTAAGTGGTCGTTACCGCGAGCGGTTTTGGCTCGGCGGCTCGAGGCTGAAGCCGGTCGCCGCTACGCTACACTACGCTAAGCTACGCTACACTACGCTAAGCTACGCTAAGCTGCGCAGCTGCAGCCGAGGCCTCGAGGCACAGAAGCCCCGAGGAACATCTTCCTCAAAACATACAGTTGGTTTCTTCTGACTTCTGGAACTTCTTCTTCTTCTTTTTTTTTTAAACAAAAGAAAATCTGTTAAAAGTTTAGAGTCCACAAAACCTCTCTCCCTCCCCCTCGTCGCTAACTCTTCCCCGCTGTGTTTCCCCTCGAAACAAAGCAGAGATGTCATCAACATAATTGTAGTCTTGCAGTTAAATGTGAGGACTCTCAACACATTCCTTCTCTCCCTCCTTCCCTCCTTCCCTCCTTCCCTCCTTCCCTCTATCTCTCTACGCGACGTGGAGAGATGTGCGCTGCATGTTTGGCCAACATGCTCGTGTGTTCGACTGGCTTGAATTATAGATCGGAGACGCGAGCCACCCACTGCTTGTTTGTTTGTTCAAGACGTCGGAGTAAGCAGAGAGGAGAAGGAAAGGGAGGGGACACGAGACGGAGCAAGAAGAAGAAGAAGAAGAAGAAGAAGAAGAAGAAGAAGAAGAAGAAGATAGAGAGACTGAAGGGGAGAGAAAAGCAGGGAAAAAATATGGCGGACAGAAGAGGGATGGAGGAGGGTACGGACATGAAAACTACTGTTAATATACATGAAAACTACTGTTATTATACATGGAAACTACTGCTAGTATACATAAAAACTACTGCTAGTATACATAAAAACTACTGCTAGTATACATAAAAACTACTGCTAGTATACATAAAAACTACTGCTAGTATACATGAAAACTACTGCCATTATAAACTACTGCTATTATACATGAAATCTACTGTTATTATACAATAAAAACTACTTATGTTATACCATGAAAACTACTTCTATTATACAATGAAAACTATGTATATTATACATGAAAATTACTGATGTTATACCATGCAAACTACTGCTATTATACCATGAAAACTACTTATTTTATACCATGAAAACTACTGCAATTAGTCAAGAATTAGCGCTATATTGTCACAGCTAGCGGGTGAACTCAAAAGCTGCGTCTTCGTGCGGTCAGACGTTGGCTGAAGTTCTGAGAAAACCTCAGTGGGAACGAGACAGAAACACTCGAGGTCACACAGACCTTGACCTTTGACCTCCAGAGTCAAAGGTCCGGTCCAGTGTCAGGCCGAATGTCTCCGGTACGAATGCATAAATAAAAAAATTGAAAAAAATCCCCCATTATCGTGCTGTTTTAAAGTCGCCCTCCATAACTGCCCCGCCCCCTCCAGAGGGGGAAGCCTCCCCTGCCCGTCATCCAGCTCACGTTACCCGCGGCTCGGGGCTCTGATGTGGCTTCAGACGGAGAGCGCACAAAACCCCGTCCCACAACCGCACGGCCCGGCTCGGCTCAGGGCCCGTCCTGTGGTCACCGCGCTATGAAAGAATATTTTGGGTACATTCCCTAACTATATACCGCCGCCGCCCCCAACAACATGCTGCTCTCATTTAGAGAGGGTTTTATGAGGGGGGGGTTGTTCTGAAGGGATGCAGCGAGCGCTTCGCGGGGTTTCACCTCCAGAGCAGAAGGTTCTGGCCGGAGAGGCCGGTGTCGTCTCTTGAATGAAGTTATTAGCACAAACTCCGTTTTATATTTAACTCCATCCTCCCAAACCCCAACGATCCGTCAGCGCCATCGACTCGTGAATCCTTCTGGTGAAGCTAATTTCTTTCCCTAATGAGTCTCGCTCGTTGTTAATAAGAACAAGCAGTCCAAAAAATCCTGATGACGATGAGGATGTTTAGCAAGTAAAAGCATCAAATGCTCCCGTTGGAGAAGCAGAAACCAGAGAATGTTTTACTAAACTAATAGTTGCAGATTTATTCTAAGAAATCTTCCTTTTTTGACAATTTGGCATAAAATTGTGTATTTGTGTGTCTTTTTCTATATTCTGCTCCATTTGCAACTATAGATAGATAGATAGATAGATAGATAGATAGATAGATAGATAGATAGATAGATAGATAGATAGATAGATAGATAGATAGATAGAGGGTGATGTTCAGCGGGCCGGTGCCTAATGCCTCTTAACGGATCAAACAGGACATTTGAAGGAACCGGATAATGAAAGGAGGAAGGACGACTCCCCCCCAACCCCCCTCAAAAAAAAAACTACAAAAAGGAGGAAGAAGGGTGAGGAGACGCAGGTTCAGGAGGTTCAGGAGGTTCAGGAGGACACAAACACGAATGTCTAGGTGAAGAAATAAATAAGTATGTGTGTTTAAAAAAAGGAGGATGAATTAACCGGAATGTGAAGAGATGATCAATATTTAGACAAATGGACTTCAGCTAATGGACGGATACAAAGAACAGGAGCCACACACACACACACACACACACACACACCGGCCTCCATTACAGCGTCGTCAGCCTTCGTCTTTTCATCCGTCTCACATCAATTAAATCTCCCCCCGTCGGGCCGGAGGGGGTCTTGTACTGTATTAGCGCGCTGCCGTCCCTCTGCGTGTCCGAGGGAGTTTCTCTTTAATCTCCAGGAGATGTTCCCATTGATGGGTCTATTGATTCCATGTTGCACCAGCTGCTTTTATCTCCGGGAACTCAAAAGGAGGTGTCGGTGGGAGAAGAGATGCACTCCCCCCGCCGGGGTCCGGTAGCGGCGCGTGGGTCGCGGGAACGCGTCTTTGAAATGTGCGGGAAAAGAAAGAAGCCGACGCCTCGCGAGGAAAAAACAGACAAAACTACGAATGTTTTGTCTCATTGAATCTCAGGTAAAAAAAAAACAGGTGAGGGAAGCTAACGAGGGAGGTGTGTTAAAGCTGCATTCTCTCTCCTGACCACCAGGGGGCGACTCCTCTGGTTGTATAGAAGTATATGCTTCATGTGTTAAAGCTGCATTCTCTCTCCTGACCACCAGGGGGCGACTCCTCTGGTTGTATAGAAGTATATGCTTCATGTGTTAAAGCTGCATTCTCTCTCCTGACCACCAGGGGGCGACTCCTCTGGTTGTATAGAAGTATATGCTTCATGTGATAAAGCTGCATTCTCTCTCCGGACCACCAGGGGGCGACTCCTCTGGTTGTATAGAAGTCTATGCTTCATGTGTTAAAGCTGCATTCTCTCTCCTGACCACCAGGGGGGCGACTCCTCTGGTTGTATAGAAGTATATGCTTCATGTGATAAAGCTGCATTCTCTCTCCGGACCACCAGGGGCCGACTCCTCTGGTTGTATAGAAGTATATGCTTCATGTGTTAAAGCTGCATTCTCTCTCCTGACCACCAGGGGGCGACTCCTCTGGTTGTATAGAAGTCTATATAAATGACTCTCCTCTCTTGCACGGAAACGGCCATAAACCAAGATGGCGACGGCGAAATGTCAGTCCGCAAACCGGCGTGTGACGTCAGCGTGACTACGTCCACTTTTTATGTATACAGTCAGAAAAAAAGAAGGATTAAAAACTGGATAAAACTTGGAGGCTCTTCGACGCGAGAGCCCAGCTGCAGCCGAGTCATCTGTGTGCGTTGGGAGAGCGGAGCGAGGGCGCTGCCATGCCGCCGACCGCATGGAGCTCCACCAAGAGCCGAGAGCCAGGAGCTGGTGCGCCTCCACCACAGAGGCCCGTGGGGTGGGGGGGGGGGGGGGAGGGGGCGGGGCATCAGAGAGTCAGAGACCGCTGTAACACGCGTGTATTTATCCATTTTTAACTGCGTGTTCATGCTTATTTGACCACCAGGAGTGTGTGCGTCCAGGGTTTGTGTTTGTGAGTCTTTCCCCACAGAGCAGAGGGCCGGCCTGTGGGTTTAAAAAAAAAAAAAAAAATACGTTTTTCTTTTTTTTTTTAAACAGAGCGCCTGTTGGCGGGAGGGTTGATATTCTGCTATCGATCATCTGGACTAATAACATGGTGACTCGCCGGCGGCGTGTAATTATCACCCCAAAATAAAAGCGGCTGGCTCCACGACTTCGCAGTCCTCTCTGCCTTCAAAAAAATAAATAAAAATCGGCCTCTTTTTCGTTGTTGTCATCTGCTCTTTTGTTGACGAGCAAACAAAAGCACGGAGGTCATTGCGCAACAGTTGCAACATTTTTTTTTTTCTACCCGGAGACCCCTCTGCTAAACAGAGTGAACACGTCTCGGGCTTTTATTGTGAAAGGTAAGTAACTCGTCAAAGTTGAGAGGAGAAAATAAAGTGGAAGGTTCCTGTTGTTTTTGTTTTTGTTGGTGTTGTTGCACACGTCCACTATGCTGTCTCACCATCTTAACCTGTTATATAAAATTATATTTTTCTCTATTTTCGAAGACCAGACAATTAATTGACACACACATAAATATTCAGCAGATTAATCCATGATGAAATCAATCTTCACAGCTGCAGCTCTGAACAAAATGCAGACGGTGAAAGTTTCAACATTTTGCACTAAAGAAAAGTATTGAAACCGACGGGCTGCGTTTCATTAACGATGCGAACAAATACAAGCAGTGAAACTGTTCTGCACACGAAAAAAATCCAAAATAAAACACCGGCCCTTTAAGAGCATCACTTTATTCTTGTCACTCGTCCAGCCACAAATCCCTCGTTTTTTCTTCCTCTTTCTGATCTCATCTCTGCATCCTTCTACTCATCCCTCTCTTCTACTCATCCCTCTCTTCTTCTACTCATCCCTCTCTTCTTCTACTCATCCCTCTCTTCTACTCATCCCTCTCTTCCTCTCATCCATCTCGTCTCCACAGAAGAGAAACGTCTGATGTTTGCGGTCGGCTGAATTGTTTAGCCGTGATTTGTAATGTAAATATGTGGCTGCGTGTGAGAGAGCGCACACACACACACACACACACACACACACACACTACATATTCGGAGAGCAACCAGCCGCCTGGCTCGGCTGCTGGTTGCTCCTACGGACCCGTAATTGTTCCCGGGCCTCCGCTCTCTGAGCGCCGCTCCGCCAGAGCCAAGCGGCTAACCATCAGCAGCCCTTGTGGCCTCCTCGCCTCCGCCTCCTGGACTCCGCCTACTCCCCTCCGCCTCCGTCAGGCGATGGAGCCTCAGCCTGGAGATGCAGCGCGACAAGCACTTGAGAACAAAGTTGTTTTTTTGTTTGTGTTTCATACGATTTATACTTTAGCTTTCAGCTGACGTAGCACCAAGCACCGCGGCGGCCATGTTGGATTTGGCTGCTTTTTGTGTCAGTTGATTCATTATAAAAACAAAGCGAGACAAAGGTGACGCAGCGGTTACGCTCCAACAGACAGATGGAGGTTATGGGAAATGAAAAAGCTCATAATCTTGGATTGAGATGTGAAAGATGTAACACGACGGAGAGCCGGAGCCTCGTAAACGTCTCCTCGTCAGCGCCACCAGGGAATAAAAAACTCACACACACCGGAGTCTCTTATCAGTAAACAAAAAGTAAACAAGCCTGCAGTGCTTTTGAACAACATGTCAACATTTTCTGTCGCGCTTCATATTTTATTTTTTAAATGCAGGTTATTAAAAGCCTGAGTTGTAATTCCTCTAATCTCTAATCTGAATACACAAAATGAACTGCGACCTGCAGCCGGATTTATTTTCATTCATGTTTTTCTGTTACAAATTAGTTTCCATTGCCGTTAGGATGCTTTTGCAGACGATATCTTCTCTATTTAAAGCGGTAAAGTGTGTGTGTGTGTGTGTGTGTGTGTGTGTGTGTGTGTGTGTGTGTGTGTGTGATGCTGTTGAGTAAGTCAAGCTTTAAAATGTTCCACCAACATGGTTAAGGGCGGAGCAGAGTGTGAGAGTGTGTGTGTGTGTGTGTGTGTGTGTGTGTGTGTGTGTGTGTTCTCTTCAGGTGACGCGACAATGAGACGCGAGGCCTTTATTTTCCATGGTAAACCACAACAGGCTTAACCTCGTCTAACTGTACACAACGAACACACACACACACACACACACACACACACACACACACACACCTAGATAAACATGTTGCCCTCAGTTCACTCTCCTCCCCGCTTTAATTAACTCTGAAATATACGCTTTAACTCTAATAATATATATTTTTTTCCACTTTAAGACAAACAGAATAGAGGCAATCGTAATATCCTGATGACATTGAATGCAGCAGTCTCTCGGCCACCGAGGAGGAAGCAACAGATCAGCCGTCACTTGAACTCAATCGAGAATAAAATAAAGGAACGCACGTTGTTGTTTACTGGTGTACAGTTACGCAATAAAAAGTGATATATTTTTATATTTAGAATATATTCATAGAGAGAAGAAACAATGCAATTACTGCAAAATAACTGTTAATCCGATATAGTGTCAGTACACCGGTTTGATATCCCCTAATCCTGTCATTAAACAGCTTGTTTCTGCAACACAACAACAACAACATCATGTGTCACTTCCTGCCAAAAGGTGCTGCACATGTGCAAACTACTGTGGGTAAACACTGTCGCTTCTCCTCTGGTCATGTGACACAAAAAAATCCACCTCGAGATCAGGAGAACTAAGTTACGTTAGCAGTTAGAAGTTAGCGGTTAGCTAAACGACAGAGCTAAGAGCTAACGTCAACCGACAGTCCATCCAGTAACATTATGGTGCTTGTTAGACAGTTGTGACAAAAAATCTGTCTCAAAATCTAAAGCGCTAAGTTACGTTAGCGGTTAGCTGTTAGCTAAATAACATAGCTAAAAGCTAACGTCAACCGACAGTGCGTTCAGTAACATTATGGTGCTTGTTAGCCAGCTCTTATTTATTACGATTACAGATATAATTCAACTTATTTGTCAATGTGTATTTTGCAAGCTTTAAATCTGTCCGTCTCCGTGAAGAACAATAAAGAAAATATGTGGATTAAAAAAGCTTTTAAATAGCATCATAATATGTGATTTACACATTTCATTAACAGCAAGTTTCGCCTGAATAACCTTGACATGATGAACGGCATCGGGGTCATTCGGGTCGAGAGAAAAAACTAAAATCAACAGTCGTCTCTTTCCTCTAATCAAAGCCGCGTCGACGCTGACGTGACGCTCAGCTAACGGGCGCTTAATTGAAACCAGTGTTTCCTGGGGGGGCGGGCTTGTTTGTGACAGTGTCAGAGTTATGGCGGCGCTAAGAACCCCGGGGCGCCTTTTCTTTTTGTGCGGTTATTTTTCTTTAAAGACAAACAGAAGAAATCAGAGGCCACAAACCCGTCGTGGACGCGGTCCGACTGACTGTTTCGGGGGTTTCGTCGGACTCCAATTTCCCCGTTAGCCGGAAGTCGAGACTTCCGGCGCGACATCTGCCGCTCGATGGCGACGACGCGTTTTTATTTGTTTGTTATTGTCGTCAAACAACTTCTCTTTGAGGGCGTTGTGGCGATGAATTAACGTCAAAGTGACGAAAACTTGTAACGTATGCCAACATATTTATTCTCTTTTTTTTTTTACTTTCAAAAACTTCTGCAACTGCAGTCAGTTTTGAATTGATTTTTAAAGGGTTTTGATTAGCGTTTAGCTCACAGTTGGGTAACATGTGACATTACAGCTTAATCCAGTACATACATTTAACCAAGAGGCTGTTTTATTTATCCTTTTAATGAATGACAGTGTCCAAAACACTGTGATTGTGATTTTCTGCCTCTCAAGGACTCAAGATTTCTCTTCACATGAGAAAAAAAGTGAGCCGGGATCGAAAGTGGAATCTAATTTTGTGTTTTTTTTCCCAATAATAAAGGCAACGTTCAACAGCCTATATCAACATATATTAATGTATTACATCCTTTATGTCGGGGAGTAACTGTATTATAAAAACAAGAAGGTACTGGAGGCAGTACTGTATCTACAATAATGTACAGTTCAAGGGTTTGCCTAACACCCTGAACAGTACATTATTGACGATACAGTACTGCCTTGAGTACCTTATTGCTTAAGAAGAACCTGGTTTATTAAACTGTAAATAAACTGTACATTATCTAAAATAATGTACAGTTCAAAGGTTTGAACAACACCCTTGAACAGTACATTATTGACGATACAGCACTGCCTCCAGTTCCTTATTGCTTGAAAAAAAATAAAAGAATATTTCTGTCACTTTGTTTTTTCTTCAAACAACTCTACTTCCTGTCGGCGAAAGCGAAAACGGGCGATCGAGACGTAAATCGAACCCTTTTGGGTCTTTTTTCCTTGAGTGCGGCGGCGAAACGGTTAAAGTTGTTCTTAAGGTGTCGAGCGTCTGCTTCACCGGGGCTGCGGTGGAGTCTTCACCAGGTGCACAGCGCGGTTAGCGCTTCTCATTGTTTACTGCTGCCTCCCTTCCTGCTAGCTGCATGCTCTCTCTCTCTCTCTCCTCTCTCTTTTCTCTCTCTCTCCATCGGTCGCTCTGCCCCTTCGAGGCTCGACCACGCTCTCCTCCGTCTGATCGACCCAATCTGTCAAATCAGATGCTTCGTTTGTTCTTCACTTCCTGCCCCGCTTCATCTGCGCATACAGTGTTCCCCACACACATGTCCTGTACGTACAACGCCCACACACACACACACACACACACGCACACACAGACAGACCGCAGTGCAGTGCACGTCACAGTTGCTCTAGTTTTCTTTTTAGGGGTTTGGCCCTGAAAAACTGCTCAAAACAATGATACCAAAAAAAAAAGCTTTATTACTTCCTGAAACTAAACGTATTAACTTCAAAACTTTGTGTGGTAATGTGTCATGAACGCACCGTGTGTGTGTGTGCGTGTGTGTGTGTGTTGTCTTCCTTCCACCTCCCCTCCCTTCAACGTCTCCCCTCCTCGTTTCCTCAAGGCCGGCTCTCCTTCCTCGCTTCCTTCAACGCCGAAATCCAGACGCGATTATCGGACGCGCACTCTTTTTCGTTGTTGTGTTGTGTGTGTGTTTGTGTGTGTGTTGTGTGTGTGTTTGTGTGTGTGTTGCGGTGTTGCATCTCCATCTCTGGTGTGTTTGCTCTGCAGACCGACAGGAAAGGTTCTCATGGCCGTGCGGCCGCGGGGCAACGGACGAGTCTTTTCCCTTCGCTCGACCAAAAAAAAAAAAAAAAAACGGAGCCAAACAAAAGTAGGAAATCAATTTGCCGCTCGGCCCGAGCTCCTTGAGAGGAAACCCGGTGAAGAGGGAATTCCTCTCGCTCCCTTTTTTTTTTCCGTGGGCGTACGAGTGACAATAAACGTCGAGCCAAAACATATACGAGCTTCCACCGGCGGGAGGCGTCACGGCGGGATCCCCGCGGGGCTCATTTTCATCGCGTGGCGCCGACGCACAACGAGGTCAAAGGTGAAGAGCCTCAAACCGGATGACACGGCCACCGGCAGCAGCCTCACGCTGGATAAATTAATTTTGCTTACAGTTACAGTCCTTCAAAACAAATCATCACAAGTCATTTGATAGCTAATAACACACACACACACACACACACACACACATCAAAAGAATCAATCAACTACCAGAAAGCGAAAAAGACCAGAACATGATGCGTTGTCCTCTCTGCATGGGAGGCGTGCTGATTTTGAACAATGCACACTGTGTTAAAATGTGTGTGTGCGTTTGTGTGTGTATGTGCGTGCGTATCTGTGTGTGTGTGCATGTTGAGTGTCAGTGTGCACGAAGAGGAAGAAGGAAGTGAAGACACTGCTATGAGAGTATGCACTGTACATTTCTCTGAGTAGTGTGTGTGTGTGTGTGTGTGTGTGTGTGTGTGTGTGTGTGTGTGTGTGTATGTATATGTATATATATATATATATATATATATATATATATATATATATATATATATATATATATATATATATATATATATATATATATATATATAGGCGGAGGCAACTTCTTCGCCGATGAGTATCATATGAGGGATTAAACTAACTTCTGCTCCTGTGTGTGTGTGTGTGTGTGTGTGTGTGTGTGTGTGTGTGTGTGATCACAGCCATGTGTGCTGAGCTGTTTCGTGCGGCTGTGGAGGCTCCAGCTGGTCTGGGCAGAGCCACGGGGAGGAGGAGGAGGAGGAGGATGAAGGAGGAGGAGGATGATGATGGGGGGAGTTGAGTTTCATTGAGTCGTCTATTTTTATGAACTCTATTTTAATAAAGTGCACACTAAAAGGAGCATAAAGGACGGCGGCCTGGAGGGAGTCGGTGCAGCGTCATCACAGGAGAGAGAATATAAAGGTTTCACGCCATGAGGAAGGTAAAGCTCACACACACACACACAGGTAAAGCTCTCACACACAGGTAAAGCTCACACACGCAGGTAAAGCTCACACACGCAGGTAAAGCTCTCACACGCAGGTAAAGCTCTCACACGCAGGTAAAGCTCACACACGCAGGTAAAGCTCACACACGCAGGTAAAGCTCACACACGCAGGTAAAGCTCACACACGCAGGTAAAGCTCACACACGCAGGTAAAGCTCACACACGCAGGTAAAGCTCACACACACAGGTAAAGCTCTCACACACAGGTAAAGCTCTCACACAGGTAAAGCTCTCACACACAGGTAAAGCTCTCACACAGGTAAAGCTCTCACACACAGGTAAAGCTCTCACACACAGGTAAAGCTCTCACACAGGTAAAGCTCTCACACAGGTAAAGCTCTCACACAGGTAAAGCTCTCACACAGGTAAAGCTCTCACACAGGTAAAGCTCTCACACAGGTAAAGCTCTCACACAGGTAAAGCTCTCACACAGGTAAAGCTCTCACACAGGTAAAGCTCTCACACAGGTAAAGCTCTCACACAGGTAAAGCTCTCACAGGTAAAGCTCTCACACAGGTAAAGCTCTCACACAGGTAAAGCTCTCACACACAGGTAAAGCTCTCACACAGGTAAAGCTCTCACACAGGTAAAGCTCTCACACAGGTAAAGCTCTCACACAGGTAAAGCTCTCACACAGGTAAAGCTCTCACACACAGGTAAAGCTCACACACAGGTAAAGCTCTCACACAGGTAAAGCTCTCACACAGGTAAAGCTCTCACACAGGTAAAGCTCTCACACAGGTAAAGCTCTCACAGGTAAAGCTCTCACAGGTGAACAGACACTTTGCACGGCACCACCTCGGCCTCTCCGGTAGCTTCCATCGCGGCGTCATTGTGAGCTACTTGAGGTTTCTGGAGGCCACAAGTGTGCAGAGTAGAGTTTGACCCTTCAAGCCCAGATCTCCAACGGGGGCTTCACCCTGACCGCCGAGCACCAATCAGACGCCAGCGTTTCCCTCAGAGCTCTGCAGGCCGGGGTCTTTACGAAAACCAAACGTCTCAAATAAATGAATCCTCGATCGTCAGTCGTTATCAAAATGTAAAAAACAAAGCGCCTCCATCTCTGGAGTCACAAAACATCTCGACGTCCGACCTCGAAAGTTACACGAAGAGTCGAGAACAAGAAGCACGCCGACCAGCAAGCGGACAAGCACCTACACGAATATCTAAGCACCACAGACACACACACACACACACTCAGCTGGAGACTGTAAACAGGTTGTAAATTTCCTGCCGGGGGGGAAAGATGAAAGAGGCCGAGCGCAGGGTAAATTGTCGTGTGCGATGGCGTCCGGCCGCCACAGCGACGGCAGCTTCATGCGGGAGAGAAGATGAGATACAATGTTTACGGCAACTCACACACACACACACACACACACACACACACACACACACACACACACACACACACACACACACACGAGAAGAGGCTGATGAGGTAATGTCCTGGACGCTTTGGGGTTGTTTTCTGTCTTGGTGGTAATCACGGACAGTTCCTGCTCGTGGAAATGTTCCAGAGGAGCTTTCCTGGAATCCTCCTCTCGGCGTGCGACGCGTTATTTTTGTTTTATCATTTCTATTTTTGGAAAGTACGCACGTTTTTGACGCAGGGCGCTTTGTGAAACCGTTCAGTCTGACTGTCGACGGCAACGGAGAGGAAATGAAACGAGACTTTTGATTCCCAGAGGTCACGTGACTTCTCTCTCTCTCATAATCACTGTCTCTTCTTTCTCCACGAAGGCGGCTGCTAATCTGAACTTTCCCCATTGACCTCAATGTTATAACACAAAGAAAGAAACACACATTCATAATAGGATTAAAACCGACATGAATGTGTCTTCTGGTGTCATCTGTGTGAATGTTTTCTCCTTTGTTCTGTCTTCTGAAATTCAGATTTAACAAATTTCCTCTATTCGTAATCTAAATAAGTTTGTTTTTGATGTGTAAAGAGCTTTAAAAATGCACAATATAGCGTTGAACCATAAGATACTGGGAGAAAACGCTTCTTACGTCCCTTTGCTCTTTAATTATTTATTCATTTTTAACAACTCGGAGGATTTGAAAGCCAGAATCTACGTTTCATGAGCTGCAGTTTGTCGATTCGGGCGGATCTGAAGCCGTCACACGGGAGGAGACGTGTTTGTGGCACGCTGACCTACTAACTGTGTGTGTGTGTGTGTGTGTGTGTGTGTGTGTGTGTGTGTGTGTGTGTGTGTGTGTGTGTCACCATGCAACATGAAAACAATGACAGAACAATGCACACCCACACACAAATGTTATTGATTTAGAGTCAGATTCTTCATCCTTTCGTCATTTTAAATGTGTTGTAAGCTGTTTTTTTAGGTTTTCAGACTGCAACACCACAGATGTGTATTAAAAAAACTATGTTTTTGGACCGGACAAGGGGCGACATGCAGGGCGACGTACACAAAACAACGTCACAAAGCTTCCTGGAGACTTTTAAAAAAAGGTCAGATGGGGAAAACCCGCTGACTTTAACCCTAAAGGAAGGCGACCAGAAATCAATTCAACACCTTCACACTGACCCGCTCTTCTCCTTCTCTAAGGGGGGAAATCCAGAGTTTCACCCGAAGAAGGGAGCCCAAAATCAGATACAATATCTCAGTAACGTGCCCTTTTTTTTAAGCTCGCTCCTCTTCTGTAAACACTGCCGAATAAAAGACCAAACTTTGACGCCATTGATTTAATAACAGGTCTCACAGATCAGCGAAGCAGCTCCAATCCAGATGTGTGTGTGTGTGTGTGTCTGTGTGTGTTTACAGAGAGCGAGAAAGAGACAACGCTCGGCACTGATTAACTACGAGCTGAAAACACACATCTGGGCGGTCGGGGCGGCTCGCTCTGTCAACAGCGGAGCGGGAGAGAAACCCTGCGTGGTTTCGCTCCGCCGGCCAATGACTCACCTGGGAGCAACATCCCCGCAAACTGCTTCACACACACACACACACACACACACACACACACAGAGAGACACACACACCTTATGAAGGCCTCGCAGACGAACACCGGAGCCTAAAACAAAGAGTCAGAACTCGTCCTGTGACCTCTGACCTCTGCTGTAAAAGCAGCAGATCCTCACATTTCCTTTCACCCGTTTTAATGACTTAAAAAATAATAATCTGACACACACACACACACACACACACACACGCCATAAGGGCACAGCAGGGTGGAGGTGGAGGTGGAGGTGGAGGGCGTTCCCCTCCAGCATCAGAGCGGAACGGGACCACTGAAGCGCCGCTCGCGCTCTCAGAGGAAAACTTCAAGAGGCCGACGGCGGCAACAAGTGGAGCGCAGATGGAGAAAGAAAAACATGTCCGACCTCCGGCGTCATCCTGGTGGACAGGAAGCGTGGGAGGAATTATGGGAAATGTGGTCCTAATTTACACCGACGCCGCCACATGAAGCCACCGAGCGTCTCCTCTCGTGTGTGTGTGTGCGTGTGTGCGTGTGTGTAGTAATGGATGTGACGATGAGACTTCATGGTGTCAATCAAAAACAACGAAACACACACTTCCTTCGCCAACACCTGTGTTTTTACTGTTCCCCTCCGTCCATCTCCACGTCTGCGCCGGAAAGGAATGAGTGGATAAATAATTACAGGTGTAAACACCTCGGGGCCGTCTGAGGAAGAGGAGGAAGAAGAGGAGGAGGAAGAGGAGGAGGGGTTCTCCTCTTCTTCTATCTCTCTCTCTCATATTTCATGTCCCGCTTCGAAGCCTCAAGTCTACCTGAGACCACACACACACACACACACACACACAAATATATATAGACACACACACACACAAATATATACAGACACACACACAAATATATATAGACACACACACAAATATATATAGACACACACACGAATATATATAGACACACACACACAAATATATATAGACACACGAATATATATAGACACACACACACACATATAGACACACACACACATATAGACACACACACAAATATATATAGACACACACACGAATATATATAGACACACAAACACATATAAACACACACACAAAGACACACAAACACATATAGACACACACAGATACATATAGACACACGAATATATATAGACACACACACACACACACACACACACACATTGACACACACAGACACACGAATATACATAGACACACCCACAAATACATATAGACACATACACACGCAGACACACACACACACACACACAGTACATACATTCATAGTGTCTTCACTTCCTTCTTCCTCTTCGTGCACACGGACACTTGTCATGCACACACACACACACACACACACACAGTTAATTGTGTTTCATAAAATAAGAGCGTTGCGTTACGTTTCAGTCACAAATGAAACGATGAACTAAAACATTGGAACTCGTCGGCTCTCATCAGGACACCGAGTGAAGCCATTATTAAAAACACTTTCTTTCAAATTAACACTTCTGAAGGGCAGTTTTCAAGTTTTTTTATAATCCTACTGTGGTCCAGTTGTTGTATTTATCAACACAAACGTGATGACATTTCAACGGGGAAGCTTTTCGTAAATCTCGACACAAAGAAAGACTCGTTTGGAGAGCGATGGCGTGGATTTGCCGTCCGACAATCGGCCTAATTAGCCTCCATAATCTGAGACTTTACACGCGCGTAATCTCACACTTACGCTAAGACTCTTCTTAAAAGAGAGCAACACGAGCGCTCCCTCTGAACCTTTGACGTCTTCATGAACCGCATTTACAGAAGAGATATTTTGGAGATGCGAGAGTCTCGTTCCCGTCGAGCTTTTGCCGCCTTTCTAGTGAAAGCTGCTTTTCTTCCAGGCCTCTTAAATCCTTTATCGTAGCCAGTCAGAGGCAGGGAGGCCCCCGCGCCGCTCATCCCTGCCCCTGGGTCTGCGTGGTGGAGGTGGTGGAGGGGGATTAGGAGGGAGGCCTCGGCCGGCGTCGCCGCCATTGTTTCCCGAGAGAGAGAGGAGAGGGCTGGAGGAACGAGCCCCCCGTCAGCGCTGCGACACAAAAGGAAACCAGGAAGTGGCGACATCCGAGAGGCCCGCGAGCGCACACACACGCCGCTACCTTGATGTCAGGAGGAGGAGGAGCTTGTTAACACCAGCTGATTTATGAATGGACATGAGGAAGAGGAGGAGGCATCTGATAGCACCTGATAGCATCTGATAGCACAAGCTGATAGCATATAATAGCATCTGAAAGCACCTGTTAGCGCCTTAAAGCATCTGATAGCACCTGAAAGCACCAGCTGATAGCATATGAAAGCACCTGTTAGCGCCTTAAAGCATCTGATAGCACCTGATAGCATCAAAAAGCATCTGATAGCACCACCTGTAAGAACCTGAAAAAGCACCTGATAGCATTTTAAACCACTTGATAGCATCTTAAAGCATCAGATAGCATCTTAAAGCATCAGATAGCACCACCTGTTAACACCTGGAAAAGCACCTGATAGCATTTTCAAGCACTTGATAGCATCTTAAAGCATCTGATAGCATCTTAAAGCATCTGATAGCATCTGATAGCACCTGATAGCACCTGATAGCATCTGATAGTGCCTGATAGCACCACCTGTTAGCACCTGATAGCATCTTAAAGCATCTGATAGCACCTGTTAGCACCTGATAGCATCTTAAAGCATCTGATACCACCTGATAGTATCTGATAGCACCTGTTAGCACCTGATAGCATCTTAAAGCACCTGATAGCACCTGATAGCATCTTAAAGCACCTGTTAGCACCTGTTAGCACCTGATAGCATCTTAAAGCATCTGATAGCACCTGTTAGCACCTGATAGCATCAGAAAATATCTTAAAGCATCTGATAGCACCTGGAAAAGCATCTGATAGCATTTTAAAGCATCTGATAGCATCTGATAGCACTTTGTAGTTTAACTTTATTGAAGAAAGTGTACATATTGTAAGTTTCTTTGGGTAAAAGCGTCAGAATGAAATGTAAGAAGTGAAGCGGCGACGTGGAGCTTCACTTCTCCACCAAATCATAATTAAAATGAGAGCAGCTGTTGAAGTGGAGGTTCACCTGCTTTGATCTGGACGTTTGGCTCAGAGAAAGTTGAAATGCAAAAAAAGTGGAAATGTAAAAAAAAAAACAGAGAGATAAGCGATGACAGTTTCGCCCTCTGCCCTTCTTCCCAAAACGCGTCACCAGAGTCTCTCGGCGGTTTTTCCCGTCACTTTTTAAATTTCAGTCCGTGAAGTGAAATGTCAAACAAAGCGGGAAAGTCCCCGAACAAGACGACGCATGTGAACTCCAGCCAGCGTGAAGAAATGCAGCTGAAGCATCTTTTCAGAGGACGAACGCGTCGTCCTCTAAATCACTGAAACACCTTGAAGCTGCTCTGAAGTTTAATCCTCACTGAAGTTATTTAAAATGAAACAAACTGCTGCAGAAGGTCAGGGATTAAAATCTAAATACACAGAATATATAAACAGCAACAACCAAGTTCACTGTTGTAGTGCTACTCTACTTTGATGACACACACACACACACACTCATATAGACACACACACACACACACACACACTCATATAGACACACACAAACTCACAGACACACATATAGACAAACACACACACACACACACACACACACACACAAACTCACAGACACACATATAGACAAACGCACACACACACACACACACACACACACACACACACACACATTGAGACAGACAGACACACACAGACACATTTAGAAACATGCACACACGGACAGACACACACACATACATAGATATATACATACATACACACACACAAACGCACATATAAACAGACAGACTGACACACACACACACACACACACACACACTTATATAGAAACACACACACACAGACACACAATTTGAAGAACTTGTACTTCTTGTCAGTTTCTTTGGATAAAAGCGTCAGAATGTAAGAAGTGAAGCTTCACATCTCCACCAAAGTACAATATTAATAAAACAACGAGCTGCTGCGAACGTCACAGAGTCATGAGGTCATGAGGTCATGAGGTCATGAGGTCAGAAGGTCATGAGGTCAGCGTGACACAAACACATCAACTCTCTCTTTATCGTGAAAGAGTTTAAACGCTCTGATTTGACCGAGCGCCGTCTCATCGTCTGGAGAAAACAACACACTCTGATCACTTCTGGAGAGGAAGAGGAGCAGATGAAGAAGAGCAGAAACCCTCTCTGTCCATAACCAACACTAATGCGTGACGCCGTGAGAGGGGAAGCTCTGCTGTGTGGAGGCAAAGATGGAGAGAAGAAGAAGAAGAAGAAGAAGAGGAAAGTTGGGAGGAAGATGGACGGACGCTGACGAGAGAAACATACACAACACTCCCCTCCGCCGGGGTTTGACTCCTCCAGACGACAAAAGACTCCTGATCCCTTCAAAAACAGGCTGCTGGTAATCCACTGCATTGTGCACAGAGCGAAGGTCTGACACACACAGACACACACACGCGCACACAGCAAACATTAACACACAAAACACACCATGAACTCTGGGTACAAACACAGGCCTGCGGCAACAAACTTGAGGAGAAAACATGCGGATGAAGACACACACATACAGAAAGTGGATTGAACTTGGGACAGTGCACGCACACACACACACACAAACACACACACACACACAAACACACACACACACACAAACACACACACACAGAGCTTTGTCGTATCTCTGAGCGGCCTCTTCCTCCGAGAGGACCGCTGATATCCGACATTAATGCAACAACGGGAAGCGTCCCGTGAAATGTGTAATGGGGGTATTATCATGAATGGGGATAAGGGTGTGTGTGTGTGTGTGTGTGTGTGTGTGTGTGTGTGTGTGTGTGTGTGTGTGTGTGTGTGTGTGTGTGTGTGTGTGTAGCAGCAGAGATTAGACGCTATGTTTTTTGTTGCACGACGTGTGAACATTAATTCCAGAACAACACGATTTGTGATTATTATTATTATATTTGTGTGTCTGTTTCAGACGTCGTGCTTCGGGTGAGCTTGTAAATCTCGTGTTAATCTTTTTCAGAACAAAAAAACAGAGGCGGCTGGGATTTGTTGTTGTTGCTGTTGTTGTTGTTGTTGTTGTCGTCCTTGGACAAGTTTTCCAGGTTCCAATGCAGCGAGGTCATTATCAGTCTGTCTCTTCTCTGCAGTTTATTAAATCATTTATTTATTCTGAACTCATTTCATCTCCGACGAACGAGTCCAAGGGCCGTCTGTCGTACTGAATATATATATATATATATATATATATATATATATATATATATATATATATATATATATATATATATATATATATATATATATATATATATATATATATATATAACCTGATCTCATCCCTGACCCATGAAGCTGCAGCTGTTGGTGCTGAATCAGCTGTTTTACAGCGATGAACAAAAATCGCACACAAAAAAAACACAAATCCTCCTAAAAACTGTGTGTCCTCCTGAACACAGGAGGACACGCAAGGAAACACACAGGGAGACACACAGAAGTACAGGAGGACACACATGACACACAGAAGGACACACCACACACAGAAGGAGACACAGGACACAGAGAAGGAGACAGAAGACACAGAGAAGGACACACACAAGGACACAGAGAAGGAGACACAAGACACAGAGAAGGAGACACACAAGGACACAGAGAAGGACACACACAAGGACACAGAGAAGGACACACACAAGGACACAGAGAAGGACACACACAAGGACATAGAGAAGGAGACACAAGACACGGAGAAGGACACACCACACAGAGAAGGAGACACACAAGGACACACAGAAGTACAGGAGGACACATATGAGGACACAAGGACACACAGGAGGACACAAGGACACACAGGAGGACACAGAAGGACACACAGGAGGACACAGAAGGACACACAGGAGGACACAGAAGGACACACACACACACACACACACACACACACACACACACACACACACACACACACACACACACACACACACACACACACACACACACACACACACACACACACACACACACACACACACACACACACACACACACACACACACACACACACACACACACACACACACACACACACACACCACCAGCAGCAAAACCCCAAACAGACTTTCCCGTGAGTCTCTCCAGCCCTTTAGTTTCCTCTCTCAGCGCACCACCCGAGCCCTCCTCCACCTCCGTGCTCGGCCCTTTCAAGTGGCAGGTAGACGGTAGACGGGGGGCCGGGGGCCCGATCCCCGCCGCCGCCGCCGCCACTGCCACCGCCTCGCAACCCGGCGGGCTAATTACACACGGGGAGCGGCAACAAGTGAGCATTGTGTGGAGTCTCCAAGACACACAGGGGGGAAGAAAGTGCTCTTTATCTCGCCACCGCTGACTCCACCCCTCCCTCTCCCTCCTCCTCCTCCTCCTCCTCCTCCTCCTCACCGCCGCCTTCCCCACCCTCAACAAAAACACAAACCTCCTAAGGAGAGGGATTGCGGTTGGGACTCCGGGGTTTAGAGGAGGAAGAAAGAGTAAAGATGCTTTAGGAGAATAAGATCCACTAGCAGCAGCAGTTCATTCATGATGCATTCACAGTTTGAGGGTCAGCCGGAGGTAAAATCAAATATCACACACTCATGACACAGCAGATTATATTCCCTGACTCCTCAGGAAGTGGCTGTAATGAGTCAGTGGGTGAAGGACGTCATCCCGTCACAGCAACGCAGCCTTTAAAACGCTTTTAACGACAAGACGACAGCCAAAATCTCAGAGAATATATATAGATATACATCTCCAAAATGGACGCCAATGGGTCATTTGAAGCCGAAGCGAGGGCACAAACAGGGTTTCCCCTCATTCATTTTATAACATTTAATCCAACTCCATGCACAGAAGCAACGTACACGCAACGCTTTTAACGTTGTCCAAGAAAAAGTAGGAAGTAGGAGACAGTCTGCAGACGATACGTCCGGTTAAAACCTCTCACGACGTCTCTGGGTCTTGACCTCCACTTTGACCTCCTACGTGGTTTTTTTCCCCCCATGACGCAGCAGATTCCTCGTGTTCGATCAGCCGGCGGCGAGCGTGACCTCACGAGCGAGCGAGCGTCTGGTCTGGAGGAGCAGGAGGGCTTCGTTCACGCCGCACGTGAAGAAGAAGAAGAAGAAGAAGAAGAAGAAGAAGAAGAAGAAGAAGAAGAAGAAGCATTCGGCTCAAGCAATCGATCGGTCGGTCTCGCCCTCGGTCCGTGGACACGGGGATCTCGCTGGGTTTCCCGACGGGGATTTCTAGTATTCATTCTCGCGCGATGATGACAGCCATCAGATACCAGACTAGTCGTCAACAACAACAACAATAACAACAACAACAAACTTCTTTTGTGAAGCCGCGGCGCTCGAGGAGCGGAGAGCAAGTTTTGAGGAGGCGCTTCGGTTCGGGAGGCGGGTGAGCCGGACCAGAACACATGGTGTGTGTTTGTGACTGATTCACAGTGATCTCACACACACACACACACACACACACACACACACACACAGGAGTCGACCTTTACCGCCTTAATCTACACGTTTGAGGCCTGAAATGACTTGTTTCTTGTTCCTCGGCTTCATTCTTGATCTGAATCACATATAAACTATAAAAGCAGTCAAACTATGATGAATATATTACAGCACGTGAAAGAGGAAGAGGTTTTAAATTAAACTTGATTTATCCATAAAGAGCCATCAAAAAAATGCAAAATTTGTGTATTGAAACTTTTTTTTAAACTATATTTTGTAAGTAAAATGTAAAAAAAAACAGCACTTTTGAGGCAACAGTACAACGAAGTCCAGCAGTGACTTTTAAGAGCAGATGCACAACGAACAGCAAATTATGCAGAAGAAGCATTTACGACTTTTATCCCAAAATACCAAAACCAACAACAACAACACGCCCGGCACTTTCTGGCTCCTGACGATCTCTTTGCATCCCCCCCTCAAAAGCAAAAGAAATGAAAATACTCTCCAGCAGCTTCACCAGACTCGAACCCACACCCGAGTGCACGCTTCAGTTCCCGGTTCAGCGTTTTGGACTCGACCCCAGCAGCCGGGGACGTAAACACAAGGCCTCTCGGGGAGGCCCGACCGGCCGCTCGAGAAGAGGAAGAAGAAGAAGAAGAAAGAGAATAAAGGACTTACATTTGGAGACACCGAGCTGTTGGGGAGGTAGGGGTCCGGCAGCATCAGGAACGGGTAACCCGGGTACGCCGGCGTCTTGTACATGCCGCCATCCTGCTGCTTCGACACTGCCGATGCACGACGGAGCGAGAGAGAGAGAGAGAGAGAGAGAGAGAGAGAGAGTCACCACCACGAGAAACATCGAGAAGTGAACTCACAGTGACAGAAGATGGTGTTTTCTTTCAATTCAATGCATCCGAAGCGTTAAAAAAAAAGATTAAAATGGGATTTAAATTGATGTAAAAATGGAACCATTAAAAGACTGAAACTCACTCTCACAACCCTGCGATGACATTTATGTGCCGCGGGATGGAAAAAAGAAAACATCCAAAAAAAAGTCGAAAAGGTTGTTGTTTTGTTTCTTGGAGCGGGCCGAGTGTTTACAAGTGTTTACAGGTCGTGTGCCAGCGTGAGCGCGGACTGCGACGCTGCAGACAAAAGCGTTGACGAGCATCACCTCGCCTGAGAGGCGTGAACTCCTGGAGCCTATGTGTTAATGTATCTCCACCAGCAGCACCACCAGCAGCACCACCAGCACCACCAGTTAGGCGTCAGCTGGGAACACTGGAGACTTTTTTCACCGATCCCAAAACTTTTTGCATGAAATAATCATCCAGGGTTGGTGTAGAAACTCCTCTTTGTGTGAGTTTTTTGTGCATATTTCATGAAGATTTCGCCCCAAAGATTTGGTCGGGTTACGCAACAGCGTACACACACACACTCTCTGCACACACACACTCTTCTCTGTGCATGGGGCCTTGTTGCAGGCAGGCAAAGTGGGGTTGGCTCTGTTCTTTTTGGGTGGCAAACCGCGAGGGACATGCGTGATCATGGGCCTCTGGAGGGCCCCGGTTCAGGCACTCGTCTGGCAGAAGCTGACGAGACGCCGCACATCCCAAAAAGCAACGAGACGCAGTCGGCACACGAGCATAAAGACAGAGCTGAGAGTCAAAGAGGCGACTAGTCGCTCGTTCCGGTCTCAGTGGACGATGCTGAATGACGTATTTCAAAGACGTTTACGAGCGAAGAAAAAGACGAATGAGAATTTAGCAGAAACTATTTTCACCTCTGATGCTTTTCAAAAAAAGTAGAGAGACTTCCACAGGTGAACTTGTTTAAAAAGGGGGGATTTAAAGAGTAGACAATCCAATATGTGACACAAAAAAAAAACACAAAAGCTAAATCAGGACCCCAAAAAGTGAAATATCAGAGGGATAAACCAGAGAGCTGGACATCTTTTGCAGTGTGCAACCTGGAAAACCAAACTCTTTGAAGTTGGTTTTTAATGCTGCAACACGTGTCCTCGGCCTCACTTTGACACAGTGGGGGGGTCTCAGCTGCTTTCTCAGATAGTCGTGTCTACAGAGCGTGAAGTGTGTAAATGTGCTGGGTTTTATTTTTTTTTTTATCCTTCTTTCTTCTCCTTCTTACCTCCGTCGTGATGCTGCCGGTGTTTCTCCGGGAAGCCCCTCTGCTCGCCGTGCTGTCCCCGTCTGACCGCCTGGAAGGAGACCGACAACACAAACACACACACCGGGGGTCACACACCGACAACCGACAACACACACCGGGTCACACACACACACACTCTCCCCCCACAAGAGGAAGAAAAAGGCGAGCAGAAATGACCACGCGAGTGTTGCAGAATATCAAAGAGACCGACTTTTAAAGCTACCTCATTAGACTTTAATGCGTTCTTTTTTCTTTTTTTTTAAAGTTACAAAGTAGCCACGCACAGCGGGATTTACGCCTTTTTTCTAGGTTCATTCAACGCAGCTTTTTACTACAAAAACAAGCCTTTCCACACACACTCTTTCCGTGTTTTACACACTTTACACACACACTCTCCGTGCCAAAAACCTACCGCTGCGTTCGGACTTTGATTTATTTCCGACTCGTTCACCAGGGAGGACTTGAGGTCGGCCAGGTCTCGCTCCGTGAACGCGTTTTCCTGTATTTTCTCCTCCTGCTCGCCTTCGTCTTTGAACGCAATCATCTCATCGTTGGCTCCCAGGTCGTCCCCGCCGCCGCTGCTGAGCTGAGGCATGTCTGCGTCTCCACCCGCGTCCACTTGCAATATGTATATATGTACAAGTGTAGGAGAAGAAATTTAAAAAAAAAAAAAGAACCACACAAAAAAAAATTAAAAAGTATAAATGACACGACTTTCTCCTTCTTTCTTCCCTCTTCGCCCTGTTATAGTGTCCTCGGCGGCTCCGGAGTGAACGAACCCCCCGTCACATACAGGGGAGGAAAAAAAAAAAAAAGCCCCCCCAAAAAAAAAGTTGCGATGTGTTCGTGTCCCCCCGGCCGGCTGCTCGGTGGAGCGCTAATGTTCCCCTACAACAGCAAACAGCTCATTTGAGCCCAAGACAAGGCGACGAGTCCCGACGATCAAAGGGCGCCGACCGGATGATTGACAGGTCCGATGACTTGTTGGGGGTTCGTGCGATTGTTTCTTCAGAGAGAGAGAGAGAGAGAGAGAAAAGCAGAGAGAGAGAGAGAGCCGAGCCTCTTAAAGAGACATCGCCTCCCATGAGCTCAGGCGGTATTCATGACTTGGAGGCGTGTTCACGCGGCGCGCGCTCCCCACGCTGGTGGCGGCGTGTTTTTTTTGCCCAAAGGTATACGTCACTGAAGGTAAACAGGTGAAGGGGAAGACGAGAAGCTGCAGGTAAAATGTTGATACTGGTCAAAGGTGAGGTCAGGACGGCTCATTGCAACTATGTGCTCTGGTTTCAGGAAATATAATAAGTTAAGTTGAGTTAGTTAAGTTAGTTAAGTTGAGTTAAGTTGAGTTTAGTTAAACTCACGTCAGAGTAGCGTTGTTTGCTCTGTATTTAGGTAATTTATAATTAACCTGTCCACAGGAGGCTGGGACCAATTACACTTAAATATATAAATAATATAATAGTGTTGTTCATAATAATATAAATATAAACAATTACAATCATACTAATTATCATAATCATAATACTAACATAAATGCCATAAAACATTCTGAGTAAGAAACACTTTGTAAAAAAAAGTTTACTCTTTTCTTCATAACTCTAAGACTTAATAAACACTAGTTATCTTTTCATATAACATATATATGTATATATATATATATATGTCCAATAATTAATTTAATAATTATATATTATCACACACATAATTGTATAAAGCAGTATGTGTATTGATGTGCTGCTATACGAGGACAAACATGTATTATTAAACAAATTATACGTTTTCTATTAAAATGTTGTTCTTCAAATTTAGTGTAATGTTTATTTTCTGGGGATAAAAGTTTTTCATAAAAATGTTAGACATTACTGGGTTTTTTGCATTAAATACTTTTGATACTTAATTACCAATTTCATAATAATATAAATACTTTACTTACACATTACTTTACTTAACATTTCAGATTAACTTAAGTTTTAAGAAGACATTTTTGAGTATTTTTTACAGTGTGATATTTCTACATTTATTACTTTACAGTAAATACTTCCTCCCCTGATTATTCCCAAAGGTCGCTGCAGTTAGAGGTATTTTTTTAAATTCAGTTCATGTTTTATATCTTGAAATAGCAACAGCTACCAAGTTAATAAATATATGTCAATATTATTTAAAGACACAGGCATATTAATTGTGAAATACAAAAATTTAGATTCCCTTTATCAGCTACACAGCTGATAATATATATATATATATATATATATATATATATATATATATATATATATATATGTATGTATGTATATATATAACCATTTTAAATAACTAACTTCTGCATTTGATTGCTATATTTTAATTGCTATACTTTAACTGTGAAGTATATTAAACGAGTATATAATTTAAATATATTAAGGAATATACATTAAAATGAAAAGGGTGTGAATTAACACACACACACGCGCACACAACAACAACAACAACGTGACTTTCACTTTGTGTGCGCTTTATTTGGCTCATGAAAGTCTGTTGTAGCCGCTGACCTATCAGCTGCCATCGTGTGCCTGAGGCCCCGCCCCCTAACGCACGTGATTGGCTCACATTAAAAAAGCGCATCTGCTCGTTAGCTCTGGATTTAAAGGATCAACCTTTTATCGCTGAGGCGAGAAATAAAGATGCAACCATGCTCAATATCAAAAAGTTATCATTTCTGCAGTTAGCGAGCTAATAACTTTGGTAATTATGCGTCGTGAGTTCATCCCAGCTGTCCTCTTTTGTAGCGGCTGTCGTCTCACTGTTGTTAGTTTTTCCCACATTTTGGAAAGCGAAAAAAAAAAAAAAGCTCCTCATTTGCATCGGAGTAGAAGTGGCAGCTCCGGCAAGGAGAAGAGAAGAAGAAAAAGAGGAAGAAAGAAAGAAACTGCAAAATGTAGGACATTCTGTGAAGAAGAAGAAGAAGAAGAAGAAGAAGAAGAAGAAGAAGAAGAAACATCAGACGGCGCGGCGTGCTCATCAATAACAGATGCACTGCATGTTTCTGACTGGTCCTTACATCCCACAGATTTTGTAACAGCCTCCAAAAACAGCAAAAAGTGTTAGCGGTTGCAACTGCTTGATTTTTTTTTGGAGGAGGAGGAGAAGAAGAAGAAAACAGAGTTCAAAGATGTAGAGTTGTGATGTCTTATCAAATCTTCCTCCCGCCGCCGATGCATTTTTAATGCCGGTACAGTAGCCGGTCTTCAGCTTCAGTTTTTAATTGAGAAATATTTATACACTCCCATGCTGTGACTTAATACTTGACTTAATCTGAGTCGGTCGCCTTGAATGAACAACGACGCTCCACAGCTGGGACGCCGAATTAAATACAAACAAGAAAATGGGCTGCAGGTATTTGCATAAAGCCGCATATTTATACAATATCGTCGATGCATATTAATAAAAAGATTAAAATGAGCGGATTTAATGTATGCAAATCTAAATTATAAATGAGTTGTTTAAACTCCTTGTTTATTCGCCTTGATTAAATATAGACAGCTGTTTTTTTTTCTTCCTTCTTCTTCTTCTTCTTCTTCTTCTTCCCCGCTGCGGCGGCGCGGGGGCCGAGCGGCCTCCTGAGCTCGGCGCTCCGATCCCGGCACAGTTTCCCATGGATATCGCCTCTGATGGTGGTACGCTGTTCGTCACGAGGGTTCACAGGTTCACCTGAGGCTACAGTCTGTCTGTCTCCCCTCTCTCTCTCACACACACACACACACACACACACACACACACACACACACACAGACACACACACAGATACACAAAACACAAAACCAGAAATAAACACACTTTCTGCACACATCTCTGTCTCTCTTGTAATACTTCGAGGCGCTCTGACCTACAAATAATTTCTCTCTCTTTTTATCTGTCACACACACACACACACACACTCTCACCCCCTCTCACACACACACACACACACACACGCTCTCTCTCTGTTTTGCTTTGAGCTGTTTGATTATTCTCGTCAGATCAGAGTCATATTTTAAGTTCACACCAGCCAGACCAGAGTTTTTGTGACACACACACACACACACACACACACACACACACACACTCACACATGCGACATCTTAAACTCGACTGACTCAACTGTTGTGACATCACACGTCATCTGCCGGCAGGAAAGGCCAAATAAGGAAGGATGAGCAGAGAGATAGAAAAGATAAACCGCCCGCACAGAAGACAAAGAAGGGATGCGTCTTCGTCGTCTTCGTTGTCTTCGTCTTCGTCGTTGCGGTGACCCCGAGGTGAGGTTTTCTCATGCAGACACAGAGGCTGCGCATGTCAGAGCGAGACGAGGACTGTGGCTGTTCTGGTGATGCAGAGATGTTTCTGCTGATTGGAAGCTGACGGGCCTCCAGCGGCGCCGACACACCAGAAACATTCAACTCGTGTCAGAAAGATTCTCGCTGATCGTGTTTCAGTTTGGGTTGAAAACATTCAGCGTGCCGGTTGAAATGTACGGCAAGCAAGAAGGAAAGTACGAAACATATAAATATTCTGTTGTTTTTGAGTGAGTCAGGACCAGACGGCAAGTTTACGGAAGCCAATGTGGAGGCTGTGACTCCTCTGGTTGTATAGAAGTTCATGCTTCATGTGTTAATGATGCATTCTCTCTCCTGACAACCTGTGGTTGTATAGAAGTCTGAGCTTTATTTGTTAAAGCTGCATTATATCTACTGACCACCAGTGGTGACTCCTGTGGTTGTATAGAAGTATATGCTTCATGTGTTAATGATGCATTCTTTTGCCTGATAACTTCTGGTTGTATAGAAGTCTATCCTTCATGTGTTAAAGCTGCATTCTCTCTCCTGACCACCAGGCGGCAACTCCTCTAGGTTGTATAGAAGTCTATGCTTCATGTGTTAAAGCTGCATTCTCTCTCCTGACCACCAGGCGGCGACTCCTCTGGTTGTATAGAAGTCTATGCTTCATGTGTTAAAGCTGCATTCTCTCTCCTGACCACCAGGGGGCGACTCCTCTGGTTGTATAGAAGTCTATATAAGTGACTCTACTTCTCTCTTGATGTATTTCCTCAGTAAACATTGTAAACATGAGTTTATGTCTCAATCTCTAGTTGCAAGTCTTCTTCTATACAGCATGATGTTCATTTAGTACATTATGGTAATTTGGAGTAAAGGGGACGCTTTAGGGGCGGGGCTACAAGGTGATTGACAGGTCGTTACCAGAGTCGTCCGTTAACTTTAACTCGTTCACAGTGTGTTTTAGTGCATGAAAGTTAATTTTAACGTTTTCTGGCGCCTCCTAATGTCTCACACGGCGTCTGGTTGTGCTTAGCTCCGCCCCCTCGTGCCACTTCTTTTCGCCAATAAATAAATAAATGACAGCGGCGATAGTAAATACAATCACGGTGCAAATGAACGATTACTCCACCGTCAGCGTGTAAATGATTCATTCATGAGGCGACCGTCAGAATAAGTGCTTTTCCGTCGCTCCGGTGGGGGAGCGCTCTTTCTTTAAGTTGTTTTTTTTTTGACGAAGATGAATCAAAGTTGGTTGAAAAACAGATTATATACTGAGCTTTTCTACAGAAACATCAGGCGCATTAAAGCGGCAGAGTAATTAAATCATGTCCTTTCATTGGGGTGAAGCCACATCCAAGCCAACGGCTCTTAACTGGAACCACTTGTGTGCTTTTTATTGGTAGTTTTCCTACAATCAGAACCATGTCCTCCAGTGGAACGTCCACCAAATGGCTTTTAACGGTTTTATTTTGTTTTTGACTCCAGCGTCAAGTATATTCAGAGAGATTAAAGATTAGGATTATGTTGCAACAACATGGAAAGGTTTAGGGAAGATGTTGTTTAGGTTTCGTGCAGCAGATTATTGAATTAATCTCATTTTAAACGGGTCAAATGTTACCAATTTAACAAAGAAACTTCCCCAGTTTATGACTTACATTAAGTTAATTACTTTTTCTATATCAAGTTTTTTTTTTAAATGTTATGTTTAAATCTGCAATTGAGATATAGGTGCTAAATATTTTTTTTCTGCATTTTCTATTTAATTTTAGATGCATTTCCAGGATAAAAATAGTGTATCGTTCTTCATTTTGTTGACATAAATGAATCAAAGGTTCTTCATAGCTTCATAGAGAGAATGTTGTTTATCTCTGTGTACCACAAAAAATATGTCAACAGCCATGAAAAAAAATATTTTCACCACATATTTGGGAATAAATTGTTGTGTAAATCAGGCCGTGAATGATGTGTGAACAAACCTTGAGAATACAGACGGGAATGAAACCGTGAGGTTTGGTTCAAGTGGAGATTTCAGAGGTGTTTTGTAAATTTGCATATATTTTTGGTAAATAGGGTAAAAATATGAACAAATAGATATCAACATGAAACTTCCCCAGTTGATTACTTTCATGAAGACACTCATTTTTTGTGTTACATGTTTTCTTTTGAAACGCCTTAATGTGTTTTTCTTGATGTTTTCCGCATGAAAAACAGTGTTTTCACCTGAAGTGTGTGACCTTACTGCCCTTCACCAGCGACGTTGTCCCACTTATCCTCTCACTCGAGTCTCCAGAGACGACCTGCGTTTGAGATCTTGAAAACCTCTTTACATTAGCGCAAACGTTTCTTCTTTTTAAAAAAGGAGATCATTTGGAACAAAGCGGTCGACTTAAGTGGTGCATTGACGAGATGCCACGTGTGAAGGGGGCGGATGGATGACCTTCGAGTCACTGCAGCGTCTCTGAGAACTCAAAAAGCAGTTCCCGTCGAGGAGGGGCCTTTGAGCAAGGCACTCCACCTCCTCCTCATCTCTCGTGAAAGGGAGAGAGAACGAAGTGAACTCAAAGAAACAAACAAAAACAACTTGGTAACGCTGTGCCAGATAACGAGGCTCGTTCAACTTGGAGTTGGCTGATTTAAATGTGTCCGTCTCTTTTGATCCCGGCCCCTGTACCTCTTCGTTAGCTGCTTATCAAACATTTATGAGCTGATATCACAAATCTGCGGAGGGCTCCGGGGGTAAAAATCAACAAACACAAACAGCGAAAAAGAGGGGAAGAGCTTTGAAAACCAGAGAGAGAGAGAGAGGGAGAAGGAGAGGGAGAGAGAGAGATCAGTGGACGAAGACGCACATTCACGGCTTTGAATCTGGAGCGAAATGAATTGAATGAGGATTTTTAATCTGGTTTTGAGCAACTTCATAAAATAAATGGAGAACGTGAGCAGATCACGTGACAAAAACAGAAAGCGATGGGTCACTTTTAACTTTAAAAAAAAAAAAACAACCGTGAAAAAGTCGGGTGATAAGCCGCTCCTACCTCCGGTGGTTGTCCCCGCTGTAGCCAGCTAGCGCTGCTGCTAGCTCCCTGCTGTCCGATGCTGCTAGCTCCCCGCTGCTGCTGCCGCTACTGCCCGAGTCTGGCGTCGGTGCCGCTACCGTCGGTGGTTGTTGGGGAGCTAGCGGGTAAACTAGCGTTAAGCTAGCAGAGAACCAGCAGCAGCGCTAGCTAGCTACAGCGGGGAGCTAGCGAGGACAGCCACCGAAGGTAGTAGCGGCTTGTAACCCGACTTTAACTGTACAGAACAGTTTTCTGAGGCCTTGATTCCTGTGTAAAAGATACTGCTCTCTCTCTTCTTTCATGGTTGTTGTTGTTGTTGTTTGGAAGCAACTACATCTCAGCTTGAAACAAAAACCCTTCAGTGCGCCCGCACGCCGCCCGCTCCCTTTGTGTCCCCGAGTGCTCCGAAGGGAAGGAGCCGTCGTTTGGAACGGCTCCAATCTCCGCTCCGGTTCATGAACTTTTTTAAAAGAGACGCGCATTAGGGAATCAGGCCCCCGGCTTATGGAGAGCAGCCCCGATAGCGACAGGAAGGAGCTCGAACACAAACACAACAACAGGTCTGACTCGCCGTGAGCTGATTGAGGCGACGCTCCGGGTGCAGGCGTCAGGTTTGAAGGGGAAGATTTATTTATTTTTCCCAAATGCACCTCATGAGTCATGACAGGTCGTTTGCTGTATTTTGTACGTTTGCATTTTTTTTTTTAACACTCCACACGATGTTTCCTGCGTCTCTTCATGCTCCCACGTTTGGAGGGATTAATGCTGCGTGAGCATCCTCGCGTAAATTTACTCGCTCGACTATATGTGGTTTATTCAAGGGGGCGTGGCTTATCTGCCACCATGGAAACAACTGCTATTTCTGCTTTTTACTTGGTTTGTGGAAATTTCACAAACGTCGGGACATCAGACGCCCTCATGTCATCCGCGCCGCCTGGCGGTAATTTGCGTTGTTTCCAACAATTTGCGTCCGTGCATTGACTTTACGTGAAATGACACAAGGAAAGGAAGCGTGGCAGCCATTTTGAAGAGAGAAGTTAGAGTCAGGCTAACGAGACCACTTAGAAAAAAGGCGTGGCTGAACGAGTCACATGACTAGCGTGTAAAGCTAAACCAACAAAACATTCCTGTGCTGTGATTGGTCGATATCCCCTACGTGAACCAGGAAGTAGAAAGGCGGCCGGTGTTGACTCACGAGAGCACGTTCTGTGAAATGTTAGCAGATTTTGGACAAGACGGACGATAAAATACTCAAACAACCGCCGTGCACACTTTAGGGGGAGAATTGCATAATGCAGGGATGTGTGTGTGTGTGTGTGTGTGTGTGTGTGTGTGTGTGTGTGTGTGTGTGTGTGTGTGTGTGTGTGTGTGTGTGTGTGTGATAACAACGCTCAATCAGCAACAAGGAGAATTTGGAGAAAGGAAAAAAACGAAATGAAACCGCTTTCTTTTTGCTTACAAAAGATAAGAATGATGATGATGAGGAAGAGGAGGAGGAGGAGGATCAGACCTTGGCCTTTGGTCTGCAGGTTACAGTGCCCTCCACAAACACACACACACACACACACGCACACACACTGTGCTCACTGGCAGGGGAGACGTGCTGTAATCTGGGAGGCAGGGAACAAAGGGCCTCGTTAATGCAGAGACTCGCAGGGGCCTTTGATGTGGAGCCAAGCCATTCACTCCTCGCTTCTCACACACACACTCACACTGACGCACGCACACACACACACACGCTGACGCACACACGTATTTACAAAAACACGGAGACATGCATATGTGTACACAGAGGCACGCACCAGGACGCACACATGCATCCCTTTTACCGCAGAACGCCTCAAACACACATTTTGGGGCAAGAAAAAAAACACAAAAACGCTGAAAAGAGTGTGGTGTTCCTGAGCCGAGGCGGCGTGGCTGCTATTTAAAGCTTGATACATTAGATTCGAATCAGCCGACACACACACGCTCACACACGCTCACACACGCGCTGATGAACCACAGCGCTGCAGCTCGGCTCAAAGGAAACTAACTCTTTTCTTTTTTTCCATTTCAGTGCACATTTTCACACGCGTGCTGATGTCAATTCCCATTGTGTCATTTAGAGGAAAAAGTAGATTTTAGCTGGTAAAATAAAGGAATTAAGAAGTTGCACACGGCTAGAAAACTGGAACGCAAGTCTAGCAACAGGAGCAGTAGTTGTGTATTTGTGTTTGTGAGGCGTAGTACATGTAATATTTACACATGGTGAGGTGTGATGCGTTGTCTATTCTTCTTTTTCAGAGTTTTGAGACAAAGTTAGGGAACTTAAACGCATCACAATTATATACAAGGAAAGTTTAGTTCATGTGTTTCGCGTAAAACTGTCACTGAAATTATCACAGTACCGTAAAATGATAATAATTAATGGCTTATGTATGTGTGTACAATACAAAAGTAAATGGGAAAATTGAGAAAATAAACATTTTTCTTTTACAACTGTAGATATTCAGCATATAAACCTCAAATGTATATTTTCACTGAAACGTTCCACCAGAGAAGCAAACAATCATCGCGCTAACACATGCTAGCCTTTGGATCTTAGCATTCCAATGCTAGCATTACAAACATTCATCTTGCTGACACACGTTAGCATTATGACACTAGCATGTAGCTCACTGCTGAGCACCACTTAAATGTGATGTATTGTTCCCTTTTGTTCATTTGCATCTCATCCTTGTTACTACACTCATGCCTTTTAAGTATTTAAGATATATATATATATATATGTTTAAAACTATTCTACGTTTTCATGGCGGCGGCTCTCGTGATGCGGGCGCTGCAGCCGCCTGGCGAGCGAGGCCGAGCTGTTGTTCTCGTCTCCGCTGCACCAGCCTGGTATTAGTGGTGAGCGTGTTCACCGCAGCCCGAGAGGCTTCTCGCCCCCGAGCTCCGTCTGCCAGGACGCGGCGCGCGGCGGCGCGATGCCGGACGTTTAGCGGTCGCAGCCTGGATTCACTCTGGACCCAATTAATATTTAGCTTGATGTGCTCGGTTTACGGTTCTTCTTTGTACCTTTTTCAATTTTTCAAAGAACACAATCATCTGCTTTTAATGGGGAGACCACATTGAATATGACAACATCTTTGATGGTTGTGGCAAAGTTTATGACGTGACTCTTTGCTGACACACCCGGTCCTCGTTCATTAATGTAAAGCGACAGTTTGGCTCTGTTGTCTTGCATTAAAAAAAAGGATTACTTTGTGATTAAACAGCTTATTACTAGCTAAACACTTTTCCTCAACGGTAAAAACACAGAGGCTTAGCGCCGCGGTCGCCCTCGGGATCAGCTGATTTCCTCTCTTACGTTTCTCTCCTTTTGGGAAGAGCTGCTAAAAACAACAACGGCTAAGACTCGTAGCGCTCGTAGCGCTCGTAGCTTCCTGTGAAAACCAAGTTGTTTAAAGCGGTCGCTGAACCAAAACTCAACATTTATCTTCAGCGAGTCCACCTTTACACATCGGTCGACCCCAGCTGGCCAAGAAAGAGGCTGGGGGGGAAAAAAAGAAAATGACTTTGTAACTGGCACAAGGGGCTTGTGGTTGATGCTAATGAGTTAGCGTTAGCCATGCAGAGTCCCCAGATGGTCCATTATGTGTGCGACGCTTGATTTAAACGGTCGGAGAGAGAGAGTGGGTGGCCACGACCGTAATGAAGCACCGGGCCGCTCATGATGACCGGTGACCACACACACACACACACACACACACACACACACACACACAGAGCTGTTTCTCATCACTCAGAACTGAACATTAATTTGTTTTAATTCAATGGGAAACCATCAAAAGTCGCTTAATGTTTGTCTAACTGCTGCATGGGGCTCGGAGGATAAGAAACAGAGCGGAGACCTACATGTCTGCAGCACACACACACACACACACACACACCGCTGACAGCAGTGACACACCAGACAATTCACCTACAATGACAAGGAACAAAACTACGACTAAAATCACAAATTACAGCCTCCACAGATCCACCATTGTTCGCTGTCTTTGGGGCTTTTTCCAAAAAGAGGAAAAAGAAAAAGAGGAGCGTCACAAATCCAGAGAGAGATCAGAGCGCTCTCAAACTAAGCCTCCATTTACTGAGATGCAGGCCCATTAAAAGCGTGCGTCCACAGTGGTCTCTTTCTAGTGGCGAGTGGGCGGCTCCCAGTCCCGCAGTTGACAGCTAGCAGCCGATTCTGGGATCAGTTTTTCCGCAGCAAAGGGACTGATGTGGCACAGAGGAGGATGTGGACTCCTATGATGGATCATTGTTTAGGTTAGGGGAGTGGGTGTGTTAGCTGTGTGTGTGTGTGTGGGTGTGTGTGTGCGTGTGTTTCCATGCCAGTTCATGCAGTTGAAGATCAAGGGTTTCACGTCCGTGCACACATGTGTGCAGACGAACATCTGCATTGGAAGCAGCAAACACATGTGAACTACACGTATGTGTGTACATGTGCACACACACACACACACAACTTAAACACACTTAAATGAAGTGGCAGAAGGTGGAGAAAGGGTAATTTCCTCACCCTCAATCAGGATCCGTTTTCTCGCGTTGACATCCTCTCCAATGAAAACCTTTCAGCTCCATAATGGGTCCATTTATTTTAAAAAAAGACAAGTTTTCAGATATAAGATTTAATAACCAGCCACACATACACAAGTTAAGTGATCTCTCAAGGTGATATTAGTTCATATTTTACTTTGAGTACACGCATGAGTACAGATTTCCTTTATTTAAATTGACATTCTTTGCTCCCTGTCTCCTTTATTGTACAATTATTTGACGAATAAATCAAGTCGTCTGCATAATAGTGTTTATGTTCCACCAGAGGAAGACAATCTGTGGCTGGAAACATATCAGCTATGACCACATGAATATATAACATGACAAATCTGCTGGAAAATTGAAGCGGAAGAAGAAATTGTATGATTATGAGAAGATTTACAGTCAGAGGGAAGTCTGTTTTGTTTGATTTCTTAAACAGATTTAACACTTTTAAAAACCAATCCCACCCTGAGGGGAGAGGAGGATGAGTGATTGTTTTATAAACTGTAAATCACAACTTTTATGAAGAAAAAACCCCCCAAAACTGCTGTATTTTGGATGAATTGAACACCATCAGTAATATACAAGTGAAATACACCAGAGGGCGACTCCTCTGGTTGTATAGAAGTCTATGCTTCATGTGTAGAGCTGCATTGTCTCTACTGACCACCAGGGGGCGACTCCTCTGGTTGTATAGAAGTCTATGCTTCATGTGTTAAAGCTGCATTCTCTCTCCTGACCACCAGGGGGCGACTCTTCTGGTTGTATAGAAGTCTATGCTTCATGTGTTAAAGCTGCATTATCTCTCCTAACCACCAGGGGGCGACTCCTCTGGTTGTATAGAAGTCTATGCTTCCTGTGTTAAAGCTGCATTCTCTCTCCTGACCACCAGGGGGCGACTCCTCTGGTTGTATAGAAGTCTATGCTTCATGTGTTAAAGCTGCATTCTCTCTCCTGACCACCAGGGGGCGACTCCTCTGGTTGTATAGAAGTCTATGCTTCATGTGTTAAAGCTGCATTCTCTCTCCTGACCACCAGGGGGTGACTCCTCTGGTTGTATAGAAGTCTATGCTTCTATACATCAATGGAAAAGATGCAGAGTTTGCCTCCAAACTTCCACGTTGCAGCTACAAGAAGTTTCCTGGGCAGAATGCATGAAAAAGTACAGGAAGTCGTCAGAGAGAGTACTACTACTAAACAGTTCACCCCGATGCGTTGAAAAGAGCCCAAACGACCTCATCTGAAGGTCAAATGTGTCGTGCAGGACCAAGAACACATCCTGGCAATCTGTTGTTTCCTCTTCAGCAAACTGGCAGCGGAGATGGAAAGACTCAGAGAGAAACCATTTTTTTAAACTCAATTTTTTTTTAAATATAACTTTTAAAGTGAATTTCTTTAAGAGTTGTCAGAAGCTCTCTTCAAGGTTGACAGACACGCGCTTAAAGGTCTCTGAATTTAAAGAAACATCATCTCCCGTGTCTCTGACAGTTTGCATACGGACCTGAAGTTTCAATGAAGCAGAGCACCACAGCGTCACGTTAACACGACCCCTCCCTCAGATGCAGCTTTCATCCTGCTGTCGCACCTCGTCTGCTTTCAGGTCTTTCAAAGACGCCGTGAGAGGGAGCGTGTTGTCTCTCCGTCCTCTTTGATGGATTCCTGCCGGTTTGTTGGACATCAGAGGAAGAAAAAACATATATTTTAGTTTTCATAACGCTCGGGCTGATGCTCTACTGCTGAGGTTTCCAATTGTTGAAAATGTTTGTATGTCTAAATAAATAAATATATGTATAAACACACCAATTTGATCTAAGATGAAATATGAAATATGTCTTTTATTTTACAATGTATACTTTTAACGTTTTATAATACTGTTTACAATACATTTAAGCACTTTTATACACATTTTTATCTGTATTCCATATGTATATTTAATATTCTTCTTATTGTTTAATTTTGTTTTATTACTATTCTACTGTTTATTTATATTAATAGATTTTTTAAATCTTTATTTACTTTATTTAATACTTTAATCCTGTAATTTCCCCACTAAGGCACTAATAAAGGATTATCTTATCTTATTTTATCTCTCATTTATCTATTATTGCGGCATCTTTATTGTATTTATGATATTTTCATTGTGTCTATGTTTATTGTTTATTGATTTTCCTTCATAAATGTGGGTATTTGATCATTTCTCGTTAATTCATTATTTTTTTAGGGATCAAGGGTCAGACATAAATCCTCCCAGTGAGTCCGGCGGCCTGTTGAGTGAAGGAGGAGGACGGGGCATCGAGCCACCGGCTCTCCTGAGGCCCCTGGACACGTTTCCTCTGTCAGCGGGTCATCATGGGCTCAGGTGGTCATCGCTGCTGGAGGGGAGCGACACCGCCCTCTGCAGGTGATGGAGGGAAACGCCTCTGAAGGAGGGACGAGTGGTACTACACAGTACTGTGTGACTAAAAAGTACAAGTACATGTATACTGTCCATGCTGAATGGTCAAACTAACATGCTTCTTTCAGCTTGAAGTAAAAAAAAACACAACAAAACTCTCATTATTCAAACTGCAGAATCAGAAAGCTCATCATTCATCGTTCCAGACGTTCCCATCTGGGTTTGATCGTCAGATCTTCTCAATGCTTTACAGATTGTGCTCGCGTTCGCGTATGAAACGGGAAACCCGGAGGATTTAGGGGACGCTAATGTACCGCACACATCATTTATACCCAGAAAAAAAAAATAGACGCCAAAAAGTTATATGAGAAAAGCTGGTTTGTACTTTTCATGCAGACTGTGTTGAGCGAGCAGATTTAAGACCTTTAAAAGACTTAAAACAGAACTTTCTGCATTACATGTTGACGAGAAAAGGTCTTCAGGAGTTCCCTCATTTTATAATATAATATTTAGAGATTTAAGACTTTAATATGACTCAACACAACTAACTTTGTGGTGTGGAAATGTACTTTTTTTTTGCATTTTCAACACAACAGAGTCCTTTCCTTTTAAATAAACATAACAAAATGAAATTAAATAGTAAGTAAACAAATCAATAATGTTACTAATATTAATAGTTTAGCTAGTAGCTAGCGCCTGCACACGCTAACCTTTACATACATGCACATCTACTGCTGGGAAACTTTACATTTTTCTAAAGTTTCTGCTTTTCTTCAGAGAGAAATGTTGAGTTCTTTGAACTTAAATAACTTCACGTCACCAGTTGTTGCGCAACGTGATGGAACGAGACGTTTTCTTGTTGCACGGAGAAAGTAAAACAGTAAAATAATTGATCTGATGAGAGAGAAGATGCTCCAGCTCGTATCTTTACGTTTCAAGCGACTGTCAGTGACTGTGGAGCGGCTGAAAAAGAGAAGATGTGCAGAACGTCTTCCTTCTCTTCACTCAGATTATTCACACGAGAGGCCGAAGCAGAACGTAATCCACGATATGAAGAGGAAGACGAGGCCTCGACATCTTCCCACTGAGAGGAGAGAGAGGGAGAGAGAGAGAGAGGGAGGGAGAGAGAGAGGGGAAGGGGGGTAATTACATTAATCCAAAACAAATAAACGTCTGGCAGCTCTTCAGAGGAGACTGAAGCGACTCTCGGGTCCAAAACCTCAAACTTTGATGGTTTCTGCTCCGAGGCCGAGATCACTGATCTGATACCACTGAACGCTCTCTCTCTCTCTCCCTCTTTCTCTCTCTTTCTCCCTTTCTCTCACTCCCTTTCTCTCTTTCTTTCTCTCTCTTTCGCTCCCTTTTTTCTCTCTCTCTTTCTTTCTCTTTCTCGTTCTCTCTCTTATTCTCTTTCTCTTCCTCTCTCTCTTACTCTGTCTCTTCTCTCTTTCTTTCTTTTTCTCTCTCCCCTCCTCTCTCTCTTTCTCTTTTACTCTCCTCCTCTCCCGCTCTCTCTCCCGTTCTCTCTTTCTCTCTTTCTCGCTCCCTCTATCTTTCAGTTTTTTCCTTCCATCTCTTCTTCGCTCTTTTGCCTCGATTCTTTTTCTTTCTTCTCTCTCATTTCTTCCTTTCTCCTTTCTTTCTCTCTTAGTTTCCCCTCATTCTCAAATGATCGTTTTATGATTTTTGAGACCTGTTTTTGACATTTTTGGAAACTTTAAATGGTGGCCTCTCCTCAGGACTCCGTGTATTACACAGTGCTACTAGTGCTAGCCGTTAGCATGTAGCCATGTAGCCTTAAAGCTGGAGTGGGTCATCTGTGGAAACTTCCTGCAGATGCAGTTTGGCTGTTTCTAACTTCAGATGAATAGGATGGAGAAGTTTGACACAGACCACAGAATTATTAAATAAAATTGGGTTTGGAAAGTAGATCAAATAACAAATATACACCAAAAACACCTGTGAGTGCCCAACGGTTTTTCGTGCTTCTCCGTGTCCGTCCACGGCTGAGCTCGTAGACGTGTGTGTGTGTTCTCTGTGTGTGTGCTCTGTGTGTGTGTGTGTGTTCTTTGTGTGTGTGTGTGTTCTCTGTGTGTGTGCTCTGTGTGTGTGTTCTCTGTGTGTGTGTGTTCTCTCTCCGTACGTTAGCTGTACGTTAGCTTGACGTGAGCCTGGCGTTCAGATTCAACCGTCTAAACTCGCACTAACAAACACAGACAAACACACACGTATGTTAGCTCTTTGTTAGCTTGACGCAAGCCTGGCGTTCATTTTTAACTGTCTCAACGAGCACTAACACACACAGACAAACACAGACATATGTTAGCTGTACGTTAGCTGTATGTTAGCTTGACGTGAGCCTGGCATACAGATTCAACCGTCTAAACTCGCACTAACACACACAGACAAACACACACGTATGTTAGCTCTTTGTTAGCTTGACACAAGCCTGGCGTTCATTTTTAACTGTCTCAACGAGCACTAACACACACAGACAAACACAGACATATGTTAGCTGTACGTTAGCTTGACGCGAGCCTGGCATACAGATTCAACCGTCTAAACTCGCTCTAACACACTCAGACAAACAAACAGGCATGTTAGCTGTACGTTAGCTTGACGCGAGCCTGGCATACAGATTCAACCGTCTAAACTCGCTCTAACACACACAGACAAACAAACAGGTACGTTAGCTGTACGTTAGCTGTACGTGAGCCTGGCGTTCAGATTCAACTGCCTCAACTAGCACTAACACACACAGACAAACACACACACATGTCACATATGTTAGCTGCACGTTAGCTGTACGTTAGCTTGACGCGAGCCTGGCCTTCAGATTCAACCGTCGGCGTCTCAACCAGCATCGTTTCTTCTCTTCTGTCGGGTTTCTTCACATCTCTGTCGGTTGAAAAGAACTTTCTTCACATGTTGCAGGAGACGCTTTGTGAGCACAGCGAGCTGTGTTTCCTCAGGACACACACACAGTTACACAACACCCCCCATGGAAAACATCTCTTCACCACTTCAGCAGCACAAACTGTAGCCTCCTCTCAGGTGGAGCTGCGGTCTGTCAGTGGAACTGATTTGAAGAAGAAGTAAAGAGGAAGATGTGACCTTCATCTTTTTATTTTCTGTTCTAAAACACAAATTATTTCTGACTGGAAGTCTTTCTGCTGAGAGTTCAGTAAATTCATTTAATTACATTTCTACAGTAACGTGATTATAGCGTTTAAAAAAAGCTCTCCTAGCCCTTATTTTCATTGAAACTTGAAGAAAGCATGCTTAATGGAAAATGTGTGTCTTAAAATAGATGCTGCGATAAGTCAGGATTGTTCCTTTTCATTCTAATAATGAAAACAATGCAAAACCACAATGAGTTCAGACCCCGACACACACACACGTTCCAGAGGATCTATATCTATATAATCTATATAATCTATATAATCTCTTCATGTCGTGAGAGGAAGAAACTCCTAAAACTGAAATAAAACCGCATTTATTACGTTTATTATCAGAGTGTCATTTAACAAAATCTCGATTTTATTCATTGAACTTGTTTTCTTTTGTTAACTGAATTCATTATTTTAAACTTACAACTTATTTATTACTTATTATTCTTAACCCTCAGTTTTACAAAGAAGTTACAACAACGCATAAAGATAAGACATTATCATTATTAAATACATTATTTTACATCTGCAAGCGAATCTCAGCAACACATATTGTCCCATGCAGAAGAGATTTAAAACAAAAGGAAAAGCTTCAGCAGAGTTTCAACACCAACGAATCAAACATGAGTTTGGTGCAAGATTGCACAACAAAATGCTCAAAAGATACAAAAACACACACACACACACACACACACACACACACACACACACACACACACACACACACACAAAGCAAGTTATATGAGCAAATTGTATTTATTTCTATTTTATTTTATTTGTTTTATTTATTGTATTTATTTTCTTGTAAAAAAAAAATGCTCAATAGAAAAATTCCAAGAAGTAAAAAAATAAATAAAATAAAGACATTTAATGGATCACTTCAGATGAAGTGAATAAAAAAGACTCGATTGCAAAATGAATTCAAACCCAGAACGTTCCGTGTGTCTGGATCTTAAATCCGAAACAGAAAGCACGGATCCAGTTTTTGATCCGTGAAGCCTCAAATGTTTTGGTGACCAAACCCACCAAACATCTGCACCTGCATCGGTGGTTCAGAGTTTTTTCCAGAAGAGACAGAAAGACTCGCAGCCGGCGATGAAGGCAACGTCTGCCGCTCAGCATCCGGCTGCAGCCGACGCGACACAAAGGAAGGTTGTTGGGTTTTTTGTGGTGAATTTTCTGATGTGAAATTCAAGTCAGGATCAAAACACACAGCGAGGTGAGCGGCTCGAGGCCCAACGAGCAGCGCCAGGTTCCTCCTTCTCCTTCTTCTTCTTCTTCTTCTTCTTCTTCTTCTTCTCCTTCTTCTTCTTCTTCTTCTTCTTCTTCTTCTTCTTCTTCTTCTTCTTCTTCTTCTTCTTCTTCTTCTTCTCCTTCTTCTTCTTCTTCTTCTTCTTCTTCTTCTCCTTCTTCTTCTTCTTCTTCTTCTTCTCCTTTTCCTCTACTTCTCTTTTGCTTCTTCACCTCCTTGTCCTTCATCTCCTTCTTCTCATCCCTCTCCTTCACTCCTCCTCCTCCATTTCCTTCTTCTTCTTCTTCTTCTCTTTTCCTTCTCTTTTCCTTCTTCACCTCCTTGTCCTTCATCTCCTTCTTATCATCCTTTTCCTTCACTCCTCCTCCTCCATTTCCTTCTTCTTCTTCTTCTTCTTCTTCTTCTTCTTCTTCTTCTCCTTCCTTTCTATTCTCCTTCCCTTCTTCTCCTTCTCCTTTTCCTTCTCTTTTCCTTCTTCACCTCCTTGTCCTTTATCTCCTTCTTATCATCCTTTTCCTTCACTCCTCCTCCTCCATTTCCTTCTTCTTCTTCTTCTTCTTCTTCTTCTTCTTCTTCTTCTTCTTCTTCTTCTTCTTCTTCTTCTTCTTCTTCTCTTTTCCTTCTTCACCTCCTTGTCCTTCATCTCCTTCTTATCATCCTTTTCCTTCACTCCTCCTCCTCCATTTCCTTCTTGTTCTTCTTGTTCTTCTTGTTCTTCTTCTTCTTCTTCTTCCTTTCTATTCTCCTTCCCTTCTTCTCCTTCTCCTTTTCCTTCTCCTCCTTCTTGTCCTTCTTCTTCTCCTTCTCCTGAAGATATTCACCAGTTAAATAACTACTTTATATAAATCGTTTTAAAGACATTAACTTCATACTTTTATCTGCTGTGAGTGATTTTAAACAGACTTCCTTTGTGCAACGGGTGAAGTTAAAGTTGTTTGAATTGTCTTTTTTATAATAAAATGTGATGAAATACAATAAAAAAGTGAAAACATACACATATAGATGCATACACAAAGTAAAAGCAGAGTTACATTGGTGTTAAGTGTTGTTTTTTCTCTTAACCATAATTTAAAACCTTTATTAAAAACATTAAAATTGTGTTTCAGTTGTGTTTCAATCAATACGTAAATCACTAAAGAAGCTTTTGTGCACCTGGACAACTGGAGGAAGTATTTTTTTGTGTATTTTCCGAGACTCACCAGCAGTTTCCTGGAACTTTCCTGAAGGAGTGAAAGGTTTCCTGCGTGGCGTCACTATCAGCGAGCTGTCAGCCGTCTGAGACGCCAACCCGTAATCTCGCCTTCACGTTGTGCGTTCGCTCGCCGCTCCGGGCTTTGTGTTGATGTGCGGTAATATTTATGCATGTCATTTTGACTTTAAGGACTATTTCACTTTCTTTTTTTTCTTTTTTTTTTTTTTTACTTTCACGGTTAATTTCCCAAACTTTCATTGAAGTTTAAACATCAAAATGTTGCCTGCTTTTTAAATTCTTTTTATAAATTCTGCTCACAGAATCACACAAAATTAATATATGAATAAAACAGGGCTTCTTTTCCCTCCCCGTATCAGATCCTGGCGTCGGGTGCGATCATCTCCTGAACCAGGTGGGGGATCGACATGAGATGAACCGCAGCCCCCCTACCTGCCAGGTAGCACACGCGGGAAGTCGTGAAATGTAATTTGCTCGGCTGCTCCCCCCCGCCTGCGTCTCGGGGCCTTTTCCATACAGTAGAAGGCACAAGGCGCACGGAGATACCACACCGCCCTTCACCTGCTTTGATGTCGGCGAGGCACCCGAGGTGTTGATTACAGGGTCCTGTATTCAGTACACACACCGGTGCAGCGAGGCGGGGTGCGGCGGCGCGGCGCGGCGGTTTGATAAGTTGGTGGTAAAAAGTGCTGGCAGGACCGCAGCTTACACATTGTATCACAAACACACACTTTGCCTCTAATATCGCCTTCACTTGTGGACTCTTTTGTGCGTCTGGTCGCCAACACTTTCATCCAAAGGGCCTTGAACGACCACGGGTACTTCCCAGGCCTCGCCGCCGCCGCCCCCGCCCCGCCCCGCCCAGAGCAGAGCTCTGTCATTACTTCACCGGGGGGTTTTGTCGTTAAAGGTGCCATCTTTAAAGGTGACTACAAAGCCACAGACTGTCAGCGGCTCACTTTAACTCCAACGTCTGCGAGTGAAGTCCACATTTAGTCGAGAACCGAGGCTGTGAAGTCGAGATGAAAGAAATTCTACCTGTATGTTTTGGTGATTTTATGATGTTTTTTTATTATTATTTTATTTTAGTAAAGTTGTGTTGATATTTAATTGGTGGGGTGCAGATCCTGTCCAGGTGTGCGATTGAATGAACACAACCCACAATTGGCTAACTCCTCCCCGTCTAGACGCTAACGTGCAGTAAGGTGTCGTCAAACTTCCTGTAAACTCAAAAACAAGCGGCCATGTTGGACATCGAGCTCTCTGCAAAGCAATGAAGCGTGTGCACTGGTATTTTAGTTAGCTGTTAGCTTCTGTCTGTTAGCTGTTATATGTTAGCTAGCTGTTATCTGTTTTCCGTTATCTATTAGTCGTTAGCTGCTGTCTGTTAGCTGTTGTATGTTAACATACAACAGCTAACAGACAGCAGCTAAGAGATAATTATCTGTTAGCTGTTGTCTGTTAGCTGTTATTTGTTAGCTGTGAGCTGCTGTATGTTAGCTGTTTTATGTTAGCCGTACGCTGCTGTCTGTTAGCTGAAATCTGTTAGCTGCTATTTCTTAGCTGTTATCAGTTAGCTTCTGTCTGTTAGCTGTTATATGTTAGCTGCTGTCTGTTAGCTGTAAGCTGCTGTATGTTAGCTGTTATCTGTTATCTGCTGTCTGCTGTCTGCTATCTGTTATCTGCTATCTGCTGTCTGTTAGCTGCTATCTGTTATCTGCTATCTGCTGTCTGTTAGCTGCTATCTGTTATCTGCTATCTGCTGTCTGTTAGCTGCTATCTGTTATCTGCTATCTGCTGTCTGTTAGCTGCTATCTGTTATCTGCTATCTGCTGTCTGTTAGCTGCTATCTGTTATCTGTTAGCCAAACACACCGTAGACAAACACTAAAAGTGAGTCGTGTGAGTGAGGAGTCAGCAGGCGGTCAATAAAACTGTCAATAAAAGGTGATTTTGGAGAAAGTGCAACCATTAAAAGGTCCTTGAGCGTGCAGCCGTAAAAAAAAAACATTGTGCAGAATCTGCGAGTAGCACGTGGACGGACTCAGAGGTGCAGGTTCACATAAACGGACACGCATGCTCCTCCTATAGCGGAGACAGTAGGAACAATAAGAACAAGACAATAAGAATGATGAGTGCATGTTGCACCACACTGAAACGCTGTGGGTTCAGAGCCGCCATGCGCAGCACCCGAAAGACAATCAGTGCGCTGCGCCCTGTTGGGCAACGCTTGCGACACCACCTCCGTTTCCACAGAGCGAGGCGGCAGGTGTCTGCTCGAGCGGCACGGCGGCCATTATCGCCTCATCTCTGCTCGGAGGCACATACCCAGAAAACGGCTGCTAACCAGCCGACGCCACGTTTCCTTGGACGCCATGAATGAGAGATAGAGATCGCTGCATCTGCTGCGTACAACAAGCGCTTCCTCACACACACACACACAGACACACACACACACACACACATGGTGAGAGTGAGTCACTCCTCCGACCACAGTTGGGCCCTTGACATTTTCTCATGCCTCCAATCTGTTTCTACCAAAGTTCAGACAGGAAGGACGGGGTCTCTCGCTTTCCTCGGTCGCGTCGGCCGCTCGTCAACAGAGACGTTGATCAAAAACAAACAAAACGCGTATGAATGTTTACGTGGCTACGAGTCAGAAAACCCGCAAACGGCAAACTGCCTGTTTCCAACTCGTGTGCCACTTTTTTAAAAGGGTGAACCTTTTGGAATTGAGCAATCTGACTTTAGGCCTCGTGGTAGAGAACAAGGCCCGCCCCCCCGATGCCTCTCTGACCAATGAGAAGAGGAGGAGACACCGAAAAAGCCAACAGACCTTTATTGTTCAGGCGACCACACGTTCGCTTTGTTTCTGTCCCGAGACATGACATCACCACGTTGTGGTTGGTTATTTATGCAGAGAGGGATCAGAACATTAACTGTCAACTTTGTTTTGATACACAAATTACAGTAAACAATGAAGAACTGTGTGTGTGTGCTTTAAATAATCTAATCCTTTCATGTTAAAGCCTTTGTTGAATCTCACAATTTGCACTGTAAATTGTAATAAATTGGCTTTACTTGAAAAAAGTGAAATTTCTCAAAAGTAAAGTAGCTCAATCATTTTAAGTTCTTAAAGCGGAAAAAACTGAGTTCAGGCAACTCCTGTGATTGCAGTAAATATTAGTATCGTTAATGCAAAAGGATTGCTTGGATTAACTAGGAAATTTTAATTCAGACAACTTAAGGATTTGAGTGAAGTTAACTTAAAATCATTAACCGAGTAAAGGAGACAGTAAACAGTCACTTCACACAACTTAAAGATCGGAGTTGTATTAAATAAGCACAAGTCCAAACGTTCACATTACGAGGATTTAATCCGGAGCGACACAAATCTCTTGATGAAAACCAAACATCTTGTTGCAGTTTTCGTGTTGAGACGTTTGAAGCCAAACGACCCAGCGAGTGACTTCATGTGATGCGTTTCTGGAGCCGTCGTCCCTTCTTTTCACCGCCCGGCGTCCAACATGTGAGCGAGTGGAAACTTTCACCATCAAACCTTCCTGCAAAAAAAACAAACAACCCTTCTGAACGTTGCGTTTGAGGGTTTCGGCTCGTTTGACCGCAGGAGCATCAAGTGATTTACGCCCGGCCTGGACCCGGTCCTGGACCCGGTCCTGGACTCTCCGGAGGGGAAGAAGCCGCTGACTCACCCGAGAGGCTTCGGGATGGACGGATGAAGGAGAGGTGGAGGAGTTTGGACCCTGCGTGAACCGCCGGATTAAAAAAAGAGAGATGACATACTGCCTTATTTATCCACATGCTGCATATTACGGCATCTGTTTACAATTTGTCTTATTTATCCAAGTTTTTTCTTCTTTGCTGATGCTCGGCTCCGGGTTGATTAACATTTTTTTTTTATTTTTTATGTTTGTTGTCTTCTGGTTTGATTGGCACTCAGCGGCGGCCGTTTGAAGTCAGCGTCGGCTTTGAAGCTCGGGGGGGCGGATGAAAGCGGGAGCATCCAGATACGACTGGAGGAGAAATCTAGAAATGAATTGTGGCGACCGGCGGGCGACGAACCCATTGCTGCCGGTTGATGAAATGTTGCTTAAGATGCAGCGATGCAGCGACATGCAGCAAACATACAAGACGGAAACTTCTAAATACTCGTCAGGGAATAAGTTAAATGTGTTTGTTTGATGGAGACAAGATGTCGGCGGAGGAGAGAGTCTCTTCCCGCCCGTCATGAGACGCATCCTTTTATTTAGGAGCTGGATGATGATGATTTATGTAATGAATCTGTTTCCCATCATGGAGGCCTTCAGCGTGCATATAGTTTGAAAATATTAGATTTACAAAACTGAAAATAAGTTTGAAATAAAGCCAGTCGGCACCGTTTGAAGAAGTAACACTTTTTTTTTCTTTTTTCCAGATTTTATTGTCGAAGGTGAACGTAACTCAGGAAAAGTCACTGGAGCTCAGTGACAGGAGAAATGCACTAATCCGTATTTAATATTCAATGTACTTAAATAAATAAATAAGCACATGTTCAATATGAAATCCTCCCGGCAAAAAAGAGAAAAAAAAAGTTTGGCTTTGACTTTTCTTTCCAAGTTAATCTTATAAAGTGAATGTTTTGCATGTTAATCCTGATCCATAAAGAACGCAAATGTTCCTGAGCAGAATGTGTTGCTCTGGAACGAGATGGATTGGAAACACTACACACACACACACACACACACACACACACACACACACACACACACACACACACACACACACACAGACACACACACACACACAGACACACACACACACACACACACACACACACACACACAAAAACTTTGCTGTGGCCTCAGTGTGCAGGGAAAATTAGTTAATGACAATATATATATTTATACACACAAATTTAAATATATTATATATATAATAGAAGGCAACACAATGTTGTGTACATTGTGTTGTTTTCTACAGCTTGAATACATTTTGTGAACACGATTCAATAAACTTTATCAGATTGCATTCAGATACATTTTCAAACATGTTTTGTTGCAGTATCATTTTGAGCTTTTCCGATGATGAAATGTTCATTTTTCTTTTTCTTTGAATCTGTAATTTATAAAGATAAATAAAGCCTTTAAAAAAATAATTAGATTATCTGATCAGTTTTTCTTCCTCATGAAAAGTTTGTGCTTTTGGAGATAAAATCTTTTTTAAATGAGTTTCTTTGTTTAAAGGTTTGCAAACTGGCTCCGCCCACAAATCAACAGGAAGAGGGTGAACAGTGAGAGGATGACGTGTTTGTTGTGTTGCTGTAACAGTTCATACATGACACCGTGGACACGAGGTTGAACAGAAACGAGATCCTCTGTCTGCAGCGTCTCACTGACACGAGAGCACAGTTACCCACAATGCCCCCTGGCGGCCAAAGGCAGGAACTGCATGCGCTGGATCAGATAGATGGATGGATGGATGGATGGATGGATGGATAGATGGATGGATGGATGGATGGATGGATAGATAGATACTTTATTTATTTAAATTTATATTAGACTTTATATTATTAGTTAAGTTTAGTTAGTCACAGCAAGCAACTTACACACAAGACACAAAAAGTACACAATTATTATTATTTTTTTGTACTAATTTAGGTAATTTAACAATAACGAAAGTGCAAAAATACAAAAGTGTGTGCAGTGCACATGAAGAGTGCATCAGTGTTTCTATAATAAAGTCTTATAGCAGGAATGCTCTCCTGTATCCTTGTGCCAGCGAGCTGATGAGTGACAGGACAGAAGAAATGACATGAAAGGAGCAGCTCAGACAGAGTTTTGGGGTGAAGGAGGTGCTCGTTCTGCAGCTGTGTGCCCGTTGCAGAGGAAGCGCCTGAAGCTTTTGGCAGCGTTGCCTTCGCTCAACCACACCGCCGCGTTTCTGAGAAATCCTGCACACAAAGTTACACAGAACGTCTCACAGCCATCGCTCTGCAGACGCAAAGCTGCTTTAAAGACACTTTACTTCTGACAATCTGAGTGGAGTGTAAAATAAAGTGTGTCCATAAAAAAATACATTTATTTAAATGTAATTCTAAAGGAAATATTGAGATGTGGTGTTCATGTACATCTCTATCAGTATAAATATCTTGAGGTAGTTGTCAGATCATTAGCATGTAAATAAATATGAATCAGAATGTGTAAACGTCTGTAAATGCATTCGTATTATTAACTAAATGTACTTTAAGATTGTTGTATTTATGTACATTTTAAACATATTTAGTGAAATCAGTTTATCTCATTTTGAGCTTTTTTTTCATATAATGAATGATCAAATGTTAATTTGTATTTTTTATAAATTAATTTCTTAATTAGGGAAATAATATAGCCCATTTTATTCTTGTTATAATTCATATTATAATATTATAAGTCATATTTCGTTATGTTATACTATATTATTGCAGTTGCATTGACTTGTCAGCAGTGTTTTCATGCTTAAAGCTGCTGGAGAAGAAATTATTTTTATACTCTACTTTCCACACTTTTGGGTTTTAAAATGTAATAATAATATCACAATGAATAAATGGAGTAACTACACTTTAAACTATTGGTCTGGGAATTAAACAGTAACTTTTTAAGTACACGTAATGGAGCAAAAATTACACATTTTATGAAAAAACCTGAGTATAGAGCCTCTAAAACTGTGTTAGAGTGAAGAACAGTACATGAAGTCACATCATTATTCATTCTTTATGGGATCACATTAAATCAGTTGTTCACTGAAAATCCATCTTATATAAATATATCATCACGTGGTGTAAAATGGCCTCAAAGAGTGATGAAAACCCACAAATCAAGTGGGTAAAAAAATAGTTGAAAAGCATCGCAGCAGTCTGATGAGATGACTTTCATAGTGACAGCAGAGGTCACTCTACTAATCCTCAGATGTGACGTAACGTCACAGCTGTTCCGGGGCCGTTTGTATGAAACCGCTCGAGGCGGAGAGGTCCGCAATGAAGGTGCGGTAAACTGATCTCTGGTCAGCTGTTAATGGGAGTGTTTCTCTCCTTCTTTTTTTTATCCCTGGGATGTTGCGGGAGGCGTTGCGTGCTAGATGGCGTAAACTGCGCATGCGTGAAGATACGGCGCAGACACCAGAGAGAGAGAGTGGTGTGAAAGAGCGAGATGATTCCCTTTTCGCTATCTCCGTTTTCGGGTGTCACACGGCAGAGGAGTAAAGGGAGACTTCTAGTACTCCTATTTTCGTTATTGTCTCTTTAACTGATAAAAACATTTTGTAAATAAAATTTTCTGGTGCCAATAAATGTCTTAAGTTACAATACTCATTCTGGAGAATGACACGTTTTATTTATCATGATACAGGATTGTATGTTTTATGTATTAACATGTCTTTTGCATTTTAAAGCAGCAGCTCGTCGAGGTGGGAGGGATCTTTTTTTTGCCGTGGCTACTTTTGATAGGATTGGGCAACCCTGCAAACTTTTCATACTTTATAAACTGATTTTATATGTTGTTTGAGAAATAGCCTTCTGCAAACCAAATAAAGCTGTCAAGTGTAGTAAATATAATGAGAAAAAAGTGCAATATTACCTCTGAAATTAAGTGTTAAGTAGTAGTAGTAGTATATATAAATATATATATATATACACACACACACACACACACACACACACACACACACACACACACACACACACACACACACACACACACACACACACACATGACCAATTGTAGTACTTTGTTACTTTACAATACTAATTCAGCGTTAGACTATGCCTCCAATACTGAAATGCTGAAATCCGGTGGTAACCATCTTGCCGATTGATTTGAATGTTGTATCTTTGACGATGACGCCTACGTGACCAGTAACGTACCGGAGTGACGCCGCGCCACCTCCCTCCTCTCTCCGCCCTTTGTGCAGTTGACAAGCCCCTTCTCCACCAGGACAGGACCACACAGAGGTACGTTACGAGTCTCCTACTGATACACAACACAACTGAAGGTGTTTTTATTACTCCACTGTGCGTTCACCGCCACCAGCCGGAGAATTGTTATTATTTTTACCCAGAATAAATCGGATGAGAGGGACAGAGAGAGAGATGCTAGGCCTGCTGCTTAGCTAGCTGCGGTTAGCTTGGTGCTAATGTCTGTGCGGTCATTTGACAGAACAGCACTTATTTCATCCGGCTGGAATGACAGAAACTTAGCTAACTCACGGTTTTACCCGTTTGACACGACCTGTCAAACCTGCCGTCACGTGAGGCCTCTGGAGACACGTGCCCGCTGTCCACCTTGATAGCTAGCTTAATGCTAATCTGTGGTCAAGCCAGGAGGGCAGGGAGATGCTGCGTTCACTGCCGTCACTGTCTCCTGTAACCTCTGTGTCTCTGCAGTATTCACCATTAATATATAATACATAAAGAGAGGGGGAAGGTTTTCGTGTTCACAAACGAGACTACTGGGTGCAGCTGAGGTGGTGCTGAAGGGCAGGAATGTAGCTTAAATGAATGCTAGCCTCCTCATACTGTGGGATGTGTGCCCTCTTGCTTATGTAAAATAGGTTGGAGTGATGGCTCCATAAAGATGTAGATCCCCTCCACCCAGAGTCAGCCCAGTACCCCTAAAGTAGCAAGAGCTGTCTGGGTCCTTGTCCAACGTCCTCTGCAGCCTCTGCCATTTCTGCCTGTGGTCCACTTCCTGTCCAAGTGCTGCTTTTTACGACCACCCGCAATGAGAAGGTTTCAGGGGGGCAGGATGAGGGATAGAGGGGGAGGGGGTCCAGAGCCGGACGTGTGTGTGTGTGTGTGTGTGTGTGTGTGTGTGTGTGTGTGTGTGTGTGTGTGTGTGTGTGTGTGTCGTGTCAGAGCCGATGTGTTGCAGAGAAACATCTGTGGCCCAAACGTGCACATGGAGGCAGAAAAGCGTTAGTCGTGTCACAACTGAAGATTAGAGAAAATGAGAAGATTCTCATAACAAAACTGATTCGGGTGACTTTTTTAACTTCATGTGTTCCTGCCAGACTTCCTCATATGTTTTTTTTTTGTTGCCTTATAATCATATTGAATAACATTAATGTAATGATTAACCCCGTTGCTTCATACAACGTAAATGTAAATTGGATTTGTATTCAAGTGGTAACCTCGTGGAACTCCTGTTCCATCTTATGTCGATACGCACATGTATGCAGCTGTTTTGTCGTTGAAAAAATGCAACCCACATGAGTTTAATGACACACAATGATGAAATAGACATGTATTGCGCAACAGGCTGGCAGGACAAAGGGCTTCCCTCACACACCACAGGGTTGGCACACAGTCTGTTGCTCTCATTGTCCTTTCTAGACGTGGCTGCTTCTCCTTCTTCGTCCACTTTGAAACAATATCAGCTTTCACTTTAAATGCATTAAAAGATATTAACGACGTCTGCCAACATGTGACACCAGCGTTGGTACGAGCTGTCTCTTTTCATATCCACCGGTGACCTCCGGCGGGCCCCGCCTCTTTTCAGCAGCACTTCACATCTGATCCGTCAGTGTGGTTGCTGTGTCTTTCCCTCTGCTGTGTGAAGCTGATCCAAACAGACACACACACACACACACACACACACACACACACACACACACACACACACAGTGGACAGCAGGGATGTCATGTTTTCAGTCACATCCTATATCGTCCTCTTTTTACTTTTCTCTTCACAGATAATGGCGGTACCTCCCACCTACGTTGACCTTGGAAAGTCTGCCAGAGATGTTTTTACCAAGGGATACGGTAAGCAGTGAGCAACCGACCACACTGGCGTATCTCATCCCACCTGCTCGGCAGTAATGTGACGAGGAGAAAGGAGGCGGAGCCTACGATAACGGTTGTGAGATGATTCGGCGATTCGCACATATGTGACATAACGGTCCTCTTTGGATCATCATGACATGAAACGCACCTCTGAAATAGAAAACTTTACTTTCAGAATCCAGAAATTGGACTTTCTCCTATGTATTGAATGCATAAAGGAGAAATACATCTACGGATAATATTTAATGGAGTCTTAAGCCACTTTTTAACACAGTGAGCAGCAGCTTGCAGCTTTAAACGGATGACAAACTATTACAACTATTCGTGCAACTACCCGTGATGTGTACAATCTCTGGACTGCACATTTTCCTCTGGCATCATGAAGGTTATGGAGACCGTTGGCAGCCTTTAGTGTTGTGACTATGCTTTAATCTGTAAATAATATAACAATATTAAAACGGGAGGCTTTTTATCCGTTCTTCATTTGAAGTTTCTCTATCTTGATAGCAGACTTGTTGCTAGTTTTATCCCCACATTATTCTTATAATATCTTTTTTTATTGACTTTGTTATCACTCTTCACGTTGTATCTGATATTGAGCTTGGAGCAATCAAGGACATGTCCTGCAAGACCAGTTTGCTGCCGTTAAAAGCTCCACGCCCGCTGAACGTGTGTGCGTACGTGGGTGTGTGTGCAGTACACACAGCTCTGCCGAGGGTGACTGAATGAAGTTCATGTCTTGGAAATTCCCGGCCGTTGCCGCAGGCCGCTTCATACACACCGTGAGGGCTGGTTCTTGCGTCGCTGCACCTGTTTTTTTAAGGCAGCGTCAGTAATTCCTCACCGTGAGGTTTTCACTGCAGGCCAGCGGTGCTCACGTGGGACCAAAAATGAGTCCGTCAGCGTTCACAGAAACGTCTCTGCTTTGGATGAGGACGGACGGGGCTGAATTAGTTCAAGCGAGGCGGAAGCCGGGACGTACTCGGCCACAAAAAGTGCACGAACGTGGCGATCCCCGGGTCATGTGACGTGCAGTTAAATCAATGGATGCTGGCCCGGGGGCTCTCGGCTCCGTTAAACCTTTCTAGCTATTATTCATAACTGACGGCCCGAACGCTCTCACAGAATCTATGCCAAATCAATACCCACTCTCAGTAAGTGCTATATAAATAACTTTAAATGCACTCTGGAGGCTGATAAAAAGGCTATTTCACAGACACCTGGCAATGACTTGATTTAAGGGATTTTAAAATAGCTTAAGGGATTCTTTAAATGTCTATTAATAGGATTAGAATACAACATTTTGATCTTGTATTTTTTTTAAACCCTCCACTTCAGGCTTTGGGGTCATCAAGCTGGACTTGAAGACAAAGTCAGAGAATGGACTGGTAAGTCGTCGCCCGTCATTATCAGATTATCAGATTATCGGCGCTGCAGCTGTCCTATCATCGCTTAAGAGTCTCCTGCTGATAATTACCCGGCTGCTTATCTGATCTCCTCAACTAAACATCTCCAGGACTCCTGAGTTCATACAAGTAGTAGATGTTTAATGCAGACGTGATGTTCATAGGACTACATTTCTGTCTTTAATCCTAAATATTTAGCTCAAAGACCTGATTTTAACAGGCACTGCACCCGGCGGTCCGACTCTAATTCCCTACAATGTTGTCCTCTGCAGGAGTTCACCAGCACAGGTTCCGCCAACACCGAGACCAGCAAGGTCGCCGGGTCCCTGGAGACCAAGTACAAGTGGGCGGAGCACGGACTGACCTTCACCGAGAAGTGGAACACCGACAACACCCTCGGGACCGAGATCACCATCGAAGACCAGGTCGGTGATGCGCTGCTGGTCAAGGGGATCTCAAATGTGTATTAAAATGTGGACATTTATTGCTAAAGTTGATCCGTTTAATCAAATTCAATCGTTATTTATCGTGATGTATATATCTTGCTCGTCTATTCCACAGTTGACTAAGGGGCTCAAGCTGACGTTTGACTCCTCCTTCTCGCCAAACACCGGGTAAGAAGAGCTCAATGAGAACCAAGAACCTTTCTTCATGCGCTGCTGGAGCTGCCGTAAATGAGTTTAAACAATTCATTTTAAAAATAGATGGAAAGCAAACATGTAAGCTACCTGGATACTAGGAATACGTTGCGTCTCGACTTCCAATTCAGCACTTTGTGGCTACATGCTAGCTATTGCTTGATAGAAACAATATTCAGCCGACACACAGTAACCTATCGCGCGTCACGCTGGCTGGCTAGCTGGCTGGCTAGCTGGCTGGCTAGGTGGCTAGTTAGCTAGCTGGCTGGCTAGGTGGCTAGATATTTTGCTAATTCCACTATGATTTTGCGATACACCTGTTGCAGGAAAACTAACCAAATGGAATTTTAATTGGCCTGCACTCTTAAAAAGTTAAAGTGTTACATTTCTCACATTTAGTGGCTGGCTAGTTAGCAAGCTAGCATGCTATGAGCAAACTCAAGGCAACGGGTGCTCTCCAGTTACAGCCCAGTACGGCGAAACATTCAACGCTTAAGCTACAATAGTTGCTCAACAGCCGAGTAGCTAACATTAGCTAGCTCGCTACGTCACAACCTCGGCCCTCTGATCGCTAACGTCCTCGCCTCTCCCCTCGTTTCCCGCCAGCAAGAAGAGCGGCAAGGTCAAGACGGGCTACAAGTGCGACCACATCAACCTCGGCTGCGACGTCAACTACGACATCAACGGCACAGCCGTGCACGGCGCCGGCGTGGTCGGCTACGAGGGCTGGCTCGCCGGCTACCAGATGACCTTCGAGGCCGGGAGGAACCGGATCACCCAGAGCAACTTCGCCGTCGGCTTCAAGACGGACGAGTTTCAGCTCCACACGAACGTGTAAGACGACGCACATGAAGTATTTCTCATGCACCTAGACACCGTTTTTAAAACCACCATGAAATGCATGTTGGCGTGTTTTGGTGTCCGGTACTTGAACTTAAGTCATGGGCTTAAAGTTTTAGCTGTAAGTGAAACTACTGATTCCAGACATCTGACCTCGACTGGACAGAAGAAGCCTTTGTTGTTTCCTCCCGTCCTTGTCTGGGGGACTAACCTGTCGCCCATTTGGCGTCCTGCCGGTGCACGCCAAAGTTATTTTTACACCCAGGTGATGGGATTTACTTTACTGGAAGTGGAAGTGGAGGGAGGGAGTGTTGGCAGGCAGAGTGAGGTGGCGTCGCACCACGTGAGCGCCGGGGCGCCGGGTTAGTCCTGTTTCCTGCTGCGCCCCCCCAGGCCGAGCCCGTCTGCCTCGGTCTGCAGCTGACGTGTTCATGAGGCCAGACGGAGGGTCAAGCCTTCACCAGACGTGCACGTGACACATTATTTATTCACGCAAAACTATAACTTATCCGTTCGAGAGAGGGGGAAATGAATATTACTTTAAAAGCTTTACATTTTTCTGTCCTTCAGAAACGACGGCACTGAGTTCGGGGGCTCCATCTACCAGAAGGTCAACGACCAGCTGGAGACGGCCGTCAACCTGGCCTGGACCGCCGGGAACAGCAACACCCGCTTTGGCATCGCTGCCAAGTACCAGATTGATGCCGACGCATCCTTCTCTGTGAGTAGAGGGGAAGCTGTAGTAGTAGTAGTAGTAGTAGTAGGGTTAAGCATCTTGCTCAAGGACACAACAACAGGGACTAGCGAAGCCGGGGCTCGAACCACTGATCTCCTATTTGAAAGACGGACATGCTAACCACTGAGCCACAGTCGCCCACTAGTAGTAGTAGTAGTAGTAGTAGTAGTAGGAGGACTACTAGTAGAAGTAGTGGGACTAGTAGTAGAACTACTAGTTGAAGTAGTAGTAGGACTAGTCGAAGTGGTAAGACTAGTAGTACGAGTAGGACTACAGATAGTAGGACTAGTAGTCGCAGTATAATGACTACCACTAGTAGTAGTATGTTGACTACCACCAGTAGTATGACTAGTAGTATTAATAGTAGTACTACTAGTACCAGTAGTATGACTAGTGGTGGTAGTAGTAGTAGTCATCGCTGTCATAGTAGGACTACTAGTAGTCGTAGTAGAGGTATAAGTCACTTCATTGATCCCTATTGAGAAGCGTCTGTGTTTAAACTCCTCTCCTTCCATGAGGACAACATAGTGCAGCTTCTTAAAGCACAGAGGCAGAGTAGTGATAGTAGGACTACTACTATTACTACTAGTACAACTAGTAGTAATAGTAGGAGTACTACTGTGTCTTTACAGGAAGCACCTCGTCTGCGTTGCTCTGTTCAGTCCGTTCTCTGCTGCGTGTCCCGTCTGCAGCTGAGAGCTTCTGGATGCACGTCCATGTTGTGAAAACATCTCTTGTTTGGGCTGAGAGAAGCCTCATCGATGCCAACGAGGAGTCAACCACATTAGTCCTTAAATCCCCCTCAGCTGAGCCAATTAGTGTGTGTGTTAGTGTAATTACGTGTGTTTTCCTGCTCTGATTATTAACATGTTGGCTCTCTGATGAGGGACGTGATGTGTTTTTATGGTTGGCTCTTTTTTTTTGGGAAGGTTTAGATTTAGTTAGCATTTAGCTCTTTAGCCTCTTGTTCTGTGTGTGTGATCTTCATCTTCGGTTCTCACACAGGCCAAGGTGAACAACTCCAGCCTCGTGGGCCTCGGATACACTCAGACTCTGAAGCCAGGTGAGATCGTACATGCAGCGCAATATTTCAACATTCTTCTATTTATTAAGATCACAATATGAACCAGAAATAATACCTCTTAATCAGGTATTTTAAAAGCAGTGGATTAAGATGTGTATGTGAATTCTATAATTTAACTTGTGTATATAAAAGTAAATGTGAGACTCGCTATTGCTGGCTCGTTTTTTCATCATTTTTATGCACTTTACGTCCACTAAACTGGTCTGGGACCCGGTGTGTTTGTGTCGGCAGGCATCAAGCTGACGCTCTCCGCTCTCCTCGACGGCAAGAACATCAACGCCGGCGGCCACAAGCTCGGCCTCGGCCTCGAGTTCCAGGCGTAAGAGGGCGAAGGGCGACGTCGTCCCCTTCCAGTCTCTCTCTCCCCCCACCACCACCACCACCACCACCCGGCACACACCAACAAAAAGTTCCAAACCCTTAATTGATTAGCTCGCCCTCACAAACCCCGCCCCCTCTTGTGTCCCCTAGACATGCTACAGCTGGAGCCGAGACAGGTCACCTATTCGAGCCACCACTTTTTATTTTTTCAAAAAGGACCACGTTAAAGGGAACAAATAATGTTTTGAAACTAAAAGCGTTGAGTTCTGAACAAATCAAGTTTTTACCCACAAAAACCCACAAAAAAAAATAGGAATCATGTTGCCCTCACTATTTATCTTCTCACTACAGTCGTGTGCAAATGCTTTAATTTTTTTGGGAGAGTTACAGCTTTTTTCCCCCCCTGATGTGGATGAAAGGGAAAGGGGGCAGTTAAGCGTGGAGTTGAGTAGTTTCACCACCAGGTGGTGCTGTTGCAGAGCGGCGTTAAAGCACTCCTTCGCTCAAACAGCTCTCACTTCTGCACCTGCGCAGCTGTGTGTGTCTGTGTTTGATGTGTATTATGCAGCGGGGAAGGGTTTAGTTGTCCCTGAAGTTAGCGGCTGTCATTAGCTCAAAGAGACACTACAACCCCCAATGTGGACATTCTGTGTTTTTTTCGTCTCACTTTTATTTTTTGTCTGTTGTGCATTTGATGTGAAAAAAAAGTCTTTTGTTACATATAGTAAAACAAATTATTTTATGGACAGTCTCGCATAGTTTATTCCACCTGTGGAGACCTTGTCGGCTCCCCCTGGTGGAGCGGAGGCCATCGTGCACACAGTTACAGTTACACTCCTCTGGACCAGAGTTACAGCACTTGTTTGATTACGGGACGAGGAAAAATAATAAATACAGCGAACGGGAAACAGCAGTCTTCCACAACTGGTTACTGGAATCATGCTTAGTGTTTTCAACAGTATTGTCAATCCCTGAATTAAATAAAGAAAACATCTTGAACCAGTTTGATTTGTTTTTTTGCTCTTTTTGTCACATAATTAACTATTAATTCATCTTTAAGTTACTATTTGATCAGGTAGGATGGCCGTTTGCGACAGCTGAAGATAATTTAGAACGCAGATTACACAGTCAGATTTTATTTTGATTGTCTCTCGGCTCATGGTTTATTTTTAATTCGCAATAATTGTTCTACATTTTTGTCACTTATTATGTCATCTTGTCTTTGAATCATTTTGTCTGTAAAATATCAAATAGTGAAAAAGGCTCCACACATGAATTCAGGTCCCAAAGTGACTGTTTCAATAAATAAATTCCATTAAAAGAGATTTACAAACACATGATATACTTTTTTTTCTTGCTAAATTAAATTAATTAGTTGATTTAATGGGAGTAAGAACCTTTAAACACCTCTGAAGATGTTTAAGAATCTGTGGTTAGAAAAACCCAATGATGAACTTTAGATTTTTTGCATATTTGGTGTTAACAGCCGTTAATATTCTGTGACTATTTAAGAGCCAGATGCATAACACACAACTTACCGGATACATTTACATACAAAGAGTACCAAGGCATCGTAAACAGTTGAAGATGTCCACCAGCAGGATAAAGTGAGCTTGAATATCACCATTAGTAATTAATAAATCGAATCAGGCACTAGAGTTAACGCGGCTGTCTCCTTCTTAAACGAGGGCGACCTGTATCAGCAGGTTTATAAGGTTTCACGTCGGCCATTTTAACACATCTTACAGCAAGCAACGGTGTAAGTGATAGTATGAATTATGGCCCTTTAGTCACAGCCGCTCCACAGCGGATATTATATACTTTATTCATCCCCAGAGGGGAATTTTATTGTTGCAGCAGCAAACAACAGTTACATAGAAGACATTTAAGAAAATTAAATAATAAAAGTGCAAAGTATATGAAGTGTGTAACTATAGTTTATACAATAAAAGCGGTGCTAGGGATATTGATGTTGATTCAATTGACCGAGGATCTGGCCAGAGGTGATTTATTATACAGTTTCATAGCTGTTAATCTGGCTTTAACCAGTTCCGTACCATTCAAGATACTTTTACAGTCTTATACACAGATAACAGTCAGTTACTCCGTACAATGAAACATATATTTTACTCGGTCCTCCTCCCACACAGAATTACAATGAACTTATGGTAAAAATTTGAAATAAAAATAAAGTATTAAGAACAAAAAAAACATTGCTATGAATGCTAATAGTGTATGAAAATATAACAAATAAGCCACAACAATATAAACAAGTATACAACGTATGTGGAGGTCCCAACTTAAAATACGTTGTATACTTGTTTTTGTAATTCTGTTGTTTATAGCAAAATATGTGTGTTTCACAGCAAAATATGTGTGTTTCACGCAAATATGTGTGTTGCACAACATTACAAGAAACTGTCACTAATTGCATCAGAGTCGGGCCACATGCATCGACTTAGTCATGACACCCATACACGGATTCGCGCATGCGCACACATCCTTGTATGTGGCCATGTGAAACCACGCCCCTTCAGTTGCTCGCGCATCAACATGGCGACGTGCAGGAAGATGGGGCGAAGCAGGAGAAACGTTTGCGCTCTGTCGCTGGTTCTTTGCCTCCAAATGTTGACCAGCGGCTGCCTGTCGGCGCCAGTGAACAACACGGAGAAAGGTATGTTGTACCTGAAGTACACGAGATGACGTATGTTTAAAAAAAAGAAAGAAACCGACGTCTGATAGCTTGTTTGCTAGTACGATGCTAGCAGCCACGGTGTCAGATGACAGCTTGTCCCGGAAGTCTTAAAATAGTATTTATTTATTTATATTATATATATTTTTAATCGAGTCTTTATGAAACTATTATAGTACAGTTTAACAAAGTAAGTTCCTGAATGTATGGTGTTTTTATTTTATTTTTTTTAAGTGAAATGCAACTACACAGTAAGTGACGTGACCCGTTCCTTGGGGTCAAAGGTTAAAGGGACTACTTTGTGATGGCCCCCGGGGGGGAACTCCTCAGCAAGCGTTGATTTGTGGTGCACAGACGTGGTGATGTGGTCCAGATGTCCTCGTCATATATCTGAGCTGATAATTAACCCCCCTGTCAGCTTATTAAAGGGGAAAACTAACGTTTGAAGCCCACCATCAAGAGGAACTGGGACCACGGCAAAGTGATCAATGGCCGCTTCTGTGTTGCATAAGTGGACTTTGATTGATTGTAGTGTTTTTCTTGGCTGGAATCTGTTGAGATAAGGCCGGTGATAGGGTAATCCTTTGTTCTTTATGAGTATATGTTTTGGGGGCGGCTGTCATGTTGCAGTATTTGTGTTTTCGAAGGGTAGAGTGTTTCTGTCTCTCTACAAGACTGTGCCACGCCATCGTTCTCGTCACGTTGCCTCAAACAGCTCATCTCTGCATGTGTTATTGTGACAAAGAAGCGCCGATGCAACACGAATTTGCACAGACAGTTGGGAAGCAAAGAAATGTCCGTGAATGGACAATTTCCTCGTGAAATTGTCACACATAAGCGCTGGGATTCGTCACGCGAGCCTGAAATCACACCAGCATCCGACCGCAACATTAATCGGCTTCGCAATTCATCCTTGGAAGCATCGCAAGTTGCATATCGGCTCATGAAATCTGGTCGAGACGTGTCATTTAATGCTCTGCGCTCGTCTCACGATCTTGGGCGTTGTTCGTGCATCAGAAAAATCGGAAAAAAGTACTTTTTGTACGAAGACGGTTTAAGTGTTTCCCAGGTGCTCGGTCTCAGAGGCTGACTTTCCTCCATGTTGTTGGAAGCCTGGAACGGTTCGCCGCCACAAAGATCTCCTGTTCCGGGATTTATTTATGCCGGCCGTGGCTCCTGTGTATGAATAGTTTCTTTCTTCTCCTTCTCCTCTCGCCCTTTTTTTCTCCCGAAGCAACGCCCCTTAGTCACACCGGATGAAATGATGTCGACAAAACTTGCTGCTTTTAAAAGGACGTCATTGATTCAGGAAGGCACGAGTTCTGCTCTCATTTGAAAGGTGCAGTCGGACACCGTCAAGAATATACTGTCTATGGTACTGCAGCTGTTATGAACGGGTTGGAAACGCATTGACGTCTACTCAAACTCCTGTTAAAAGATCTGTCAGTCTCAGTGTAATGAGTTGTTAAAGGCGGTGAATTACAGCAAATTACATAGTGGGCCGTCAAAGGCTTTAGGATGTAGTGTGATATGCAATAATCACGAGATAAAGGGCACGTTTTTCACACAATCGCACTCAAAACAAGCCGGAGGGTTAATAACTGCCTCGCCGCGGTGACGTGGTGTGGTTGTGGTGTTACGTTGTCTGTTGTTTCTTGTGATATCAGTGTGTCACTTCACATGAAAATGTTCTAAATAGATTTTGGACTCATTGCACATTATATGAGCCGGGAGGCTTTGTAAGTGTTCGGTAGAATACACATTCTGTTCGCATGCAAATGTTTCTTCAACCTAATAATACGTATCGTTCTTGCATTGCTGTTCCCTCTCACCCGGCAGCCAAGATCGGTCAAGATGTGGTTGTCGCGCCTAATGGTGTCACTTCGACCACCGTGGACAAGAATGCAGGCGACACAAAGCTGCCGCCGCCGTCTCCGCAGAATTCTGCGACTTCAACGAAGCCTCTGACACCTGTAACATCGGCGGCCGCCGCCGCCGCAACGGGAGGACAGGCCCCTCTGGACAACGCCACGACCGCCGCTGTGGAACCCGGAACGACTAAAGGAAAGGATCCCGTCACCATCATCGAAGAGTCTAAAACCGCACCACAGCAGGGACCGGACGACACCGGGGACGCAAAGGTAGGGGACGCAAAGGTAGGGGACGCAAAGGCAGGGGACGCAAAGGCAGGGGACGCAAAGGCAGGGGACGCAAAGGCAGGGGACGCAAAGGCAGGGGACGCAAAGGCAGGGGACGCAAAGGCAGGGGACGCAAAGGCAGGGGACGCAAAGGCAGGGGACGCAAAGGCAGGGGACGCAAAGGCAGGGGACGCAAAGGCAGGGGACACGCCGCCGGGGGTCACAAAGTCAGGGGACGCGACGGCAGGGGACGCGACGGCAGGGGACGCGACGGCAGGGGACGCAAAGACAGGGGACGCGAAGACAGGGGACGCGAAGGCAGGGGACACGACGGAAGGGGATGCAAAGCCAGCGGACGAGGGGGACGCCGTCCCACCGGGCGCCGCCGATGCAACAGAAGAACGCGCTGCATCGGATGCCCCCGCGGCTTCGACTCCAGAGGTTCCCGTCACCTCCGCCGACGTCCCCGAAACGTCCGGACCTGTGACGAAGGAGCTCGAGGCGCCCGTCTCCGAGTCCAAACCCTCCGCCGCTCTGAACCCGTCCCCGGCGGAGGACGTCGACCTCGAGCCGCTGCAGACCACGGAGGGGGGACCCGTCGGGCCTCGCCTCGAACTGGACGGTTACGACGACGAGGACGAGGACGACGAGTCCTACGTGGACGACAACAACGGCAACAACTACGGCAACATCATCAACAACAACAACAACAACGACGACGAGGACAACAACGTCAAAGACCAGAGCGCGAGCCGGTTGCAGCCGGAGGACGTCCGCTTTAAGGGAGCGGACAGCTACAACACGGAGGACGAGGACTCGCACTTCTTCTTCCATCTGGTCATCCTGGCCTTCCTGGTGGCCATCGTCTACATCACCTACCACAACAAGAGGAAGGTGAGTGAGATTACACATTAAGTTACATTTGTTTAGAATAAGAATCGAGCATTTTAATATTCCGGAGCCTGAGAGCTCACCTTTTCGTCCATGCACTGGATGTTTTTAAATGTATTTAAGTAAGATAAATGTATAAATAACCATCACACAGTCCTATAAAGCACTGCGTGCTCTCTGAAACTTGTACAGATACAGTGATCTTGTCTTTTTGTCCTGAATTACACTCTGAATGAGGCAAAAATGAAGTTTTTTTTCCTTCATCTAGGAAATCTATTTGATGTTTATTGTGTGAAAGTTGATCAGTGTTCGTCCTCAAATGTCAAGACTCTTAAAGTTCACACAAGATGTTGGGTTTACCGTCACGGCGAGGTTAAAGGAACCAGAAAATGTACGTCATCACACGGAGCATCAAGACAGTGGAGGAGCGTTCATATTAAATATTATGCTGACCTCCACGTTAATATGGACTTTACGGCAAAAAAAAAAAAAAGTACAGATTCCAATTATGTCGTCTTTCATCTTTTTTTCCGCTCGCATGTCCAGAAATAATTCCACTTGATCAGCACTCGTACGTCCAGCGAATACCACCATCTATTCCTCGAATTGTGTCTGGATGACGAGTGCTTGCAGTTGTACTTTCGGCTGATTAGGAGTCAGTTTGAGCGTCTCCTGAGCAGTAGAGTCGTGTTTCCATCTAGAATTGTAAAGCTTTTCGTCATTAAATGCCGCTAACATTAGCGCCTCGTCGGAGGGAAGCCATTTTCTTTTGAATTCCCTGCTGTTCACACCAACACAGGAAGGAATAAAGCCCCGCCTCTCGCTTGATCCGATTGGCTGCCTTGGCTGAGCGTGACGTTGATGAGCCGTGCGACGTTAAAAAGTTGATAATATTTTAACTTTTAAAGGCGCCGAAAAACTGCAAAAAAACCTGTGCAAGGCGGCATTTAAAAGGCTTGACAGGCGAACCCGAGGAAAACAACGGTTTTGCTCATGACGCAAGTTTTTTTTTGCGAGTCTGGTGTGATCGGCCCCTAATGCGATCCCTCTCCTCCTCCTCCTCCTCTTCCTCCAGATCTTCCTCCTGGCTCAGAGTCGGCGCTGGAAGGACGGCCTGTGCTCCCGCAACACGGTGGAGTACCACCGGCTGGACCAGAACGTCAACGACGCCATGCCGTCCCTCAAGATGACGCGGGACTACGTCTTCTGAAGGACGGACGCTTCCTCTTCGTGTCTTTGGGGATAGAACTCTGTTCCTTCAGGACTTTTCTGATTTATTTTAACTTTTCATCTTGTTTTTCCTATTTGTGTTGTGTTATATGTTTGTTCCTCCTCTCTAAATGACACCTTGGGATGTAATATTTTGGTTTATTCGGGGTTTCTATATTTGTCTTTGAGCCTTATGATCCTCACACACACCCGGTTTGGTTCTTTCTCCGGCGTTCTGTCTGGATATGTTCAAAACTCGCTCTGGCAATGAGAAGAACGCGGGTCAGAATATGATGCTTCATGTGAAGCACTTGATTATTTCCCCCCCCATGAGATTAATCCTCCGCAGTCAGCCAAGATGACACAAAGCATTTTATTATATTTTTAAAGCACTGTATTGTATCATGTTTGTATGCGAACAAAGCTAGAAATGTTGCAGAATCTGATACATATATGTATATATACATGTGTATACACGTGTATATATACATGTGTATACACATACATGTGTGCAGTCGTTCCAGAATCTGTCCTCCGCTCGTGTAGAAATGGTCCATTCGTCATAGATCTTATACAGTAAGAAGTAAAACACTGTAAACTATTAAAAAAAACATTTCTGTAAATACGCACGCGTTCAAAATATACTTTCCGTTTAATTTAAAGTGAAATCGATAAAAGAAAGAAATCACACAAATTCAAACTGTAGTTAAAATATATTTTTTACCCGTTTCCTGTCGCACCGCTGCAATAAAAGTGTATAATAATAATTTAATTTTACATTCCACGAGGGAAGTAAAATGTTAACGTGTTAGGACGTTAAGCCGCACATTGAGTCCATGTGCTTGAGCCATTTTAGATGAGTACTCGTTCAGGTACTAATATACAATGTTTTCATATTTTTGTTGTACTTTCTGCCCAGATTTCGCTATGCAGAGATCCTGGGGCCGGCCCCCCTTTCTTTTTTTCTTTATCTTTTTCTTTATGGCTTCGGTGAAGTCTCCATCGAATCGTTTGCGTTCTTTGTGACAAAAAGGCGACTCTCACAGAAGCGTCACTTCCTGTCAGCGTGACATTAGCTGGACTCGCATCCACCCGTCTGTCTGCCGTCTCATGCCTTCAACCACACGAGTCCACATATATTTTGTCGTTAATCTCTCGTGGCCTTCTGCCAGTTGTCTTTCAGCTGTCTCGTCTGTATGTAAGAGGTCCGCAGTGAGCGAGTGAGATTTATGGTATGATTTGCACTGTGCAAAGGGGAGGAGCCTAAAGAGGACGGATCAACCCTGCTCTCTCAATCAACAGTTGAAAACTTTCTTTTGTTTTTGTCAATAAATAAAGCACAACTTGTGTACAGAGTCCCACTTGTCTCTCTCAGTCTTTCTATGATGATCAACTCTTTCATGTTTCGACCTTCTCCGGTGATTCATCTAAGATTCTCTTCTGTTCAGATCGAGAGTATTTCACCTTTGATTGGACGATGAAACGCGCTGCTGATGATGATGATGTCAGACGTCTGTTGAACCTGTGAGAAACTTTAAAATGTCCACTGGAACCGGATCAGCAGCAGACTTTAAGTCCCGGGACGGTGAGAAGGTGCAGTACGTGACCTCACCACCAGGAGGCAGTGCACACACACTAATATCTCAACCGGTGCGTCTGCTCTGTGTCCTCTAACAAACTCAATGGTCCCGCTGTGTGTGTGTGTGTGTGTGTGCGCGTGTGTGTGTGTGTGTGTGTGACAAGAAGTGACTTCACGTCAAAATGTTGCAAAATATTTTGCCTGTTGAGTTTCAACAGCTTTTCCCTCCAAAATAAATGAATAAACATGTCGCCATAATAATTATTAAAAAAAAAGGGAATTTGAGTCGAGACTTAAAGTCTCCGCAGCGGCTTTTGAAAAGAAGTTTTTCCAGCTTCTGAAATGTTCAATCCTTCAGGTGAGCTTTCACGTTTTTATTGTTTTAATTAATAGTTAAAACTCGCTTTTATTTTTATTTGACCGACGCTGAAAAAAATAGCTAAAAAAATGTAAAATGGATGGTAAGCAAGTATGAACTCAACATGGAATTAATTATAATCCAACACACACACATTAAATTTAACTGTTTACACACCTTTCAGAGCCTCTAAATTATTCTAACAAAATTAAAATGTTGATTAATAAATGACTTTTCGCACTATATTGTCGGTGTTTCATCAATCAGCCGGAAAAAAAACACAAAACCTCACAAATGTTTGTCCGCGGCTTCATTAAATTACTATTTCCTCTGACGTGGAGGAGATAATTAAATACCTGATTCTGCTGCAAATCATCTCAAATTAATTGGTCCTACAAAACCAAAACTAATTGTCGAAAAAACGCAACAACAACCGTGTCGAGTGTTCTTCATAATGACGCAGGTGAGTACAATGTGCAGACTTCATAATGGCTTTCATGTTGTCTCTCCAGCAGAAACACAAACCTCTAACGTCTTCCCACAGAAACCAGTGAGACCACTGGCAACGCAAAGCATCATGGGAATAATCCACCAAGCTGCAAAACGTCTCTGAGCGATCGAGCCGCTGGTGTGAATCGATCCTTCAAGCCGGTCCGGACAGGTATTGACCATTTCAGTGTTTTCCTGTAATCATTTTAAGTGTTTTCTGCATTGCAGCAGATATCCACTTTTTCACAGAGACGTCCATGTATTGAGCGCCAGGAGACCTGCAAGTAGAGCAGATGAAACTGTTGGTTTAAGGTCAAAGGTCACGTCACAGGGTCCGGCCCACCAGCTTCCTGCTCCGGGGTTCAGGTCACACCCACGATCCCCACCTGAGACGCCAACCTCCAGGTACTGTGTGAGTGTCTGGTGGGTGAGATGCTGCTTCATACAATTCACTGTGTGTGTGTGTGTGTGTGTGTGTGTGTGTGTGTGTGTGTGTGTGTGTGTGTGTGTGTGTGTGTGTCTTCTTTCAATCCTAGATCGACTGCAGCTACATCAACAATTAGACCAAAAGTTCATTACAAAGTTCAAAATACATTTTAAAACCACATCAAATGGAGCTTCCTGACTAGACAAACTATCATAATATTGTTTTGCTGTGCAGTAAGAAAACAAAACACTATGTTAACCTATAATCACTTTATGTGTCCCACATACAATCCAATCATGACTAAAAACTTTTATTACGTGTTGAAAATATAGCTTTGAGGTTTTACTGCCCAAAACAAGTCATGTCAGGCTTATTTAAAGCATAACTAAAGCCCACATTTTGATCTTAAGCCCTCTAACCTCGAAACAAAACCTCCAAAAAGTCTCTCGAAGTGTTGATTCATTAAGTACCTAGCTAGCTTGCTAACTCGCTAGCACGCTAAGGGTTTGTCAACGTAACTTTAAGGTGCCAGACTTTTTAACCTATATGAACTTTACCGTTCATATAGGTTAAAAAGTCCAGTGAGTATTCATTCAGTGCCTAGCTAGCTTGCTAACTTGGTAGCTCGCTAACTCGAGCATGTTTCATGCTTCAGCTACAGAACCTAATAAAGCGCTGCATGTTTTAAAGCTTTTATCTGCTTTGTCAACTTAACTTTAACTTTCCAGTCTATTTGACCAATATGAACTTTACATATAGCCAATACCCTGTGGAACTAGCTCGTGCTAATATCTGGCTAGTGGCACTAATAGCTAAGATTTACAAATGTTTACACTGTATTTTGTCACAGTGACAGACCCTTTACAGCAATCTTACTGTACCATAATCATAGCCTGCTAGCAATTAGCATCCCCAATGTATTCGATATGTGCATGCTAGCATTTAGCATTAGCACAATATAAATAATGTAAGGCGGTTGCACTAAAATGTCAAGATTTGGACCTGAATCCATCAACAACGCTACTAAATAGCCATTAGCTTTCTTTCAGTCTATTGTAGTGAAACACGCATAATGTTCTGGCACAACTTCACATGCTGCAAGGTGCGCGACACAGGGAAGCAATCTGGAAGGATAAACACTGCAACACCACCTCTGACTATGAAAGACTGTTCGCCTCTCGGGTCTGAAAACACGTCTCATAATTAACTTCTTCTCACACTGTTGCCGGAGTTTTTCTGTCGCTGGAGTTTTTCAATATCCTGTGTTCTGGCGCCTGCAGTGCAAACGTGTTAACAAGTCTGAGGAGGTACGTTGAGATGTTTGGAGCCCGAGACACAAACACCCCGAACAGACTGGTGGAGGAGGCCGCAAACTGGAGAGTCTGGATTAGTTATAAGTTATAAGTTAGATAAGAGAAGATACAGGAGATCATTCCTGCAATCTGTGATATGACTTTAATACGGGCCTTCCTCCTCCTCCTCCTCCTCTTCCTCTGCACCTCCTTCCCCCCGGGAGGCCACGCCACCTCTTAAACGTCAGGGAGGAGCAGTACATCCAGGGCGGAGTGTGTTCTTTGTGTGCAAACACACAGAAGTGGGATTTCGGGGACTTGAAACCACGAAGCTTCAGGAGCTTCTGCCACCCGGATGGAGGAGGTTCAGTCGGGCTTTGGGGCGTTTTGTAGCCTTTCAGGAGGTTTCCTGTCTCGCTTCGTGGCGAATACAAACACAGAGAGCGAGCGCTTTGTCTCCCTTTGCTCCCGTGAAGCTCTCACAGCTTTCTTTATATTTAATTTCCGGTCTCTGAGTTTCACGGCGTCTCCGAGGAGCGGCTCTGAGTTTCCTTGTGTTTTATCTCTGGGAGGTTTGTGTCCCGCGTCGGCAGAGCTGAAACACCCTCCTCCTTTACCTGCTGCTCCTCTTACACTCCATACGCGCAGAAAGAAACAACAACAACAACAACAACAACAACACAGGGGCCGTCGTCCTGAGAAATGACCACGAGGCGGCGAGGGAGACGAGGGAGACGAGGAAGACGAGGAAGAGATGAGATACCCAATGAGAAGAAATATACCGGACATTATGAGAAAGAAGAGAACGCTGGAAAATACGTGTGTGTGTGTGTGTGTGTGAACGTGTGTGTACGTTTGAGTGTGTAAGTGTGTGTGAGTGCGTGAACATGTGTGTGTGAGTGTGTATATATATTTAAAAAAAATCTCTGTTTGCATTCCTTTGATTTTATTTTTGTTTCTGAGTAAATAAAATCTAGATTATAATAAATATTCTCTGGTGAATATAATATTCTGTCCTCTTTGTTTTACCTTCTCAACTTCCTAACTGCGCGTTTAACATCGCGTTGCTATGAATTGTGGGTAATTCCCTCGGGGCAGGGTCTTGCAGAGCGGCAGAAGGTCAGAGGTCACCTCTGGGTCACGGTGGCCCTCTAGTGGCTGAATCCGGCCATGACCTCCACTCATTAAAAGACTTGTGTTTAAACAGACGAGTGAAGCGCGTCCGTCTCTTCCAGAGACTCCAACCTGCAGAGAAGCGTCCATGTTTCTCTTCTTTCCTCCGTTTCTCTTCTTTCCTCCGTTTCTCTTCTTTCCTCCGTTTCTCTTCTTTCCTCCGTTTCAGATCCCTCGTTACGCCGCCTGCTTTAAGACTTCTCTTCAAAGCTCTTGTCACATTCTACATCACGCTGCTTCCTGTCTTCTCCTCTCCCTCCCTCCCTCTCTCCCTCTCTGAACATTTGTATCAACCCTCGTCATTTGTCTTTTTCCTTTTAATCTGTCTCTCCTCTTCTCCGGGGAGTTATTCTCTCCATCAAACTAGACTCCGAAGACTCTCGCTTTTAAATCTTCTGACTGCGACTGTCTTTCCTCTCCGCTGACGGTTTGGATCTGAGCGTTTCATTTCTCCCTCTCATTTTGCATCCCCGTCTCTTTCTCTTCCTCTCTCTTTTCTCTCCTCCATTCTTCATCCTCCCTCCTCCTCCTCCTCCGCCTCCTCTTCCTCCTTCACATCATGCGTCGTACCTCTCAGCTCTGTCTCAATCGCATACCCTCCGTCTCTCTGCTACTTTGATCTTGCACTCGCTGCCTCTGATAAGCAGCGTGTTTGGTGTGTGTGTGTGTGTGTCTGTGTGTGTGTGTGTGTGTGTATATATATTTTTAGGTATATCTCCTTTGCATTAATTGGCCTCCTGGATTCTTCGGCTCTCAACAGTATTTCTCAGCTTTGGAGGAAACGTTCTCATCCTGTTATCTTCAGGCTGGAGGGGATTTTTTTTATCGCCTGGGGGCTTTTTAAAAAAAAAAAATCTTACACTGATCCGAGTTTCCTGACAGAGACGAGTCAGCAGAGTCTTTGCTGAGGTCGGATTATTATTTTTACCATTGAGATTTGACATGTTCTTAAATAATTAGCGGAAGAGTTTTCTGTAATTTACTCTCATCAGCTGATTTCTGTCAGTTTAATCCGATAGTTCACTTGTTAGAAATCAAGTTTATTTAATTGTAAATAAACTGTACATTATCGACAATAATGTACTGTTCAAAAGTTTGCGCAACACCCTCGTACAGTACATTATTGACGATACAATACTGCATCTTGTACCTTATTGTGAAGAAGAATCCGGTTTATTTAATTGTAAATAAACTGTAAATAAACCTGATTATTGTAGTTTTCTGTCCCCTTTCCCAGCTCTCCCCTCTGCGTCGCATGCTGTTTCTTTTCATTTTCTCTGCTGCTGTTTGCTTTGAATTGACTTTGTTCGTGTTTGTTGTTGCTGCGCTGTTTTGTGTGCGTTTCATGGTGTGTTAAGTTTGTTAATTTGTTGAGAACAGTTCTGTGTACAGAAAGCTTATTAATGTTTTTGAGTGAGGCAGAAGAGAGGCACGGAGAAAAAACCTGAGTCTCACTCACACACACACACACACACACACACACACACACACACACACACACACACAGAGTTGCAGTGTTGTTCTTGTACAGCATGCTGAACCCTCTCCTCGCCCTTTTGCTTCACTTTGATGAGGGCACCGTCACTGCACAATAGAACAGAAGGAACAGAGGATAAAGCTTCTGGAGAGAGAGAGAGAGAGAGAGAGAGAGAGAGAGAGACAGAGAGAGAGAGAGAGAGAGAGAGAGAGAGAGAGAGAGAGAGAGAGAGAGAGAGAGAGAGAGAGAGAGAGAGAGAGAGAGAGAGAGAGAGAGAGAGAGAGGTGTATTGATGTTCTAACTCTTGTGCAACCCTTTCAGAAAGGTGCTCTCTGATGTCCTGAGAGGACAGAAATGTCCGCCATGAAACTACTTTGTGTTCTTGTTGTTTTCAATCTTTGAACCAAATTCAGTCCTGATCACGACTTCCAAATATGCATTTTGTATTATTTTCTTTTTTTTTCAGCAGCAGCAGCAGCAGCAGCAGCAGCAGCAGCAGCAGCAGCAGCAGCAGCAGCAGCAGCAGCAGCAGCAGCGCCCCTAGTGGACACTAGGAGAACAGCATGTGTTTGACACACAGGTTGGAAGCCAGATGTAGAACGCATGATGTTGTGGTGTCATGACCGTGTTTTAATGTGTTTATGGGGACATTTCTGTCCTTCAGGGTCCACACTTTATTACAGACTTTATTATAAGACGCTGAACTTTTAACATTCAAAACCAAAGTCACGACTTTTCCCACCACGGCCTTCACGCCGTTAACACAGCCAAGATGTTCAGAATGAAAACAAAAGCCTGAAGTTGCTGGAAGTTGAAACAAGACTCTCGTCTCCGCAGCCCGACGTTTGCTTTTTAATCCTGTTCACAATCAGAAATGTTTTGTTCTATTATTACAACGTCAGCTCCACGACGGCAAAGAGACGGGCGAGTTATCTGAGTGTTTTCTGTGTTTTTGTGTGTGTTTTCTGTGTTTTTGTGTGTTTTCTCTGTGTTTTCTGAATATCTTCTGAGTGTTTTCTGTGTTTTCTGAGTGTTTTCTGTGTTTTTGTGTGTGTTTTCTGTGTTTTTGTGTGTTTTCTCTGTGTTTTCTGAATATCTTCTGAGTGTTTTCTGTGTATTTTCTGTGTTTTCTGAGTGTTTTCTGTGTGTGTGTGTGTGTGTGTGTGTGTGTCTGAACATATTAATCCACAACATCTCTATAAATAAATATAACACATGAATATTGCATTCAGGTGGAATCGGGTAAAATAACTGAAATGCTTCAGGCACCAACCTCCCGTGTGGAACGCTGCACAGGTTGAACATGGAACGCTGCGTGTGCGTTACGTGACCTGCAGACGCTCCACGGCTGACACATTTGTGGCCACCAGGCCTTTAATTGAAATGCGGCGAGCGGTTTGGCGCCAGAGCGACGGGGCTGTTCGCTGTCGCTCTCCGTCAGCGGCGATGCTTTATGTCTCGGCTGAAACCCGACAGGAAAAACAACTGGCAGGCCGCTCGGGTCAGAGGAAGCGTTTCATCACCTGACGGAGTGTGTGTGTGTGTGTGTGTGTGTGTGTGTGTGTGTGTGTGTGTGTGTGTGTGTGTGTGTGTGTGTGTCTGTGTGTGTGTGAGGGAGGGTCGAGTCTTCCTGCCGCAGTGCAAAGGAGAGAAAATTAAAGAGGTTGAATTCTAAAATGAGGTTTTCATTATTTCACTGAATTGAAGTGAAAGTTAAAAACCTTAATAATTATCTTTGGTTTTAAAATAGTAACGAGAGATGATTTAAAATATTAAACAGTCGGCCGTGACTTCTTCTTCTCAACCTCCTTCTTCTTCTTCTTCACCTCCTCCTCCTCCTCCTTCTTCTTCTTCTTCTTCTTCTTCTTCTTCTTCTTCTTCTTCTTCTTCTTCTTCTTCTTCTTCTTCATTTTCTCCTCTCCTTCGCTCATTCTTCTTTTACCTCTCCTCCTTCTCCTCTTCTTTAACTTCTCCTCCTTCTTTTTCTCCTTCTTAACCTTTCTCATTCTTCTCCTCCTTCATCTCCTCTTCTTCATCTCCTTCACCTCCTCCTCATTATCTCCTCCTTCTCTTCTCCTCCTTTCTCTTGTTCTCATCCTTCTCTACCTCCTTTTCTTCTTCATCACCTACTCCTTCTTCTTCTTCTTCTTCTTCTTCTTCTTCTTCTTCTTCTTCTTCTTCTTCCTCTCTTAGTTGTTAAACATTAGGAATCAAATACCTCAATCTGACTTTTGCTTTTTATTCTAGATTCTCAATAAAATTCAGTTATTTCACATTTATAAAACTGCATTAATTGATGTTTTTTTCGACCTTTGACCTCAGGAAGCTGATATTTATTTACACATCCAGCAGACGAGGAGCATCGTGTTGTAAACAGTCCAACACTCACTCTGTCTCTTCATCTGTGTTCGAGGTCTCGTGTCTCTCGGGGATCAACCGCCTGCTGCCGTCGCTCATGTTTTATGTGTCGTTTGCTTTATTCGAGCGTTTTCGGGCCATAAACCCAAAACAACAAGCTGCAAGATGCACACACACAAAGATGCAAACTGCTGAGTCGACACCTCTCACCTCACAGAGGACTCGTCTGTGAATATTAGACGAGCGGTGGACGCGGCGTGGAGCTCGTGCCGTGAATCCTCGCCGCGCGGTCGCCTTTTACGACGCGCTCAGTCGCATGTTTTTGGTGAAATATAAACACAATCAACGAGACGGACGTAAACAATCTGTGATGAAAAAGAGGGAAACGCTGGAAACGCTCGATTCACGGAGCTCGCTGCGCCGCCGGAGGGAAAACATTGAGCGAGAGTCTGACTGAAGTGGAGTGTTTCTACTGAAGTTAAAACAATGATTTTCTGTCAACAGATTGACTGAATGGGGCATGCTGGGATTTAAAATGGCCGCCTCCTGACTGTACGGCCGTATGACGAGGTTGTGGGAGCAGAACAGGAAACCTTGAGGACGAGAAAACGACCTAAACTACCCAAATAACCCCAAACTATGCAGGAAGAGAGACAGTTGCAGCAGCGACGAGGCATTTTGGTGGAAAATGGAAATAAAGATCATTTAAAATGACTCCATGTTGACTTCTGGCCTCACGGGGGACACAGACACCGGCCTCCTGGGTGAAAGTCATGAGTTACCCGTCCTCCCCAGTCTCCTCTCTACTATATATATATATATATATATATATATATATATATATATATATATATATATATATATATATATATATATATATATGTATGTATAGTTCAGGGTTGCACGTGTTGAAGGAACTTTCCGGTTCGTTTCTCCACGGCGGTGTGTTGAACTAATTAGTTTGTTTGTCAGACGAATCCCAGCGTTGTTCGTTAGAAGCGGAAGAGAAAGCCGCTAAACGTGCCAATTAACTTTAGAAAACTTTCAAAATAAGCTCACGAGGAGGAACTTCATCGCCACCTCGCTGGAGGCTCAGCTGCAGGTTGAGTGTGAAGCGTCTTTAAAACACGGTGATAATTATTAAATGTTAAAGTTGAAACGTCATCGCTCCATCAAACACAGAGGGAAACATTTAAAAATACTTTTGTCCATAAATACTGGAGAGTCTTCACGTCTCTTCAACTTTCTCACACTAATGAATCAGGAACGGTTTATTTCAGTGTGTTTGAACACTAGAAGTAATTTGTCTTAGCATGAATCAAAACATAAAGACGTAATGAAAAATAACATTTCCTGTAAAATATTTAAAATACAAACACTAAAAGAGTTCAAATAAGTCTGTTCCATCACAGTTACAGCTCACTTAGTTTAGAATAATTTCAATTATTGTGTTATTGAGTTGTGTTTATCAATTATTATTGGAGTAATGTCTTCCTTTGCTAAAAGATTTTATATATATATATATATATATATATATATATATATATATATACACACACACACACAGACGGGATAAAAAGTATTTAAAATGTATTTAAATTGCACCAGTTGAAAGTATTTAAAGTGATGAAGTGTTATTAAAAAGCTTGTGTTCATTTTAAAACAGTAATAAAAAGCCGATACGTTCTTATGAACGAGTCGTGCACGTTGGTGCGTTTTCCACAAGACCGTCCAGAAATGTATTTCAGAATAAAAGCCTGGCGTAAACACATAGAGGGATTCTGTCCACAGAAAGACACCAGAGGGCTTTTATTTTGATACGGAAACTGAAAGTGTTGAAATCTAAATAAATAAATACACTTTCCCGACAATATTGTCAACAAACTGACAAAAGTTAATTTTTACTGCCTGTAGTTTTGCTGCAAACTGCAAGTGAAATAAAATGGATTAAATCTCTCAAAGAGAAGCAGCCGTGTAGAGGTCAAGAGGTCAAGAGGTCAAGAGGTCATTTCATATGTTTCTGCATCTTTTCAACAGTTCAACACACTTAAAAAAGTGTTAAACTTAATTGCGTTTGCGAGCATTTCCCTCCCCAGAAGTTATGTTGCGTATGAAATCCGTCTGAATTCATAAACCATCACATCTGGTGCGCACTGATCTCAGTCCAGCATTTAAAACCAACAACCGTCATCGTAGCGGCGCGTTAGCGGCTCTCGTTTCTTCACTCGACGTCATTGCATACGTTTGCACTTTAAGTGAGGGATACGACGATAATACTTTAATTTATGGAGATAACATATCACGCACGCCGTGAACAGACACGCCATAGCGCGCTTGAATGCTAACGAGTGCATTTATTTAGCTTAATTAACGGCCTCGTTAGAATAACCGGTTGTTCGTAACAGGCGCTGTGGCAGCACATTAGTCAGCTCAATTGCATCTTGTTGGTGGTTGTGAAGTAAATTATTGACCAACGAGGAACGTTCAGGACGAACGCTGCTGTTTGCACGTTTTCTAGTCGGGTTGCAGGAGCTTTGAAAGGAAAAAGAGACGTTTAAAGAACTATACATGTAAGATTTATAGATACATATGTTAATATCCACTTATCTGGACTCCTCGGAGGAAACACGGCTTTAGATAAGAAGCAGGAGTCAAACAAAGGAGAAGGAGAGCAGGAGACGAGGCCAGAGGAAGCAGCGTGGAAGGAAAGGAGATAGGAGAGGCACAGAAAGAGGAGAGGAGATAGGAGAGGTTGGGACTGACTGTAAAGCAGGTGAGAAGATGTAACTGTGGAGAATAATGAGAGAGAGAGACAAAGGATGGAGGAAACGAAATAAGAGACAGAAAGTGATGAAGAAGCATCCAGATGAACCTGGAAAACACATTTTACAGTAACAGGAGATGTCAAATGTCCAGGAAAATGTTGTGTTTGTGCCAGAAAATTGTTCTTATTCCTTCTTATTTGAGTCCATCCATCAGTATTCCCTAAAACAAACAGATTTTGGAAACGGCTAAATGTTGAAATGGAGGTTTATCACATGAGAGTGTTTTAAACAGACTGTTATGGGTTTAATTCAAAAAGGACCAAACTCAGAACAATGACTTGTAATTTCTCTAATTGTATTTATTACTCACTGGCTGTCAGGTAACTGTGATAATTTGATATTATTGTGTTATTCCACGATCAATTTGTCGCGATGTCGAAGCTCGTTTCTGTCCCATTGACTGCACGTCTAATAAACCTGACATGTCCACAGCGAGGAACGTATTACACGTATAGCGCCAGCGTGGAAAACAATCTCTGTAAAAACAGTGGGAACCCTAATGAAGTGTGTGTGCGTGCGTGTGTGTGTGTGTGTGTGTGTGTGTGTGTGTGTGTGTGTGTGTGTGTGTGTGTCGAGCCCTCGGTGGGATTTGAAACACTGGTAACTGCGTGATTTCTGTGTTCCAGTTTGCTGGTGTCAAACCCTGCTGGGGCTGCTGGGTGCTAGCAGATGTAGACACTGTGTGTGTATGTGTGTGTGTGTGTGTGTGTGTGTGTGTGTGTGTGTGTGTGTGTGTGTGTGTGTGTGTGCATCCTTGTTTCTAGCCATGGATTTGTACAAGCGCATTGGCAACCTAGAAATCCCATTTATATTTCACACACCAAATAACTGATTTATAGATACACTGGTCAGGTGGTGGACATGAGGATGAAGAGAGAGAGAGAGAGAGAGAGAGAGAGAGAGAGAGAGAGAGAGAGAGAGAGAGAGAGAGGTATTTGGAGACATGTTTGTAATGAACACATGCTCAGCAGAGAGTGGGGTCCGTCCTCTAATTGAAAGCTTTTGGGTTCAAACCCCCGGCTCCAGGAGGACGCGTCCCTCGAGCGACGCGCCGAACCGAGCCGGCGCCTCGCACGCGTATCTCGTACAATTTTTGACCATATTTAACGTATCTGTAAAATCACTAAAAACATATTTTTTTTGCCTTTTTGAGCAACAAATTCCTGGTTGTGTTTACAGCACTTTAAGGTCGGAGGTGAGATTGTGTCTTGGAGGTTAAATACTTTACTTAAAAATTAAGAAAGTACCGTAAAAGTCTGGTTACAAGCCGCTACTTCCTTCAGTGGGTGTGACCGCTAGCTCCCCGCTGTAGCCAGCTACTGTGCTGCTAGCTCTCCGCTAGCGCTGCTGCTAGCTCCCCGCTGTAGCCAGCTACTGTGCTGCTAGCTCTCCGCTAGCGCTGCTGCTAGCTCCCCGATGTAGCCAGCTACTGTGCTGCTGCGAGTGCTGCTGCTAGCGCTGCTGCTAGCGCTGCTGCTAGCGCCCCAAGAACCACCGCTACTGTGACTCGGGCAGTCGCAGTAGCAGCAGCAGCTAGTGGGGAGCGAGCAGCAGCGTTAGCTTGCTACAGCGGGGAGCTAGCAGCAGCGCTATCGAATGTAGCAGCAGCTTGTAACCCGACTTACACGGTAAATCACACTTTAAGACTTTGTCAGGTGAAAAAAGCAACTTCACAGAAGCTTAAATTTCACTTCATTTTTGTGTCATATGACTTTAGTGACATCTCTTCCTTAGCTATTTCAACCCAAAGGATGAACTTTTCTGAAACCCAGACTGACAGAAGTATATTTTAAAAAGAAAAAAAAAAAAGAAATTGCCACGTGTTGCTGGATTTTTTGTAGGAAAACACATAAAAAATGCACTTAAAAATACTCAAAACTCCCCAAGAACCTCATCAACTTGGCTGTAGAGACCCTGTAGAGAAAAGTACCCCGACTGTGTCCAGGTGTGTTTCGTAACCCCGCTGTGTGTGTGTGTGTTCCTGTGTGTGTGTTCCTGTGTGTAGATGCTGGAGCGTTCTTCTCTTAAGTGGCTCTTCGGGCCGAGGTGTTGACAGTCGTCCTCCTCTTCCCTCTTCCTGCTCTCTAACTACATGATTGCTCCGTGCCGAACACTTTCCCTTTTGTCTCGCTCGTTCCTTCCTTTGCTTCAGAACTACGTACATCTTCACGCCTCCTTGTCGGGGGTTCGTTCGGATGCAGCGTCTCAAAGCCACTTAAATCCTTTCATCCCAAGGGCTTGAAAAAGTTTCCTGTAATTTAGCAGCAAGAGAGAGAGAGAGAGAGAGTCTTCGACGAAGATAAATGGAGTTTCGGCAACGTAAAAAAAAGCTTTTTCCCGCTCGATGTCTTTGGATGGAAAGTTACATCGACGACTTCTGGATTTGGACAAAACTCTCCACGCAATCGGTCCATCATCCAACCAACGCCTTGCTTTGGTTCCACAGATAACGAGAAGTGGCGGCAGCGTCCCGTTGAAGTTGCTCAAGAAAAAAAGTTCAACTTCTGAGTATAATTTCGATGAAAATAGCCGAAACTCTTCGGGGGAATTTCTGCATCACTTGACCCTGAGAGCAAAGCTATCAGTGCTTTTTTTTTCAACATTTAGGACCTAATGATTTAAATTACAGCTATTCTCGTTGTTTGTTCTGGTAACAAACCTTTTTTTTTTACCTGAGGAAAAGTCTTTTTCATGCGTTTTACGCGACGGATCCGGAAACTGTAACTCGTCTGTTCCACTGTGTCAAACCTGCTATACAGCCTCTCTTCTCCAATAAAACCTCTTCTTTTTTTTTTGATGAAGTACTTAAAGTCTTTTTCTTCCCGCCCTCCGTCCTTCAGCCCCTCTCATTGAGCTCTGCTACCTTCGTCCTCAGTCTTTCATTCTTCTTCCTCCTTCCATCCATCTATTTTCATCTCTCCCACCTTCCTGAAGTCAATCACTTTCGCTTCCACAATCCCTCATTTATTCCTCCCTCCACCACCACCTTCCTCTTCTAACTCTCCTCCCCCTTCACTTCCTTTCTCCTCATTCCTACTCGCTTACTCTCTTTCCTCCTTCCTTCCTCTCCCTGCCGTCCTCCCCTCTTCATTTATAACTTCTCGGGGGGCACTGCTTAAATCTCTTTCCTTCTTCTTCTTCTTCCTCACCCCTTGTCACTGTGTTCAAATAAAAAAAGGGGAAGAGAGGCAGAGAGGGTGGGATGACTGTGATTAAGCCATTAAAACAGTCGGCTAATTGAATTGACAAGCTGTTAAGTAATTGCCTCTATTTGTTTCCATCCATTATTCAGCTCCTGACTGCTGCTATGACAGCAGCCTGATGCTTATTATAAGTCTGCATGCGTGTTTACACTGTGTGTGTGTGTGTGTGTGTGTGTTTACTCGTACTCTTTGGATACGACTGGCATGAATCATACGCAGAAAACATGAAACTCAAGATTTGCATTGCTGCAGACTGGAGCTCACAGAGTAAACTCACCCGACTGCAGTTCCTCTCCGGTCGCTTTGCTTTGGCCTGAAGCCTCGAAGAAGACCGAGAATACCAACATTAATGATAATATTTATCTGCTGGATGTTTCCCTGGGTACAAATCAATGTTAAAATGCGACACTATGTTTTGTTTTTACAGTTCAGCACGGCTCATAAAAACCATGTGAATGCTGTCGCTAGCTAAGTCAACATTAGCTGTGCTGAGTTTAAAGGTAACGGAAATTATGAGTATTATTAAGCGTCGGGTTGTTTGTATATTCTCGTGTTTTGCGAAGTAAAATTACGACTTCACTTACCCGTCAAATTAACGAGGAACCGAAGTTGTTATATCGCCATTAAAGTCACGAGGCTCCACTGACAAAAACAGAAACTTTACCTCAAAGAACACGGGAGTTTCTGGTCTTAGTCTATCTTATCGCTTTAGTCTGAACTAACGTCACGTCCACACAGCAGCACATCGCTAAGCTGCCTTGTTTTCTATCTATACCGTAAAAGTCGGGTTACAAGCTGCTACTACCTACTAAGCTAGCGCTGCTGCTAGCTCCCCGCTGCTACTATCTCCCTGCTGTATCAAGCTAACGCTGCTGCTAGCTCCTCACTGTGTCAAGCTAGCACTGCTGCTAGCTCCCCGCTGCTGCTGCTACTACTGCCCACGTCCCGCTGCCCGAGTCGGGCGTCGAGCCGGGGCTGTTTCCCGCTACCTTTTCGTGGTTGTTGGGTAGCTAGCAGGCAGCTAGCAGCAGCACTAGCTGACTACAGCGGGGCGCTAGCGGAGACACCCACCGAAGGTTGTAGCGGCTTGTAATCCGTAGAACGTCATCGCGCAGAAACCTTCATCTGGTGACATCTAGTCATGTGGGAAAATATGTTGAATACATAAGAAACACGACTCTGAAGCTACAGGAACCAGAAGAAAAACATCAATCAACGAACCTGCCGACATGTTTTGGGCTTTGACCCATCACAATACATGCAATACAAGTTCCTACAGGCCTGAATGTTGGAAATTACACATATTTCTACAAGAAAAACAGCAGAGGAAAGTTAGAAAAATACTTGATGATTTTAGCTTCCTGTTGGCTGCAAGTGGTGCTCAATACTCCACCAATATTAATAGTTTCATTCCATGCTAGTATTCACGTTAATTCAGTGTGAAACACTGATGTGAACCACGGGAATAATTCATGTGCATATCACTTCTCAGGTACGCTGACCAATAAGCACAACAAAAAGTTTTCCCTTCAGAAAAGCCGCGCTTGTAGATTCCAGTCACACTCCATCTGTAATCCCTGCGAGCACACAAACAATCAGGAAAAGCTTTGCTTCTTCCATACTTCCAGCTGCCAGTAATGAGTGACACTGAGCGCTATCTGGCAGCCGATTGGCTGCTTTTCTTCTGCAAAGTCATCATCTCAAGGCCCCTCACTGCTACACCGTGGGCACAGCCAAGGCTAGCAAGTACACCAACAATAGCTGGCAGGTGTGTGCTCGCCGAGAAGCCAATTGTTTATAGCGAGGCGGCTTACCGAGAAAAGCAGATGCACACAAACACACAAAAGTCTCTCGGATGTGATTATTCTCGTGTGATGGTGTTGAGAGGGAGAGAAAATGGGAAAATAAAAGAATGGGAGTTAATGCAGAAACATACTGTGCAGCAGGGACAGAAAGAAAAGGTAGAACATCTGAACTTTTCTTGCGTGGGGTTTGATGTTTTGATGAATATCTTTAGGTGAAAACATAGTTGTTCCCATACCTGTAACCGAAGGCTCAGGTAGAGAGAATGCAGCTTTCACACACGAAGCATAGGCTTCTATACAACCAGAGGTTGTCAGGAGAGAGAATGCATCATTAACACATAAAGGATATACTTCTATACAACCAGAGGAGTCGCCCCGTTGGGGTCAGGAGAGAGAATGCAGCTTTAACACATGAAGCGTAGACTTCTATACAACCAGAGGTTGTCAGGAGAGAGAATGCATCAGTAACCCATAAAGGATATACTTCTATACAACCAGAGTAATCGCCCCGTGGTGGTCAGGAGAGAGAATGCAGCTTTAACACATAAAGCATAGACTTCTATACAACCAGAAGTTGTCAGGAGAGAGAATGCAGCTTTAACACATGAAGCGTATAGACTTCTATACAACCAGAAGTTGTCAGGAGATAGAATGCAGCTTTAACACATGAAGCGTATAGACTTCTATACAACCAGAGTAATCGCCCCGTGGTTGTCAGGAGAGAGAATGCAGCTTTAACACATTAAGCATAGACTTCTATACAACCAGAGGTTGTCAGGAGAGAGAATGCAGCTTTAACACATTAAGCATAGACTTCTATACAACCAAAGGAGTCGCCCTCTGGTGGTTAGCAGAGAGAATGCAGGTTTAAGACACCTCCGTGAAGGCTGCAGCCTGAAGAAGAGTAAATTACATTCATTACTTCCGTCTCTGTTGTGTAGAAGAAGGCACATAAATACAATATAAATCTATCTACACTTAAACTGACTGGAAGGAGTTGTTGGCGCTTCCATCAGCCGAACGAGAACCTCCTGGACGACGAGCGCGTGTCTCGCTTCAGTGTGTGATTGAGAGCGACACGCCAGCATCCCCACCCACCGCACGCCGTATCGCTCATCAGCACTCACTTCAGGTGCTGGTCCCACAGCTCTGACATGATTATCATTTTTAATCCAGTCGTTGGCATTCAGCCGCCGACTCCTCTCGTCCTCTCGGTGCGACGCGAGAGCTCTCGCGGCCCGCCTAAGTACTCGGGATGGAGTAGTTAACCGAGACGCGTAATGAAGAGGACACACAGCAGACAGAGAGCCGAGGCGGGGAGAAAAACACCCGACGGCAGCACCGACACCGGCGCTCGCATAAAACCTGGTGATGATGATAGCGCTCCACGTGTGGTGGAGTAACATTAATAACTAAAATATGACGATGTGTCAGCTAGAAGAGAGATTTAACCTTTTGGATACCGTGCGCAAAAGTCCCAGCATGCCCCATTCAGACAATCTTCTGGCTTAAAATACGTAGTTTTTAAGCCAGAAAGACACAGTTTTTTGACTGAAACTTCTTCCTAACAGGCCAAGACTTTGTTTTATTGTGATTTTTGTTGCAGATTATGATTCTTTAGGTCCTAATCTTTCCAAAAAGGTGACTCATTGACCGCTCCAGGAGGCATTTTTCGGGAATCTGGCTCATGGGTGTTCATAGTTATTATCAAAATATCTTTTAAAAGTATTTTTTTTTTGCTGATATAAAAAAAAATCCCAAGACTTTGCTGAACAAATACATACAATAAACACAAATATTGTCAATTAATCTAGAAACAAAATTGGTTCCACAGTTTTCAGTGTGTTAAAATACCTGCTCTTTGTGTGACTGCTCTGTAGATTAAATTTCAGTTTTTTTCTATTTTGTTTAATATGTAGAGTGCTGATATTCTGAATTTGGGTTTTGACGCTGTACTGGTGCGTTCACATCAAAAGAGTTGCGAACGGTTTGCAAAAAAGCGATACCTAGCAGAGCTGAAGGACACGTTACGATGGTTTTTTCCATCGCGTGTGCAGATGAAGTCTGGCAGCGGCAGCAGAGCGGAGAGTTCAGAGTCCTTCAAGCCGAGCTCTCGGCTCGCAGCTTTTACCTCTCCGTCATCCATTTCGCCTGGCGGAGGTCAGAGGTCACTGTCAGCTGAAGAGAAGCAGCTTTGGAGGTAGCGGGGACTCAGAATTTACACTCAAGGACACATCGGAGAAAATGGATGTCTGCAACACCGCAGGGGGGGAATGGAGGGACACTTGATGAATGGTGATCTCTACTCGGCCCTGAGGCTTTATATATATCACGCACACGGACACACAAACACACCTGTCTTAATTCTGAATATGATCTGTGAAAAGCAGTTTTCTTCTCTTCGAGAAATATATATCTAATGGTAAACTCAGTTCTAATCGTTGTCGAGATACAGCCTGCAGGTTGTGTGCAAACAACCTCGTTACACATTAAGGTTTAGACACGCAAAGCAAAGACAAATGATTCATCTAACTCTAAGGGGCCGGATGAGTTCATACTTAAAGGAGCTTAATACCAGATTGGGATTGTTTCGACTGCCTCTCGACGGCTAACGGTGCTAACAGTGCTGACATTGCAAACAACGGCAATACAGACATTTAGTTTAATGCTATTTTAACGATTGAAAAGGTTTTTTTGATCATTTAAATTGTGCATCGATTAAGTCCAAGCTAACGGTTTCTCTCACTGCTTTTGTTGATATAATGCAGTTTTTTCCCTCCATTTCAAAATGGCATTGTTATAATTATTATTATTAATAAATCTTGCGGTACGAGGATCCATTTGTATCCGTATTAGCATTGCATGGTGGTCAAATGCACCACAGGGGGCCTTTATGGTTCAGCTGATACTGAAATAAAAGACAAAGTGACACGATGCGATAGCGTTCAAGTCATCGTACGGATCGATTCCCAACACGTCGTTTCTGTCCGGTGTCGAGCAGCCGAGGAAGAGGAAGACCAGGTTCCTGCTCATGCTTTTTTGGTAAAAACTCACATCGCACTAATTAGCTCTGGATTGGAGCCAAACGCGGTGTGCCATCTGCAGTCCTGTCACGGGGAACATGGTGCTGAATGCTACCTGACCCTTTCCTGCGTCGACTGAAACACACACACACACACACACACACACACACACACACACACACACGCATTCCAGATTTATGACTTCCTCGCTACTCTCTTGCCACGTGGTTCGGCTCCACGGCCGTGATGAATGTCTGCCTTTCGATGTCCTGGGGTTCGGTAAGAGGCGAGCAGGAATCATGGGTGGGAAAGGACACTCGGGAGCAGAGTTTTCATGTGTTTCTCATGGGGCGGAGGGTCTGTGTGGCAAGGTGAAGGCCGGAAGATGGAGGCGAGCTGGTGGAGGAGGTAGAGGAGTTCTTGCTGTAGGTTATGAAGGTGAGTGGATGGAGAGTGAAGTCGACAAGGAGAGGGTGAAAGTAGGAAAGAGGTTGGAATGAAGTGGACGCGGAAGTTTGGAGAAAAGGCGGGAAAAGTTGGGAGTCCACCACAAAAGAAAAACAAGACTTTGGTGGAAGAGCACTGTGATAGACGAGAGAAGAAGACAGACCGGTGAACAAACGTTGTATCGTCACATCGATGAGATTATCAACCGTCCGGAGGCGTTAAGAATGAGCGACGGCCTCCTGGCTGCAGGAATACAGATGCTAATGCAGATGCTAATGCAGATGCTAATGCAGATGCTAATGCAGTAAACAGGAGTCTGTATCTCCACCGAACAACAGAGACACAGACAGACAAACAGACAGACGCACCATGCATTTACCCAGAATGCACGCCCCCGAGCAGCCCCTATCTCCATTTTGTGAGGGAAATTCACTTCACCCGTGGATGCAGTCGACTTATAAAAAGTAAATGTCCCAGGTGCGTTTTTTTATTTTTCCTTTTCTGTCAAAATAAGCTTTTCCGGAAGCCGCATTTCATCTCCGGCGTGAAGCGGCGGCGGTAAACAGCATTACGATTCTCCTCTCCGCGTCTTTCCGCGGCGCTCCACGGCTGTCTGGGTAATTCCATCTTCTGGGGGCAAAACCAGCGTGGGGTATCTGCCCGCCGTGGTACACGACTATGTGCCAGCTTACACGGCTATGGGCAGATAGTGCGGCGCTGCGTGTCGCCTCCACGTTGGGGGGCAAGAAATGATCCGTTTCAGTAGGGGAAGAAGTTCAGAGAGCTGAAAGGATTAGACCGGCAGGAGAGGAATGAACACGTTACACGCATGTGGAACAGAGCACAGCGCATGACCGTCCAATGATATCACAGCGGCGGTGGTTTTATAATGTATTTTTGTTGTTTTTTTACGCATAAGTTCTCTGTGAATGTCCTGATGTTTTAACACTTTGAGGTGAAATTGGTTCACCAAACAGAAAGAGACGACAAAGAACATTTGTCGAATTACGTGCACAGTGCAACACGCACAAAGGCGGTGTTGCAATACTCTGTAATTTCTTACGAGGTGTAAAGCGTATAATCACAAAATGGGTTTGATTTTCTTTTGTGTGCTGTTTGTGGGCGCTGCTGTTCAACAACATGGCGCACAATGTAAACACACACACTCACACACACACACACACACACACACACAGAGCTTGAAAACAAAAACTAGGACACTGGCTGTGTTTTTCCTTCACATATTCTTAAGCAAATGATGAAGTTTCGGATGAGATTAGCTGTATGCAAAACTCCATAATTCAATGAAACGTCTTCAAATGTGGTGATTTTGGCATCTGTTGAAACAGAGCTAATGTGCTAAATTGATTTTGCTGAATAAAATCTGACATTAACTCATATGACTGATGTTTTCTCGGATATTCTTAGTTCATTCGCTTCAAACCATTCCTTCTTTTTTTTCACACAAATATCTTCACAATTGGATGGAAACACTACTAATGATGAAGCTAGATTAGATCAAATATTCCTTTATTGGTCCCGCAGTGCAGAAAATTGCAGGATTACAGCAACAAACAGGATAAACGGGACGCAGTAAAAACAAGTAATATGAATAATAAACGGTAAAAGCAGTAATAAAACAGTAAAACAACTACAATACTGAATATATTCAGACAGAATACATATAACTATTCTAGACAGTGTATTAGTATTGCACAGGTTGAAGTGTTTAAACTAGTTAAAGTGTTGTTGTGGCTCAGCTGGTTGTGCAGCCTGGCAGCAGCAGGAAGGAAGGATTTTCGAGATAAATAAAGAATACTTTGTATATGAACAATCAAAACTGACTCAGTAACAAACCTACAGAGACTTATATATCAATAACTGTGTAGCTCAGAGTGCCTTTAGCTTCTTTTAGCTCAGTTTGGTGCTGAAGTGTTCAGCTTCAGTGCATTCATCAGCAACCAGCAGCTGTTTTTAATCATCCAATCTCTGAGAAAACCTATAAAAAACTGCTCAACACCAAAGAGCAGACAAAGCCAGCGACAAGTTGATGAACGTCGCTTCCTTTAGCAGTTAAAGAGCCAGATAGTTGGTGGTGGAGACCAAACTGGAGCTAAAAGGAGTTTTAATAGTACAAGCAGCAACACAACTCTGCTATTTGGCTAGCTGTAACTATGTATTGTTCTAAAAAGAAGAAGAAAAAGAAACATTTGCAGTTGGATCGACGGTTTTTGCCTCGTATAGTTGACTGTTAATCAAAAAAAGTTAAATATATTACATCGCTTGTATAGCTTATGCTGGAACGGCAGATGGGATTATTAGCATATTGCATCGAATTAGCGTACTGTATTATCATACCATATTAGCGTACTGTATTAGCGTACTGCATTGGCAGACTGTATTAGCGGACTGTCTTAGCGTACTGTATTAGCGTACTGTATTAGCGTACTGTATTAGCGTACTGTATTAGCGGACTGTCTTAGCATACTGTATTAACGTACTGTATTAGCGTAATGTATTAGCATACTGTATTAACGTACTGTATTAGCGGACTGTATTAGCATACTGTATTCACGTACTGTATTAGCGTACTGTATTAACGTACTGTAGTAGCGTACTATATTAACGTACTGTATTAGCGTACTGTATTAGCAGACTCTATTAGCGTACTGTATTAGCATACTATATTAGCATACTGTTTGGTATTGGAACTGAACTTGTTGGTATTTTCATGTCAAACAGGTCCAGAGCAAAGTATCCGTTCCTTGATTTATTTCCGTTTCTGCTTTTTTTAAACACAAGTTTCAACTGAAAAAAGCTCTTTGTTCCCCCTCTTGAAAAATTAAGCGACGCAGCGGCACTCCAGCCGAAAGAGTGCCTCTCGTCACATGGAGGAGGGAACAAGCCGGAGCAGAGAAAAGCTGCGGGAACACTGAAGTAATCAAGAAAATTGGCTTCAGGTCGCAGTGGAGGGATCTGCCGTCCCACCTCTCACACACAAATCACAAAACTCCCCGGAACGCTGAAACATTGATTGCTTTAAACAGGTTGCAAGCAATTTAGCAACTGCGAGGAAAACATTTCATCAGGTTACACAAACCTCATTTACAAACACACACCACCTCACCGCCTGAGGTCCAAGCGCTCATACGGTGGGGAAAAGGTGTAGATATAATGTGATCACATTAATTAAACTGCGCGATAGGGAAATAATACGGTATGGTAATTTATTAACTAGACCTTTTATCAAAGAAAAGGTCTAGTTAACCACCAGGGGACCACTCCTCTGGTTGTATAGAAGTCTACGCTTTATGTGTTAAAGCTGCATTCGCTCTCCTGACCACAAGAGGGTGACTCGTCTGGTTGTATAGAAGTCTATGCTTCATGTGTTAAAGCGTCATTCTCTCTCCTGACCACCAGGCGCCTCTGGTTGTATAGAAGTACATGATTAATGTGTTGAAGCTGCATTCTCTCTTCTGACCACGCAGGGGGGACTCTTCTGGTTGTATAGAAGTCTGTGCTTCGTGTGTTAAAGCTGCATTCTCTCCTGCCACCAGTGGGTGACTCCTCTGGTTGTATAGAAGTCTATGTATATGTGAAAGCTAGTCTGCGGCACATAAATGTAGTACTTCCTACAATGGAAAATATCTCTAGACATAATCAATGCAGCTTGTAAATTGGAAAACCTCTTTGTTGACATGTTTTCTCGGATTGACGGTTATCTAGTTGGAAAAAAAGTCTCCAGGAGAAATATCAATGAACATATTTATGAATCCCAGATTTTCAGATTTCTTTTTCGTGAGCGTCGATGCCCTGAACAAAAACTCAAGACACCGACAGGAAATTGCAGATTTTTGGCGCCCCCCATGAGTAACGTCTGCTCGAACCGCCGGAATAAAAAAAGAAAAAGTTGCCTCGTTTTTCTTCCTGGCAACTCCATCTATGGCCCACTTTGATGTCCCTCCGTTAAATATTGAATGTCCATCCATATTTCAGGAGCCGGGCCCCAGAACAAGACCGAGGGCAGGATGATAAACACTGCCAGGGAATTCCACTTCTCTAATTGCCCAGAGTTAATCTCCTCTGCATAGCGCCTTGACCGGCTGGAGTCCCACGGTGGGAATAAATATGTGGGAGGGAAGAGAGTAAAAACACAGCGCTGAGCAACATCTTATGCATGTTCACCTTTTAAAACTGCTTTTTATTTGCCTTAACATGTAAATTAATGGAGGTGTTAACTACAATGTTTGTTTAACGTATCCTCACGCAGCAGCTGATGATATGAGATTATTGTTTTTAGCAGCAGGGAAATATACAGGATTTACAGCAAATTTACAGAATGTACATTATATATACATATATATAAACATATATATAGACATATATACACATACATATACACATATACAGTCGCAGCTAAACAATTAGCATAGCGATTAGCGCAGCGATTAGCTTTCTAGCAGCCTGTTCTTATGCTCAAACCTTGTGCGGCTTCGCTAACGTTTCCTGCAGCGGAAACTGTATAAAATGTGCATTTCTATTGATTTCCTTCATTGGTTTTTTATCGGTCGGGACGGTGCACATTAATAAAACATTCCTGTTAATGCGCGGGAGTTAGCCAAAGGGGCTATTTTTCATCTGCAGTCCCTGAGCACATTTCTGTTGAGCGTGTTGGCCCAACGTTTTGATAAATTGCTGTTAATACTCTTACTCACAACGTTTTTTATTCCATGTGAACGAGAGTTGAAGCCTCGCGTCGGATCTTTTTCTTCTGGAGTTGGTAAAAACACAGACGGGGCCTTTTTTTACGCTTCAGGCTGGTTCCTGGTTACACAACACATGTGTGGGCATGTGTGGGCATGTGTGGGCAGTCGGAGAGTATTAACCCTCATCACGGGTTGGTTTCTATCGCTGGCAAACAACAAAATGTTGCCCCGCATGAGTCTTTTAGTTCAGAAATTAAAACTGGAAAACGTAGCTTCATAAAACAATTTGCATGACATCTTATGAAGCGTTATTTTTGTGTGTGTGTTCAGGCAACAACACCTCTAGGTTTGGGCTTAAATAAGTGTGTCGCTTACGGAAAAGACGCTAGTTAAGCGCATAAGTTAAGCGGAATAAATCAAAGTTTACCCAAAGTGAGTGACTTTGTTTGACTTTGCTTCTGTGGCGCAATAATGAACTATTTTTATTATTATTTCACCTCACATATTTCTGTGAGATCGAGCTACTTATGAATTTTGGTTGCGATTCCGTTTATAGGCGTACGAGCAATGAATGAGAATAAAAATATATATATATAAAATCGTCAGGCTCATCCTTTTGAGTTCAAACACACGATGCAACATTGTTTCATTTCGCTCATTACTAGTTATTATATTTTACAGTGAAAAAGGGGAACAAGAGGATTATAGCAGGAGCCAGAATACCTCCAGGAGCCGACTGCGGATATTTGTCTAATTTCATTGGACGCCGACGGTAAAGCTCTCTGTTCAAACACCTCCGAGTGCTAATGATATTTGCATCATTAAGAATATTAAGCGGGACCCCGTGACACATGCAGCTTATGGCTCTGAAGCTGCAACCGGGAGGAAAAGGAACGCTGCAAAAATAAGATCTAACGCGTCCATAAGAAACAGAGTTTTACGTCTGAAAAGTCTGTTTTCTTTTGGAGACGCAACAGGTCTCGGCAGGTGTTTTAAATTCCTTTTAAAGTGACATTATTTGTCAAGATGGGGTCTTTTGTGTTGTCTTTTTTTGCATCCCATCCCTGTCAGGACTGGCAGCATTTGACTGCAGTTTCACAGGGGTCTCCTCATCCATATTCATGCGAATGCTTTAAAGATTTAAAACGATGAATAATATCCTTCTGAATACTAATCACCGGGCCTCTTGACGCCGCTTCGCTCATGAAAGACTTAATGTACTGTCCAGTGAAATCATGTTTCAGCTTATTAGATTAATTACCGATATACATTTTGATGAGTTTCGTTTTTGGACGGATCGACAAAAGAGGAGGAAGCATGAATATTCGTCTCTCTTCTCTGGTCCAGAAATATCCTCGTGTGGCGGTTTTTATGTGTTTAAATCATAAAAAGAAGGAAGAGCGATTGCCGACGCGGCGACAGTCTCACGGTGACGTTGAATCGCAACAATTGTAGCAACAAGAAATGAGCGTTGTCGTCGTTTCTCTCTCATCTCCGTTCTGATCTGAGGTTTTTTTTTAATGCGTGCAGCCAGCCGGAGTGACACTAACGGAGCGCATCGGTTTTTATATTTATATATATATATATCGTTTGTCTTCCTGCGGTTCAATGGGATATTTAATAAGCGGTGGGACGTGATGGGTTTCTCGTGGGGAACCGTCCACAGCCTGAAAAGCATCTTCACTTTCATCGATTATTGATAAATCAAAAAATTAAACTGGGTCACTCAAACTAAAAAAAGGAAGAAAAGGAAAATGGAAAGTAAGAAAAACCATAAAAAGATCTAATCTTACATTTTTTGTGCTCTTCGGAAGACATAAATTGGATGTTTTACTGTTCTTAACGTCTTTTTTTATCCAGAACTATTGAATCTAAAAAGTGCATTTTAATCTGTTCTCTTCATCTCGGCGTCCTCCGTTCACAAAAGATCTCAATAAAGTCATAACTCGTTTTATTTGTGTGCGTTCGTCTACTAAAGTCGAGGAAAACGCGTTGGATTCCCCTCGTTACGTGCATGCAGGCTTTTCAAAATAAAACGACAGGAAACGACGTGGGGAGGGTTTAGGCAACAAAACGTTGAGTATTGGGTTAAAATAAATACAGAAGTGGTGTTAGACGAGTACGTAAGTTATGTGACAAATAAATCCACGTTGACCTCTTGACCTCTTCTGCAGGAAAAACATTTTTTCTTTCACTCATTCACCGTCACGTCCCCACTGAGGGACATTTTCTCCAGCCGACGGCATATCTCCTGGTTAATAATTGAGTGGTCGACATACAATTTTCTGTCGTGGGTTATCCACCAATGACAGTACAGACATGTATTTATAGGCATTGCCGCGCACGCTTTTCAGAGAACGGTCTGTTGGCTGGTGCAGCGTTGCAGGTTTAAAGGACTTCAGGTGACGGCGTGCAGCAGCTCCCGGCCTCTGTGTCATCGCCGCGCACAGCTTTATGGAAGCCTCAGAGGCTCATCCAGGGGTCGTTATGGACGTCGTATATAGGAACTGCTTCAGCGCCCCGAGGACCCAGAGTGGATGGAGGTGAGAGAAGGCGAAGTGTGAAACAGAAAAGGAGAAAGTGTGGGTGTGTGCGTGTGTGTGTTGTCTTCATGCCAGAATGAATGAGGCTCTGGCACCGAGACAGTGGAGTAGGATGTTATGCTCTCTTTCCATCACCCGAGGGCTGAACCTCTGAGGACAAGTGTGTGTGTGTGTGTGTGTTTGTGTGTATGTGTGTGTGTTCCTTCCCCTGAAGCCAGAGCCTTGTATCCTGACAGATGTCTCTGTCTCACCTGCTCCACCGTGATGCTGTCATCCTAAGACAGCCGTTTGACCTCTGCGAGGTTAATGGAAAGAAAGCCGAAAAAGCGTATTGAAAGAGACGGAAGGCGTGTGCGGCGAGGGGAGGGAGGCAAGGGCGTCTGATGGATGTAAGCCGGCGTGTCAGAAACCGTTGTCTCGCTGTGATGATATATTTCATGTAGATGTGCAGCACAAGGTTGAGTGTGCAGAAGTGTGTGTGCGCGATCCAGAGAAGTGCACTCCAACCCGGTGAGTGGAGGTGTTTCAGCTGAACACCTCCTAACTCACAGCTTTTTGGCCTTTTTTGGGCGTGAAATCCACGAATCGCTGCTCCGCTGTCGATGCTGCTTCAGAAAACTGGCACCCAAACACGTCGTATGGTGAGGATTGACGTTCATTTAAAATTCTAAACATACCGTAAAAGCCGGGTTGCAAGCCGCTACTACCTTCGATGGGTGTCTTCGCTAGCTCCCCGCTGAAGCCAGCTAGCACTGCTGCTAGCTCTCCGCTAGCACTGCTGCTAGCTCCCCGACAACCACCGAAGCTAGCGGAGCCAGCCCCGGCTTGATGCCCGACACGGGCAGCGGAGACGTGGCAGTAGCAGCAGCTAGCAGGGAGCTAGCAGCAGAGCTAGCCTGCTATAGCGGGGACACCCACCGAAGGTAGTAGCGGCTTGTAACCCGACTTTTACGGTGTATTTTTTTCACACACATAATCACAATCATGTTGAAGCTCTTCTCAGTGTCATGTTATCTTAGTACAACACAGAAATTAAGATATTTAGTGTTATTTAGTTGCCTACATTTTAACACCTGGACGTAGTTGGAGACATCGCAGCCTTTTGGTGCGTTCACATCAAAAGAGTTGCAAATTTACACAACGCTTTTTCGTCTGACTTTACTCGCTTGACTTTATGTGGTTAATTCACGTTTTGGCTGCGGAAAGGGGATTAAAGTACATTTTTGCAATGCTCTCTTTGCCACATTTGCGTTTCCCGCCCAAAACTGTGCTTTTTCGCAACTCTTTTGGTGTGAACGCAGCATTATTAGGGGTATTTTGGCTCCTCCTCTTCCTCTCTTCACTTTTCCTCATCAGAAGAAGAAGAAGCCTGTCCGTCCCTCTCTGTCGCCGCTGTTGCTGCTGCCGCTCTGGGGTTTGACAGGATTGAGGCCAGTTCTGCAGCTGACAGCTGCCGGCGCTGCCGTTCACCTCCAGCTGGATGGATTTGCGCGGCCTCGACTGTTAGTTAGTCGGTTAAATGAAGCCCCGGAGGAGCTCGCCTGCAGCGGAGGAACTCTAAGCAGCCAACAGAGGAAAGTTATCTTTCACTCAGCGAGGGGAAAACTGATAGAGACGCTTTCTGCTGTCACCTCTCAGGGAACGAGGAGCGGCACAGAGGACGATCTCACGGCAACAACCACAGAGACCAAATCTCTCACTGAATGCCGCTCAGGGAGGTCAAAATTGGATGATTTTATTCTTCAGAAGAAGAAATCTCAGCCTGCATGTTTATTTGAATCCTGTGTCAAGAACGAAATAAAAACAATCGGTCATCAATATCTAAACTCTCTCCCTAATTTGTGCAAAATGTCCCATTTTCCATTTTGACGGCTGTTTCTGCTTCACCTCATATTGTCTTGAATCGGTAAACTAACCATTTCAAAGACATATACACACACACAGACACACACACACACACACACACACACACACACACATGTTAAATACTTCATACATGAGACCAAATAAATGCATCAAGGTGAAGTTAAGTTAATGCTGGCCTTCTACGATCTTATAAGGAAGCTACAATCATCAGAATACGAAGATTCAGACTCCCTCAAGTGGCTCGAAAGTGAACTGCACGTATGAATAAATAAAAAAGACTGTGGAGGAAATTCTGTGATTTTATTTGGAGACAAAATCTGACAAAATCTTTGGTCTCTTGAGCTATAATCCCCAAATACCAGGTGTGTGTTTGCTTTGAGTGTGAAGCGTTGAGAAGAAGAGCTGTGGAAATGTCAGAGGGGAAATAACACTCCTCACATCCACCAAAAAAAGGAATCTTAAATTGGTAGTTTGAGAACATATACGTGTGTGTGTGTGTATATATATATATATATATATATATATATATATATATATATATATATATATATATATATATATATTTCCCCCGGCTGTACACACCATGTCTCCGCCGTATCGTTCACTCTGCTACATGATGCTACAGTTTCTAGCAGTGAGTCATATCCTGGCGTTTGCCTGAAATCTGTATAATCTTGTATTTCCCTACACCTCAGGTGCGCCTCTGCATTTTTTGTTTGTTTTTCTTCTCCCGGCCGACAGCTCGGCTCTCTCTGCCACCGCAGTCCCCGGACCAGATCTCAGGAAACTTTTTCTCAAATATAGCTGTGAACTTTTGCTAACCTCATGTCTTGAGTCCGGACTCCTCTCTCCACGAGCAGAGTACTGTAAATAATGAATAATAACCACGAAAGCTGTAAAACCACCACATACTCTCTGACAGTAATCTTAATATCAAAATCTCATATGCTGACATCTTTACTACGGACGCCGCAAGATTGATTGACCAAATGGAAAGTCCTGCTTTTAAGTACCTAGCTAGCTTGCTAACCCGCTAGCTCGCTAACTCCAGCATGCTTTGAAGCTTTTATCAGCTGGACTTTATCAACTTAACTTTAACGTGCCAGACTTTTTAACCCATACGAAGGGTAAAGTTCATATAGGTTAAAAAGTCTAGTGAGTATTCATTAAGCACCTAGCTAGTTTGCTAACTCGCTAGCTCACTAACTCCAGCGTGCTTTCATGCTACAAAACCTAATAGAGCGCCGCATGCTTTAAAGCTTTTATCTGCTGGACTTTGTCAACGTAACTTTAAACCTCAGACTTTTGAACCTATATGAACTTTACTGTTCAATAGCCATTACCCTGTATAACTAGCTTGTGCTAATAACTGGCTACTAGCGCTAATCACTAAGATTTACAAATGTTTATACTGTATTTTGTCACTATGACAGACCCTTTACAACGTTGTGTAAACTTGAAACTTGAGAGGTTGAGAGGAGATATACACGTCTATAATGTGTTAGGTTTCTATGTATAAACATGTGAAGCTAATATTAGCGGGGTATGTTAGCACATTATTAACGAGCACTTCTTTGATATGCTTTCCATACTGCTGATGAATGTCTACACATGCTGCGTTATCGTTTTAATGATCGTCACAGAGAATAAATTAAGGAACTGTCATCTTCTCCCTGGATCTCCCGGTGATGTCGTGTTTACGTTCACACTGTCGTCTGACGCTTTAGCTTCTATCTTTATCTCTTTAACTGGTTTTCACTCCTGAATCAGTTCAACATCTTTTGTCTGCGTTTTCTCTAAAATCCCCAAAAATAGGTCATATTTCTAAAAGGAGTGCAGTTCGTGGCAGTGTGGGCTCTGTGGTGAGCAGCAGCGAGGGTCTGGGCTTATTGAGAGCTTTAATCAGAGTGTAAAATCACCATAATGACGCAGCAAAGTGTCAAGTAAGCTGTTGCAGTTTTGCACTTTCCTCTAATTGGTTGCAGATTCGGAGTTTTGAGTATTTTCACTCCGATATTTGTTCTATGTAAGCATGCTCGCTACTATGGCAAACAAATGTTCCCTTGGGGATGAATAAAATATCTATCTATCAAATGGACGGTCATCATTACTCCATCATCATCATCATCATCATCATCATCATCCCGAGACGACTAAATCAGCTGTCGCTCGTCTTCGCTCTGCAACTTTAAACAGAAGTGTCACTTTATTGGCATAATTTATATGGATAAAGAGCCCTCGTACAGTTTTCCTCCTGGCTGGAATGAATCGCCTCACACACACACACACACACACACACACACACACACACACACACACACACACACACACACACACACACAGGCTACGCACCAGTCTCACCTCTAATTTCCCATTATCATCCTGCAATGCCTTTGAATTATTCATGCGATGGCCTCACTGTGGGGAGGAAGTGGAAAAAAAGAGGAAATAAAGTGAGCGGGTAAGAGGGAGAGAGACGGAAAGAGAGAATCAGAGGTGATATAAAAGAAAAAAACAGTGGAAACAAAGAATTAAAAAAAAAAAATCCGATGGCAGGGGAGGAGGAAACCGACAGGAAGCAACTGAGAGAAAAATGAAGGTGGAGCTTCAAGGGAAGAGGAGGAAAGACAAGATGAATAGAGGACCGTCGGGGAGGGAAGAGATAAACGGGAGGTGATGGAGAGCAGCGGCCGACCACGAGAGGAAACAGGAAACAGTATTTTGGGTAGATCAGACGTCCTCGGGAGCGAATGAACAACACTGACACGTCTGTCGGCTCGTAAATTGCTTCAAATTAGCAGAGCTTTCATTCAGCATATGCCCGCTTAGACTGAAAAAAGAAAAGGATGGGAGGAGGTGGAGAGCAGGGCGACATCGATTTACTTCCCTGTTTTCTTCCTCCCCGACGGTCCACATGATTCTCTCCCAGCAACTGTACGCGAGCCGGAGGACTCGCGGCTCTAAACTGAGTCCTGTCTGAATATTCATGAGCCTCATTTGCATATCCCGCAGATGGCGAAAACAGATGCTCGTTACGGCAAGTGTCAGTTTTCAACAAAAAAAAAGAGAAAAAAAAAGTGCTTTCATGACAAAACAAATAAAGCTATACAGGAGGATGGAGCGACTCGAAGCCTCCTGGCAGAGCTGCCCATTGTGTGTTTGCGTGTGTGTGTGTGTGTGTGTGTGAAAGACAGTTTTCGCAAGAGAAACTTTTAAGCATTAGTGTGTGTGTGCATAGTGCCCGATGCATATCTGTACATGCAGCGTGTGCGTAGTGTGGGGATCGTACGTGCAATATAAGCATAATCATTTTTTATTTGCACCAATTGCCGAAGAATAACATCGACATTCCTCTCTGCGTCTGGATAAACAACAACACACGTTTAGAGAAGAACGTGGTGTCGGGCCCGGGAGAAAGTTCAACATTATGACTCCGATATCCCGCAAAAGCTATTGTTGCATTAAAATGGCGGCTAAAGGGAAGACGCTCGAGGGGTAAGCGGTGCTTCTTGAGCCGGAGACAACGGCCGCAGGACCCGTTAACGTTTTTATCTGGAAAAATACCGCGGAGGTCGATCAGAGTTAATACTTCATTCACAAATGGGGAATCCATAATGTGTCCACCATTTTATTCATATGTGTCACTGCTTGTTGTGAAGACCTTCAGTGAACCAACTTCAAGCACCAAAACCGTTCGACCGCCTGAATAAAGTTATGTTTTTACAAGAGATTTGAAGATTTAGCAAAATCGAGATGACATTTTTTGAACTTTAAAGTCATTTATTCTTTAGACTTTTTCCCTTCTGACAATGCTGCCTCATGATACAGAGAGCTGAGATTGTTGTGCAATGTTTGATGTCAAACATGAGTATCTTATATGCAAGTGCAGGCGGCAGCTGTGTTGTTTAGAGCTATTTCCTGCTAATAACTGGTGTTATTTAAATATCCAGACTTACCGTGTGATTGTAATATAAACCAAGAAAAACTCCCCAAAAACCCATATTGGCTCCAACAACTCTGTTCAGAAGGAGAGTATTTGCTGCTTTGAGTGTGTGTGTGTGTGTGTGTAGCGCGTGTGGTGTCCACTGTAAAAAGTTTTCGATTCAGCGTTCATGATATGGAAAAAGCATTCGGTGATGACAAAGTAAACCTTCTGCTCATTCAGCTTCTGGAAGAAAAAACAATGAATAAATGAGGGTTGGTTTAAAATATCAGGTCACCCTCTTCGTTCCAACATCCAGGATATGCAATCGCAGCACACGCACACAGACACACACATACGCACACACGCACACTTTGTGCTGTGTGAGCACACAAATGAAAATGCTTCCTGCAGAACAATTAATTTGCCACACCACACAGTTTCCTGCACTGCACTGCTGGTCATGAGTGATTTTACACGCTCCCTCTCTCTCTTTTTCTTTTTCTTTTTCATCCCGTCTCTTTTTTCTGTCCTTGTTTTTCATTTAATTCAATCTCTTTGCAGCATTTATTTTCTCTGTTCGCTCCCTCTACACATCCAATTCTCCACATTCGCCACTTTTTGTACTTTTGCTGCGTTCAGTGAAGCTGGAAAGTAAACATTGAAAACATGACTTTTTTAGAGTCATTTATATAGACTTCTATACAACCAAAGGAGTCGCCCCCTGGTGGTCAGGAGAGAGAATGCAGCTTTAACACATGAAGCATTGACTTCTATACAACCAGAGGAGTCGCCCCCTGGTGGTCAGGAGAGAGAATGCAGCTTTAACACAAGATGCATTGACTTCTATACAACCACAGGAGTCGTCACATGGTGGTCAGGAAAGAGAATGCAGCTTTAACACATGAAGCATAGACTTCTATACAACCAGAGGAGTCGCCCTCTGGTGGTCAGGAGAGAGAATGCAGCTTTAACACATGAAGCATTGACTTCTATACAACCAGAGGAGTCGCCCCCTGGTGGTCAGGAGAGAGAATGCAGCTTTAACACATGAAGCATAGACTTCTATACAACCAGAGGAGTCGCCCCCTGGTGGTCAGGAGAGAGAATGCAGCTTTAACACATGAAGCATAGACTTCTATACAACCAGAGGAGTCGCCCCCTGGTTTCTAGTCATCATCCGATTGGAGTTTAAAGGACTTCAAGGTTTGCTTCACTTTTCAGAGCCGGCGGATGAGGCCTGATCTCTTCTTCGCCTCCTGCGCTCGCGTCTCCTTGTAGATTTGCGAGGAGGGGAGGCAAGGAAAGGAGTTAAGGAGGCAAGTGATTACCATAACGCAAAGCACCCTCTTGCTCTTGTTACCGCTGCAGAGCGTGGTGGTTGGAGTTATGACCTACATACATTTCAAACTTTTGCCTTTTGATTAATTTGGCACAAATCTTGTTTGGGTAAATGTCCTCAAAAAACTAAACTTTTCCTCTTTCTCTCCTCTTTTCCTTCCCTCTCTCCTCCCTCCCTCCTCCCTCTCTCCTTCTCCAGGAGCCGACTCGTCCCGTAACATCGCCCCGGCGCGTTGGTTCTACCGAATATTAATTAAACACCCTCATGTGTCATCAGCCCCTCTGGTGAGCAGATCGCTCTTTAATTAGACCTGACAAACGCCGGGGTGGAAGACACACACACACACACACACACACACAAATATACACACACACACACACACACACACACATAGCGCACATGGCACAGGTGTGTGTGAGGCTGGGGAGGTGTGGTTGGGGATAAAGTCAATGTTTTTCTCAGACAGTGTGTGTATGTCCTGGTCTGCTGCTCATTTTCTTCGGAAAGGTCTCTCTGCATACTGTGTGTGTGTGTGTGTGTGTGTGTGTGTGTGTGTGTGTGTGTGTTTTCAATGAGATTTTTGTTTTTTGCATGCATGGTGTGTCACAGCCCAAATCCCCGTAAGGTGTTGCTCATGCGCAGCCTCCATCTCATGCTTCTGTCATTACGGCTTTTTCTTTTTTCTCACAATCATTTTATAATTGTGGATTTGTTAATGAGACAGTTGGCAGCGTTCACAGCAAAGAAGGAAACTGTGAAACCTGCAAGCTTATTATAATGCATCTAATATAACCAACGTGTGTTGTCTTTGTAACCTTTTTGAGCTGTTAAATTTCACTCAAAACCAGCTGCTTTTCCTCCAAAATTCCAACTTTTGCGACAATAAAGTAACAGCAACAGCAACAACTTTGCATCTGTTCATTTTAAATGGATTCATCATGTTTGAAAACGGCAGACCTGTTGCTTCCCCTCGAGCGGTACTCATGCGCCTCGAAAAAAGGTGCAAAAATTAAAGGTGTTATAAAAGTTAGAGGCGATCCATAAATCTGCAGCTAGCTTTTATTCCGCCAGTCGACTGTCCCATCTGTTCACATCAAACAGTATAATAAAGTATGTCGCACGACAACCCCACCAAGAGGTGGCATAACATTGTAAATACAACAGCGACAAATAGCAGCAGAATTAAGAAGGAAGAGCAGCTTGTTTAGTTTTACCATCAATAAAAAATAAAGCTCTAAACTTCATAACGTGAGCAAAACAGCACCGGACATGAATATTGAAATGTGTTTTAGTTTTATAGACAACTTTCTAATCCTTTAGACAAACTTGAACACAAACTAGCCTTCAATGAGACACGCCCACTTTCAATGAGACACGCCCACTTTCAATAAGACACGCCTACCTTGCATAAGACACGCCTACCTTGAATAGGACACGCCCACCTTCAATAAGACACGCCTACCTTGAATAAGACACGCCCACTTTCAATAAGACACGCCTACCTTCTAAAAGACAAGCCCACTTTCAATAAGACACGCCTACCTTGAATAAGACACGCCCACCTTCAATAAGACACGCCCACCTTCTATAACACACACTCACCTTCAAGAACATCAGGACACGCAACTCAACACAAATCGTAAATACGACTTCTACAAATAGCAGCATGAGTCAAAGTAAGAGCAGCTTGTTTAGTTTTACCATGAATAAAAAAATAAAGCTCTAAACTTCATAACGTGAGCAAAACAGCACCGGACATGAATATTGAAATGTGTTTTAGTTTCGTGGACAACTTTCTAATCCTTTAGACAAAGTGTATTTGACCCTCTTCCCTGTTTGTTCATGAAGTCTAAACATCCCCTTTAGCCACAGGGCTTGAACACAAACTAAAAAAAAAAAAGCTTCCGCGGTTGGACTCTTTTTGCAGCGTGGTGCAGTCCGCTAGACATATTTGTTCTGGGTTCGGGGATTTGGCCGTCCTTCCTCTCGCGCCAGCCAACGGAGCTGCAGAGCCGAGGCAGCAGCATGAAGCCCAGAGTGCAGCTCTGCCAACATTTCGCTGGGTTTTCCCCCCGCGCAGCCTCCTCTCGGTTTCCTACTGTCCCCACGCCGCCCGGCGCGCCAACTTTTTTAGGGGCGACTTGCGTCTATCTTTTCCACGGATGACTTTTCCTTCACATTTCTTTATTGCAGAGCTCGTCCGTGAGCGACTGCAAACACAGAGTGCGTGCCTGAGCCGCGGAGGCTCATCCTCCGTGCTGCTTGCTGGCATCATGACAAACGGGGGTGTTTTTCATAATTGGATCTTTTCTCTGGGTTTGATTTGAGGACAGACAACATAGGATTTCCACTCCAGTCCTCCAGTACTCGAGGACAAAGCCCTCAGCTCTCAGCTGTGATCGCAGACAACTGTGAATACGGAGATGCGTTTAACCCTGAAACACGTTACAAACAGTTACACCATCAATTACGTCGGGTATATTTAGGATGAAATATACTTGTCTTCAAAATATTCAAAAAGGCTTAAAATCGGGTGAAAAATTAGGGAATCGTCAATGAAACATGATTAAAAATATAAATGATATGAAAATATGAACTCCCTGGGACATGTGAGTCTTGTCCTGTGAAGCAAAGTACCTTCTATACGACACGCAAACCTTGAATAAGACACGCCTACCGCATATAAGACACGCCCACATCCAATAAGACACGCCCACCTTCAATAAGACACACCCACCTTCAATAAGACACGCCCACCTTCAATAAGACACACCCGTCTAAAATAAGACACACCCACCTTTCATAACCACACCTACCTTCATGAAGCTACACAAGGACACGCAACTCAGACAAAAGCAACACAATGAAAATATCATAACCACAACCGCTCGGGTGAAAATGACCCCGTGTTTGTGCTGCAGGGTTTCAAGACATTCGAGGAAGAGGTTATCAGTGCTCGTGGTGAGGTGTGGAGCTCACTTCACACAGTTTTTGCCTTCGGGACTTTAAAGCAGCAGCAAAAGAAAGCTTAGTTGCAAAAACAACGTTACCTGTGGTGGTACATTCGCTGGGTGTAGTTTGGGAGAAAGACTATAGTTCCTTCATAAAATGGCCACAAGCAGCTCTCTGGGTTATCTTGAGTATCTGGCTCATGGGTATTGGAAAAAAGATATTGCTGTTTGAGCGCCACAAAGCGAATGACATCTAAGTCCTATTATATAGAAGAGAAAGGCCGACAATTTAGATCAATAAACATCACGACGCACAAGAGGAAATATTGTGTGTGTGATATTTTTCTGGCCGTTTCGAAGGACGACTTCACACAAAAAACTGGCTGCGTCGCAATCTGTGGAGCAACACGCAGGCGACTGACAGTTTTCACACTGAAAATATAATGAAGGTCAGAAGCGGAGACTCAGTACTTCAGGTGTTTGGCCTTTCAGAGCGCCGGCATCACTGAGACGAGATCTCATCGACAGCACCGCACACACTTGTGTAACTTGTGAGGAAAGCGTTTGAAGCCTTAAATAATTACCCTGCGTTACTTTATTTATTTATTTATTTACAACCGACACAGTTCAGATATTCAGATATTTCTACTTTTAACTGCTTTTGGGGCACTTGTCATACTCCAAAAGTCACCAAACTTCAAACGCGCGTCAGGTCTGGTGAAAATAGCCATTTGATGAAGACGTAAAGTACCAGAAAATAGCTCTCCAGCGCCCCCTAGAAGTTGCCGACGCCCCTCGCCCAGATTATCCGATTGACTTTATTATTTTATGGTTACACACATATGTGTTTTTATGTAAATATGTGTGCACATGCACACCACATATACACTTTCTCTCCTGTTTTTACTCTCACTTGGTGATTTCTTATTGTATATTTAAGAAATCTGTAAAAATTGGATCACAATTTTTTATTTTAAAAGTAGCTGCAGTGAGATGCACGCTTAAAAAATAAACTAAAACATCTTTGTGTCTCCTTCAGGTCCGTAAAGGACTCAGTGCATTGGTGGGATATGGTCTAAAACAGTTTGAGTATCACATCATATTAATAAATGGCCTTTATTTTACATGACAATATGTATTTGAAATAGTTTTGCAGGCAACATGGGTCTCCATCAAGGTCATTTACGGTAATAAATGACATTTATTTATTTGAATACACTTTGCTTTTGCTCTTTGTTTAGAGTTTTAAAACATTAGGTTGCTTTAGGATCAATATTTACTGCGTTAAACGACAGTGGAGTATATGTTTATGCGCTGCATGACTTATTAGAGTCCTGACAGCCTCAGTGAAGCCTCACGGCCGCTTTCAACATGAAACCACATCAACACAACGCCGCAATTTATCCAGTGTTGTTTCCGAGGTGTTGATTTTTCATTAGCGGCCTTTTTTATTTTTTTTTAACTCCCGTCGCAATTGTTTGGAGATGACGAGCGTGGATCTGAGTGTTGTTTGTCCTCTCGCTGCTGAAGCGGCTCCAGGTTCAGCTGCCGAAAAGCATCAAGAGCTTGGAAGGGTCGTGAATGTAGATAAACACCGACACGGTGTTGACTTCCACGCCGACGGAGCTGAAGCAACACCAGACGCTTCTGCGGGGACATACATGGAGGACGAACGATGGAGACGGAGCGGAGACGACCACACGCAACTACAACACGACAATCATGGAGACGGAGACGACAACAAGCAACTACAACACGACAATGACGGAGACGGAGCGGAGACGACAACACGCAACTAAAACACGACAATGATGGAGACGGAGACGACAACAAGCAACTAAAACACGACAATGACGGAGACGGAGCGGAGACGACAACACGCAACTACAACACGACAATCATGGAGACGACAACACGCAACTAAAACACGACAATCATGGAGACGGAGACGACAACAAGCAACTACAACACGACAATGAAATATCACAGTGGGTTTATTGTTTGTGGGACGCGTCCATCTCTGTCTGTGTGTGTGTGTCTGTCTGTGTATGTGTGTGTCTGTCGGTCTATCTGTGTCCGTCAGTGTGTGTGTCTGTCGGTCTGTCTGTGTGTGTGTGTCTGTGTGTCGCGTGTGTCTTTCTTTGTCTGTCTGTCGGCGTGTCTGTTTGTCTGTTTGTGTGTCTCTCTGTGTATGTCTGTCTGTTTGTGTGTCTCTCTGAGTCTGTCTGTCTGTCTGTTTGTGTGTCTCTCTGTTTGTGTGTCTGTTTGTGTGCCGAGCTGGAGCCGACGTGTCGCCTCCTCTTCCTCGGCTCGCTCTGACAGCCAGCAGCTAACGACCTGGAAGGATGCTCTGCACCTTCAACTTGGACGAGTCCACACCTCTGCTTGTGTGTGTGCGTGTGTGCGTGTGTGCACGCGTTTGTGCGTTTGTGTGTGTGTGATAGCGGCCCGGGGACCTTTTCTCCGGCGCTGAGGGAGTCCCAGTGCATCTGGACCTGTGGTCCTCCCTGCTAGCGGAGTAATTAGGACAGGACATGCTGACCAGTAGCAGCCTCAGCTGGGACCGCTGGCAGAACAAGGACGGATGAAATTATCCACCTGGATGCTTCTCATGGATTTCTTTTTGCTTCCTCCCTCTGTGTAGTTTGGTGATCTAAGAGCAAAAGTTGGGGTTTTTGACCCATTTTAAGGACAAACTTACTGCGCTTTTCCAGCTTCTTTAGTTTTTTTCCGACGGCATTTTTGGTCGTAAAAAAAAAACAAACAGAAATGCAACGCATCCTCATTGACCTTCGCTTCGTCCTCGCTGGGAACCGAAGCAAAGCGTTTGCTGTAATCAGTCACTCCAACGCTTTGTGAACTCTGACTGCTACTCTTTTTATTTCCTGCCGCTGTATGACATCACTTCTTTTTTTTGTAATATGAAGACAGGAATGTTTCATGGACCATAACGCTTAAATATGGAATCATATCGTGACCGCGGATGCAATAAATATCCACTTCGGTAAATCACACATAAACCAATTAAGGCGCGGGACAGAGTAAACACCGTTCATTGTCCCGGGGTCGGCTCCTCGGAGGGGGGGAGGGGGCTCCGCCGCCTCCCGGCTGAGAAATGTGATTTGGGAGGCATTATTTCAGTGTTTTGTCATCGATTCCCATGATTGATCCTGCCCTTCCCCCCCAGCTGGGCAGCAGGCTCTTCCTCTTGATTTAAAAGCGATTATGTGATGATGATCTGGCGCAGAAGGCCACGGCGAGTGTGATGTGTTTGGTTGGGAGAACGGAGAGAGCGAGATAAATCTCTCTCTCTCTCTCTCTCTCTCATGTCTTCCAGTCTTCAGGTATACACATCTAATGGTATACATATATATGTATATATATATATATTACCCACAATGCAGTTCAATTCCGCTCACAAATTGTTCCAGACACAAACTGACACACACGTTGTTTCAGACACAAACTCACACACTAACACACACGTAGGTTTCAGACACAAACTAACACACACGTTGGTTTCTACACACTTAGTTTAAGACACACACTAACACACGTACGTTTCTAAACATGTTGTTTCAGACACAAACTAACACACACTAACACACACGTGGTTTCAGACACAAACTAACAAACACGTTGGTTTCAGACACAAACTGACACACTAACACACGTAGGTTTCTAAACATGTTATTTCAGACACAAACTAACACAAACAAACACACACGTGAGTTTCAGACACACAATAACACACATGTTGGTTTCAGTCACAAACTAACACATTCATTCCTAAAATATTAATGTAATCCAGTGTGAGTTATTATTCCTATTAGCATGTCAAGTTTGGGAGTTTGGAGTCACAACAGTTTGAAAGTTCTAGAGAGTTCTCCTGCTTTACCCACAATGCAGTTGGTGTTTGCCACGGCAACAATAGAACTCGATGACTCACACAGCAGTTACATTCCGTGCCTTTAATCTGAAATGTTATATGTAGACCGCTTTTCCAGCCAACTTCTCGCTCGATATATTCTACTGATGCTATTGTTTTGCTCTCTCCAATTCAAGTTTTCTCAGTTTTTTATCTCGAAAGGTTAGCTTCCACCGTTTCTTTCCACCAAGCGTAGCTAACAGTGTTGCCATTCCACGCACACAGCGCACATAGTTTTTTTCCACCAACGCGTAGCGCACATCGTTCCTGTCACCGAACACGTAGCTAACGTCGTTCTTTTCGAAGAACATTTAGCTCCCGTCGTTCCTGTTCACGAACACGTAGCTAACATCGTTCTTTTCGAAGAACATTTAGCTCCCGTCGTTCCTGCTCACGAACACGTAGCTAACATCGTTCTTTTCGAAGAACATTTAGCTCCCGTCGTTCCTGCTCACGAACACGTAGCTAACATCGTTCTTTTCGAAGAACATTTAGCTCCCGTCGTTCCTGTTCACGAACACGAAGCTAACATCGTTCTTTTTGAAGAACATTTAGCTCTCATCGTTCCTGTTCAAGAACACGTAGCTAACATCGTTCTTTCCGAAGAACATTTAGCTCCCGTCGTTCCTGTTCACGAACACGTAGCTAACATTGTTCCTTTCCACGAACATTTAGCCCCCATCGTTCCTTTCCACGAACACATAGCTAACATCGTTCCTTTCCACGAACATTTAGCTCCCATCGTTCCTTTCCACGAACACATAGCTAACATCGTTCTTTTTGAAGAACAATTAGCTCCCATCGTTCTTTTTGAAGAACAGTTTTCTTTTTGCAAGAATCGTCACCAGCACGATGAACACCATCAAGATGCAAAGAGAGGCCATGAAACAACTGCGGCAACCGGGTCCGAGACCTGGTGGTACTCAGCCTGTCGTCCCCAATCAAGGCATGGCCAGACCCGAGTGGTCCCCGAATCCAGCCACCGAACAACCGGCTGTAGTAGGCATGGTGGATGCCGTCGAGGAAGGAGAAGCCCACTTGCTCATCCTCAACAGCTTGAAAAAGCAGTTAAAGTCCCTTTGCATGGACATACATAAGGTCCAAGCAAAGGTCGAGTCCTGGGAGAGATCGGACATCAAGCTCAAAAGGACACAAGAGTTCAATGTCCAAAAAGCTACGCTCAAAAAAGCCTGCGATATCAAGAGCAAGCAAGTTAGGGATTTAATGGATCAAGCCCAAAACCATCAGATTTTTAACAAGATGCTTGAAGCAGCGATGGCCGAAAAGGCCGAATTGGCCTCTGAGAAGGCCGAATTGGACAGAGAACATCAAAATGTTCTCCAGAGAAGAGAAGACCAGCAGGCCAAAGAGAGAGACTTCCAAGAACTGAAGGCAGAGTGTGCCGCAGAAAGGAAGAAGAACGCTGAATTTAAAAAAATAATTCAGTGTCTTGATATTCAACAGCGAGAGAGTGCTTTGGTGGAAGCACAGGTGACCAGGACACAGGCCGAGAGACTGGCCATTCAAGAGGAGAACATCGCACTCCAAAATACCATCAGAGAGTTGCAAAGTGAAGCAGCCCGAGGAGAAGCGGTTAGGGCAACAAACACGACTCTCCAAGCTTCACTTAACGTGGAACATCAACGAAAGGAGTCTCTGAAGAAGAGCCTCAAGGACGTCCAGCAGGAGATGGACGAGGTAAAGCGCTCCAGAACTACAGGGGACCAACTACGAGCTAAGTTGGAGTCGCTGACAAGCCAAAACCTGGCACTCCAAAACACCATCAGTGAGTTGCACCAGGAAATGCGGCTTGGGGATGGTGTTAAAGAAGCCAACAAGAACATCCAAGCTTCGATTGATGAAGAACATCGTAGCAGTGAGGATTTGCATGATCAAATCCAGACCATGCAGCGAGACCTTGTCGAGGTGAAGCGCTGCAGTGCTAAAGGGAAGGAACTACAGGCGAGGTTGGAGTCTCTCGCAAGCCAAAACCTTGCACTCCAGGACACCATTCAGGCCGCCAACGAGGAGTTTGCGATTGGGGATCGTTTCAAGCGCAACATCCCGGCCTTAGAAGAACAGGAAAGGACCCTACTTAGGGAAAATGAGGTGTTGGTGAATAACCACATGGAGGTTATAGAGAAGCTCCTGAAGCAGGAAGATTACAAGCAGAAGCATGACCTATTGAAAGTCTCCACCAACTCCCTGCAGGAGGAGAAGGTCAAGTGGACGCAAAGCGTAGTTCGTTTAAACACCAAACTTGAAGAGCTCGTTGGCTTCAAAACGAATTACGCGAAGATGAAGATAGAGAAGGCCAGTCTCACCAGGGAGAAAACCGCTCTGATGAAGAACATCAAGGACCTGGAGAAGAAGGTCGCCCGCAAAAACAGATACGACGAAATGAACAGGGTGATTCAATCCGACGCCACTGCGCAGAGAAGTGAGAATGAGTCTCTACAGCAGCGGGTCGACGAACTCACCAAGTCCATCCAGTCTATCGAGGGTGCGCCATCTTTGAACCGAAACATACCATCGACCTCTGGGACAGCAGTCGACGCCCAACCTTGCGTCGGCCCAACAGTACTTCCAGACGCCTTAAGCGTCTTAAAAGAACTTGGCAGGTTTTCCTCCGGGTAACCCGGTTTCCTGCCCAAGTTACTTTCTTTTCTTTTTTTGTTTTGAAAGGGTGTAGTTCGGATGATCCGGATTCCTCCTGCCCTTAAATTTTAATTTTTTTTACCCCCATTTATCTGGTTTCCCCTCTTGCAGGTTTTCCTCCGGGTAACCCGGTTTCCTGCGTAAATTACTTTTTCTTTTTTTACAATTTTAAGTTTGAAAGGGTGTAGTTCGGGTGATCCAGATTCCTCCTGCCCTTAAATTTTTATTTTTTTTACCCCCATTGATTTTCCCTCTTGCAGGTTTTCCTCCGGGTAACCCGGTTTCCTGCAATTACTTTTTCTTTTTCTCCAATTTTAAGTTTGAAAGGGTGTAATTCGGGTAACCCCCTAATTCCTTAAAAGCAAATGTTTTTACTTTGATTTATACGTTTTTAAAGGGGGTGTACTGGTAATCCGGTTTCCTTCCTTAAAAACATATTTTTTACTTTTGTTTATATGTTTTGTTAGCGTGTACGATTATTGGAAGCCTGGTGTAGCATCTACAAAAATAATATAGTATGATATAAATATGAACATAGGATGAATTATAATATAATATAGATTATAAGATAAATATGAACATAGTATAAATAATAGTATATTAATAATAACATAGGATAAATATTAACATAGTATAAAATATAACATAGTATAAATAATAACATAGTATAAATAATAGTATAATATTAATAATATAGTATACATATTAACATAGTATAAAATATAACATAGTATACATATTAACATAGTATAAATATTAACATCGTATAAAATATAACAGTAAAAATATAACATAGTATAAATATTAACATAGTATAAATATCAACATAGTATAAATATTAACATCGTATAAAATATAACAGTAAAAATATAATATAGTATAAAATATAACATAGTATGAATAATACCTTAGTATAAAAACATAGTATAAATATCAACATAGTATAAATATTAACATAGTTTAAATATAACATAGTATAAATATAACAGTATAAATATTAACATAGTATAAATATTAACATAGTATAAAATATAACATAGTATAAATATAACATAGTATAAATATAACAGTATAAATATTAACATAGTATAAATATTAACATAGTATAACATATAACATAGTATAAATATAACATAGTATAAAATATAACATAGTATAAATATAACAGTATAAATATTACCATAGTATAAATATTAACATAGTATAAATATAACATAGTATAACATATAAACATAGTATAAATATAACAGTATAAATATTAAGATAGTATAAATATAACATAGTATAAATAATAACATAGGATAAATAATAACATAAGATAAATAATAACATAGTATAAATAACATATTTAAATGTTATCAATTGATAATATAGATAATAATAATAGGTTATTGAGGTCAGTACAACACAGCTGTGCAGCTGTAGTTGTGTTTAGAAATGTTCGGTTCTCAAGGGAACTTTAGTCAGACGCCTGCGATCCTCTACACTCACGCCTCTTCATCAGTACGTCGACATCAGGCAACAGATTGACAAGTCGCTCGTCTATTTCTGTGAGAAGAGATGAGAACACAGGATTCTCCTCCTTTTGACAGGTGAGAGCTGATTGAATGTCACTTTGCTCACGATGTCTTGATGGCGGACGGTCGTGTATTGGAGCCGAACCTCCAGCTGTTCGGGGTGTTGTTGTGGACGGTCGACTTGTGCGTTGACTGGACGACTTCCTGCCTTTGCAACTGCAGCGCGTGTTGCTTCACCTGTGATGGAGGAAATGAATTACGAGAACGAGAGAAGTTATTGAACTTCGGGAGGCGACGCCAGGCTTCCAGTGATCGTACACGCTAACAAAACATATAGAAGAAAGTGAAAGACATGTTTTTAAGGGAGGAAACTGGATCACCAGGACACGTCCTTTAAAAACGTATGATTCAAAGTAAGAACATTTGCTTTTAAGGGAGGAAACCGGACCACCTGGAATACCTCCTTTAAACAAAAAAGATGTTTTTAAGAGGGTAATCCGGTGATCCAGTTCCCTCCCTTAAACCATATTTTTAATTGATTTCATAAAGTTCTTGGGTTTAAGCCGAATAACAAGCCGGTTTGCTCCCTCGAAAAAGGACTTCAAATAAAAATTCCTCAATTTGTATTTTCAGTGTCAGTTTCAAAGTATTTCTATTTTGATGTGTCTCTCCTTATCATGTTCGGTCAGAAGTTGTTAACAAATATTTAGTCACATACACACACATATATATATATATATATATTGAGAGAGAGAGAGAGAGAGAGAGAGAGAGAGAGAGAGAGAGAGAGAGAGCCTATACATCACTGTCTTTTCTTCACAGTCAGTATGTGTACTCAGTGTTAAGGTAAGTAATGTTCTCAAACATTGGAATAACAACATATGAATTTACTTAAACACACGTTTAAAGTAAATAATTAGAATTAGACGACAAAGTTGTAATAAATCAGTAAGAAATATGAAATAACATATTTCAGTGCATTACACCAGCACTTTTGGATTGTGATTCATGTGATGTTGAATAAAAAAACAAGGCTGCTGCATAAAACCTGAACCTATTACCTCAATGGCTTTTAAAATACATACATATAAACTACTCATATCAGGTCTACATGTATTCCTGCTGAGCCCCGAGGCCTCAGTGATGTCTGTTCAAGTTGTCACATGAACCCCAAATGAGTTCCAATACTTATGTTATTTTATATAATTTTCATGATCTGAGCAAGATTTCCCCAAAATGCCTTTTTCGAGCCGCCCCTGAGTTTTTCCAGCTTCATGGTTTAAGGCCTAAACAAAATCCTACAGAGTTGTAAGACTCTTTGTAAAGATAATGACCTAAATAATCGGAATATCACAATAAAACAAAGCCCTGGCCTGTTACCAAGGATTATTTTTTTTTATAAAAAGCTGTGCTGTTTGGTTAAAAAATGAAAAAGCTTTAACCTTTATGCCTAAATATGCTAGAATTTTTGTTTCCTACATTTAAATAAAAAAATCCCCCTGCAGCTGTGTGACCAGCAAGTGATCCTGACGGGAAAATAAACAGATTCTTTGCCTCATGAGTCGTATTTACTTGGAGATGAATCTCAAGTGAGTGTTTTTACATCTTCGCAGTATGAAATCCCTCCTCCTTGATCTAATATTCATGAGAGTTAATCTGGGATTAACACAAAGCCAGTTTATTACTTCACTGCCTTATTGAATGCCAACTCTGTAATTGCACACAACCAAAGCAGAAATCCCCCCCAAAGCGATCGCGAGCCGACCGGGACCCTCGACGATTAAGACGAAAAAGAACATGTTGCTCGACTTGGCGAGGATGTGAAATTGTGAGGAGTTTAAAGTCTCGTTTTTAATGAGGTGACTCATTTACAGTTCTCCTATTTTCGTCGTTCTCGCTATTCGTTTTCGACAACCCGTCGAAAAGACCTCTCGCCTCGTTTTCGACTCGGGGTGGAGAGGTAGAGGAGCCGACACCTGCAGGTTCGTGCACCCCGAAGAGCTTAGCTGAGGTTTCAGGGGTTGATTTTAAAAAAAACGTGCCACGAAAGATGGAATATGTGTGGTTTTTTAGTTACGTGGGTCTCATTTCAGTGGAAGTTACTGGCGGACGTTACAACGAGCTGCTGCAGATTGCTGAGAATCTGGAGTTTCTTGCACGGATAATATTCTATTATCTTTTGTCCAGACATGACATGTGAAGCTTGCTCTCACCAAGAGCGGCGTTGCTGCTTTTAGCTTTTAGGGGGTCTGTGACGACTGCAAACGTCACTCTGAACAGGTTACGTCGTATAAGATGTGCAAGATTTCATGATGTTGGTGTGTTTTGTGTTCCTGTTTTCCTGTCCCTGTGTATTTAAACCCTGTTTGTCTTGTGCCCCAGTGTGGGATTGTGCTGCGTTTTTGACTGTGAGTACACTGTGTTTGTCCTGTCGCCGCCCTGGTTTTGGTTTCTTCTACCTTTTTTCCTCTCGACCTGTTGGAGGCTTGTCCTTAGTTTTTAAAATAAATATTTTTCGCTGTTGCTTTGGCATTTGGGTCCTCTTTCGTACCCCCACCTCGTAACACAAGACAGGTGAGCTGGTCTTAAAACCAGAAGACGGATGTCCCAAATATCTTTTCGGAGTTAAGTTTGTGCCCCAGTTTCTTGTTAAGTTGTTACCGTATGCATTTTACTTAGTTTACATATTTATGTAGAACTAAGTTGTTGTGTTTCACAGTAACAAAGTGCCTTTAAATGACGAGATTTTAACGTTGTGGAAACTATCGGCATCAACACATGAAGGTAAACCGGTTGAGAACAGTATTATTCATGAAAAAATCTGTCAAATTCATAAAATCTGCCTTAAAACATTATTTTTGTATTGCTTGCCGTCATATCTATATATATACTTGTAATTTAACTGCTGTTTGACAAGCTTCACATGTTGGAGCTTTACTCTTAAGTGCATACATCCGCATGGTCATCATTTTGAGATTATTTTATTTTATTTCATAGAATAAATCTCGAAAGTACTTGACAATTGTCCTGACATGCGAGTTACATGGCGGATCTCATGAAGACAGCTGCAAGCTCTACAACTATCCCTCCCTCTCTCTTTCTCACACACACACACACACACACACACACACACACACACACACACACACACACTCGATTTCCACTCGAGTTGAGTTCTGCCAATCCACATATGGCTCCAGAAAAGTTAGCGCCTCCAGCTCACAGGAGATCATCCTCTTATGGAGGTTCTGCCATGAGGGGTCAATTACGGGGAGTTAGCAGCATCAGGTATTAACGCATTCCCTTTCATCAGCTGGAAGACGTCCCCTCCGCTTCTGCGTCGGTCCGACATCAAGCTCTCCACTTCCCCCTCGGTCTTGTGTTTCCGACAGATGTAGTTAACCGCCGAGTTCTCAAGGAGCAAAGCGCTCGTTTTCTTTTATGTCATTTTTTTTTTTCCTCTTCCTCCTCCTCCTCCTCCTCCTCCTCCACGCTGACTTCAGAAGAGCTCCTCGCCGCTGGAAATGGAGATAATTTACTCTACGCGCCGCTTTCTTCCGCCGATTATGTTGCCTGCTTTTGTATTTATTGTCATGATTTTATGCCGCCTTCATGTCCAGAGAAATACATCTCTACATGCGTGCATCCCTTCTTTTCGCTGAGCATGCACATTATCTGGTTTCAGTAACATAGAAAAGCCTTTATACTGATTTTAAATGACATCGCCTACAATATTAAATGAATCTTAGACTAATTAAACTGCACTTTCAATTGTGCTTCATGGGAAACTTTATTTTAAAAAATACAGATATAAATTGAAACAAAACCGAACAAAACATGCTATGAATCGACTTTTTTTTGTACAAAACTACATCATAAAACCTTGGTTTTGCAGAAATTACGGCTAAAATTTGAATGTGACAATTCGATATTAACAAACAGAACTTTAGAAGAGAAGCAAATATTTGAATATCCGTGATTGTCCGCTTGATTAGCACCCTCTTTAGCTCCTCCCACGTCACCCTAAGAACGGACATGGCTCCTTATGACCAAGAAACAGCCGCAACGTTGATTAACTTCATTTAAATTACTAAAATACAGTAAAGACTTGTGCGAAGAGTTCTATCCGAACAGAAAATAAATAAATTACCCGTAACCTCAAAAAACATTGCCGTCACGTTTTCGCGCAAAAGTTACTTTCCACCTTTTTGTTAATAACTACACCTCAGAAAACACATCTACGTTATTCTGCGACTCTTCACGAATCTAACAAGATACAGTGGAAGCTTAATGGATGTATATTAGTACCTGAAAAGTCCAAGTGAAGCCGGGCTGTTTAGTTTTCAACTGCTTCCCTCTTGTAGACTCAAACTGGGGGAGACAGTTACTGTTTGTTTTTTTTCTTTTTTCAATCGTTTTAAGGCGGGATTCTTGCAGATTTTGAATTCAGGCTTTAACCAATCAGAGCATGTTTAGGCATAAAGCTTCTAACTTTTCCATTTTTGAACCCAACGACACAGTTTTTTGACTGAAATCCTTCGTAACAGGGCAAAGCTTTGTTTTACTGTGAAATTTCTTCAGATTCCAGTTCTTAAGGTCATTATCTTTCCAAAAAGGGGGGTTTCTTTCTTTATCTTTTTTAGATCATGCTAGTTGTTTATAGTAATGTTTCAAATGTAGTGAGAAAAAAATATATATTTTTAAAAAATTTTCACCAAAAAATTATTACAACTCATTTGGGGTTCATATCACTACTTGAACACAGACCTGCTAAATTCTCAAAGATCATGCCCCTGCGGGTCACTTTGGGGCTCCTGTTTAAAGCGACGCAGAATGCAGCTTTAACACATGAAGCATAGACTTCTATACAACCGCAGAAGTCGCCATCTGGAGGTCAGGGGAGATAATGCCTCATCGTCTTAACAATCTACCGAAGCCTCATTTGATTCTCGAAGAAGCGAGAGGGAGAGATTAAATGAATAATTCACCGTAATAAAGGGAAAGAAAAGAATCTTCATTTTACTTTATTGCTGAACCTGTTGGAGAATAGAAGAAGACACTTCATTAAGCTTCAGTTTAACAGGCGCATCCGTCCACATCTGGCTTCACGGCAGCACACTACTGTTTATATTTGAATGTTTAAAATCCCCCAAGGGCGTTGCTCGCTGCTCTATCTGATGTTTAGTTTGAGATTATTACAATTTAATCAGAGCTGCTGCCAAGACATCCTTTTCATCTGATTGCAAAAATAATAATAATTAAAAATAGCCAGATATTTCTTGCGAGCGGTCACGAGGAGAAAGTGTGCGAGTGTTTCAAGTTTGACAGCTTTCCAGTCCGTCGTTGCCAAATGATTCTCCCCATGTCTCTTTTTATAGAAAGATGGAATATGCATTATGTTAGAAATGTGCACGTATAGTTGCGTTAACTTCAATGGACAACTTTGGCGAGCGTCAAGAAGCGCTATTAATAGCTGACGTTTTGGAAAGTCAGCGCTGCGTTATGTTTAGGAGGCTGGGAGCTACTTTCTCAGGACTTTAATATTAGTGTAAAAGAAACTGCAAAAGGATCCTAAAGCGAGTTCATCTCCAACGACCCTCGTGTTAAAATGTGACATAAATAACTATGTTTACAGCCGGGTACAGACGAGGTCATCTCCATGTTCATAATCCATTTACAGGGACTGCATTTCCATATAATTTGCCCGTATAGATGAAAAGTTTGACATACTTGAGGGCGTGGCCATAAAGGGTTAAGGTTATGGAAATATTGAGGTTTTGGTCACATATTAAAGGTCCAATATTCGAACCAGTGAGATGTTCACATCTCATTCTTTATGAAGCATCGTCCAAGTGCGATATAAATATGGTAAAAGTAATAAAAAGCTCAATTTATAGAGGAATACAACCAAGAAGCTGTTCCATTGATTTACATAGTAGACAATGTGAAGAACATTTCACGGTTATAGATGTACATATTCTCAATATGTCCCAGTATATTTGTGGTTGTAGTGTTTAAGCTGATCCACTGAAGGCTCAGGTAAAAAATCCACAGCTCGCCGCTGGACTACAGGTTCATTCAGAGAGACTAAAAAAACATAAAACTGTGACATGAATAACACAATTATGTCAAGCTTATTTTGGGTTTCGCCGCACATGATATGTTCAAGGACCTTCGGGATGATGAAAATCTAACGTTAAAGATTAGTTTTGGCGATTTGTTTAAAGAAAACATGCTTTTTCATCCCGCCGACGAGTATTTTGGGGTTCAGACGGTTAAATAATATAAAATGTCTTCGTTATGTTGATGAACACGACTATAAGGGACCTACAACCACGCTCAGCGGTGCTTTGAGCTACACAATAGCATAACAATGCTAACACGCTGCAGCTAAGCAGGCGCCACTTTGCTGAATGTCCTAATCGAAGCTGATGGGAATGTGATTAGTTTTTAGACGTTTGCTGATAAACCAAAACAACGGACAAAGTTACATTTTGATCCGACGATAACGTCGACTTCTGAAAAGTAAGAAGATCACAGGGAGACGCTGAGTCATCGAGGCCTCTTCTGTCCTTCTGCTCGTCTGTCTGTCTCACCTTAATCTGTCTTCTCATCACCGTTTTTAATTTTACTTCTTAATTTCCTATTATATTTAATTTGCTTTTAAGTAGATCACTTGATTGCATTGCTGCCGTGCAATGATTGCAAATAGAGGTCCAACTTGAATATAAATGCAGTGATTGAGACTTTTATTAGACTGTATTCTGTATTCATCAAGGCACAATAAGTGTTCAATGCAGATTCAGTCATATTGTTGTCGCATTGAAGACGGGAATTCATAAATTATAAAACAACTTCAATGAGTTGAATGAAAATCTTCAGATTTGCAATGAATCCAAACCGGATAATTGGGTTAATTATTGTCAAGTTTCAATATCAAGGGTCACGATCCTTTTCTTTTACTGCGTCTCAATGGTTAGCGTTCCAGTCCTTTTAATCAGAGGGTCGGTGGTTCAAGCCCCGGCTTCCCTCGTCCACGTTGTTGTGTCCTTGAGCAAGATACTTACCCCTGATTTGCTCCCTGTTGCTGTGTCTACGCTGTATAGAGCCACAATGGAAGTCTCTTTGGATGAAAGTGTCGACTTAATGAAATATTAGAAAGTTTCAGTTGGTTGCAATCTGCACACTCGCCACTAGGTGCTGCTCAAACTGCTTTTTTTCAAGTTAAAAGAAGAAACTCTTTAATTAAAGACATTTGTCAGACCGTTTTTATTTTTTCTTCTTTCATTTTCCAGGTTTCTTTATTTGTTCCCTTCAGGCTGTAAATAAACGGTGCAGACTCTTTGACCCCTCAGACGAGAAAATAAAAAAATGAATATTTTATATATAATTGCAGCTTATAATTAACAGCTTTAAAGCAATGTCCTTGGGGAGGAGGAGAGTTCTGCGTTTATCCTTTAAGAACATCTTCAATGTCACCGAGACGCTTTTCATCTCCACCCGACACCAGACACCATCGTGGTCGTGAGAAAATAGCCACTGGGATTTTTTTTTTAAGTTGCATTATTTGTGAGGTGGAAGACTAAAATAATGCAGCAAATGTCGACCGGTGGTACGCAGTTAATCATATTTATATACGTCTTTGATCTCATTAGTGACTCATTAACCTATTCTGCAGTAATTAGGGTCGGTGCACGGGTTAATTTACTCTGCGGTGGATTTACATTTAAATGTTCGACTCCTGAATCTTTTATAGATTTCGGGATAGAAAAGGAGAATAACAAGCAGCCGTTAATCACGTTGAGATGTACCTTTCTGTTAATTGTATCCCCCCCTCTGACAGGGAGAGACACAAAGGTCAGATATGTTGCAGAAAATACAACCGTGCGGTGTTAGTCCAACGGAAAATGGCCGATATTAAAAGAGTATGTCACCCTGGACAGTTTAGCACCGCAGAGCGTTCCCCGTGGGGTTCGCTCTTAAGTGTCTGAAACGTGTAATGCATTATTGATTATTGTCCTCAACAAACGATACAGATAGAGTGTTTATCCAGCGGCGTTTATTGGCTCCTCCACAGCAAAATACCTGATAACAGGATTTATTGCTACAAAGTAACAAGCAATAGTTTCCAAAGTGTCGGTTTTATTATGAGACGGACAAAAATAAGACCATATTCTTTTTCCTTCTGTATTGATATGAGCATATTAATTTTATTCAGCAGCACTGTACATCAAAGCCTTCGCACCTGCAGGTTAATCGTTTAACATTGACCATGTACACATCGTACAATAAGTTCACGCTTTTCATTGAAAGAGTCCTTTGACGGGGCTCAAAGGAATGATTTAATGCGATGTTGGATAACAAGTTTAACAGTTCAGAAAGTCTCTTTTAGAAAAGCTGCATGCGTTTCTGTGCAGGACCACGATTCAAGAAGGTTGTACGAGAAGAATTACCAAAGATATTCGTTCCAATCGCTCCGATCTTTCTGGTTCGGATGATGAAACTGCAGAAGCAATATTGAACTGGCTTTTCTGTGAGTCGTTACGGTGAAGAAGTCAGCCAACATTTAGCTTTTTCACGCATGTTTTCTGGTTCTATCCACATTGAGGAATGTACTGAAAGTCTTTTAGCTCAACCAACTTATTGACCGCTCCAGGAGGCATTTTTTAGGGAATCTGGCTCGTATCATGCAGGATGTTCATGGTTACGATGCACATATCTTTTAAAAGGGATGTTTTTGACACATCCAGAACTGTTAAACTTATCTAACATCTTTTAAAAGCAAATTAAATCAGTCCTTTGAGCGCCGTCAAAGGACTCTTTCAATGGAAAGTGTACAATATGTAAATGGTCAACGTTAAATACAAGGGGAAGGTAACGAGACGCAGGTGGAAACAATGAGGCAGCACAGGTGCAGACAATCAGTCAATCAGACGACACACACGCACAAACAATAACAAGGCGACGACATACAGGGGCAGGAAGTGCGGAGGACAAACTACAAAGTAAAACAGGAACCCAGAAAAAAAAACAACTGTGACAACCTCGTGTAAACCTTTGAACCCCGGCAAGCAGGCAATTCCGCTTTTATCAGCCGGTTTCCATCCCCGACCGCAACTCAACGGCTTAAAGCTGCGGCCGTTTATATTTCCGCCGCCCTTAAGGTGCGATGCGTCACGTCGCCTGACAGAAATAACCAGAGTTTATCAAACCACAGTGACTCGTGGCGCTCATAAACGAGTCAAAAGGCGGTTCACATTGTAGCGGTGGCCGTCTCCGTGTCTCTGTGTTTGATAGAAATGCTTTTCGGGCTCGGCAGTGCAGACGCAGAGAAGGGTTGTTATTTTTTTTGCCTTTAGACCGGCTGAACGCATCGCTCAGCTACTCCTCCTTCCCTCTCAGCTGGATGTCTTTGGCTCATTCACCTTGTTGAGAGCGCAGGGCAGAAAGAAAGAGATCATCACATCATCCTGTGTGAGCTACACAAAGAGCCAAAGAAAATGGTGGCAAAGTGCAGCCGGCACACAAAGAAAAAAAGGGCAGAGAAAAGAAAGGACAGTGGGGCACAAAAAAGAAGTACAAAAAGAGGGAAGAATGAATTATTCCCAGAGATGAACTGGCTCTATTAATAGGACAGGTGACCACTCTGGTCACTGCCAATCAGTGGCTGCGAGTCCCGGTTCTTACTATCCAACCTGAGGTGTGCCGTTTCTCACCTGCCTCCTCCGCCTCTCCCGCAGACAGATGGTCAACAAAACCAATTAACCTCTCGTCTCCTCCCAGTGGCTCCCAGTGGCTCCCAGTGGCTCCCACCGCTCCGCCTTTACTTCCTCTACTCGGGTCTTGGAGGGAGGAGCAGAGAGACGACCGCAAAACCAACTGTTGCAAGGCCAAGTTTATTTGTCGAGGCGCATTTATAACAAGGCACATTTAAATTGCTTCACGTAAAAAGCATTAAAAGCATAAAACACTGAATGCAGAAGAGAAGAAGATTAAAAAACTATTAAGAGTGTCACTTGAAGCATGAAAAGCAGTTAGCGAAAACATTAAAAACTATAAAAAATGGAATAAAAGTTGTATAAGTTTAAGAAATTAAATACAGTAGTGTGTAACGCAGAATTTGATTAAAATCTTTGAATCTGGTTTAATTAAAGGCAACAGCAAACAGAAAAGTCTTCAATCTGGATTTAAAGAGCGAGGGGAGTGAAGTCATAAACAAGAGACGAAACATCTTATCAACAAAACCATGAAAAGTGTTGCTCATAAGAGTCCAACATCTGAATTATATTTGGTCTTCAGAGCGCTGCGATGGATACTTGATACATCCAGTAATCTGCCTTTTTTATTTCTATTTTTTTTGTTCATCTATATTGTTGTTTTTAGACATTGATGTTTGTTTGTTTTACTGAAAATGTTTTTTTTTTTAAATATTTTTTTTATTTCAGTATTTTTTTTTTATTTTTTTTTTTTAAAATTATATGTCATACTGTATTGTGTCTGTGCTGCTGCCTGCAGGTCATCATTGAACATGAGAATTGGTTCTCAACTGATTTTACCTGGTAGATTTGGAGTATACAGGATACTCATATGATTTGCAGGAATTTGCTATAAAACTGCAAAGATGTCGACGGTAAGTAAATACCTGTCGGCTCGTTGTGGATTGAGTCAAACAAACCGTGAAAGATGAACAAGAAGAAGCAAAAAAATAATTCTCCGCCTGAGAATATTTGTTTATTCAACCGCACAAAGGTTTTCTCTAACGTACGATACATTCACAGAACGTGTGTGTCTGTGTCTGTGCGTGTGTGTGTGTGATGCTTTGCTTAGATGCAAGGTTAATTAAATTATTTGACCTAATCTCACCTGCATGCCACTCGAAGACGCATCATTGGATTCTCCGTGGAGAGGTTGCGACTCCTCATGACGATGTCATTATAGTCTCATGATGGGATTCACGGCTCATATTGACTTAAAAAACAAGATCTTAAGGCTTGTATTTAAATAAAAACTATATATATATATATATATATATATATATATATATATATATATATATATATATATAAAGCTCTGGTTATGATTACAAGCTACAGCTATCCTCCCCACTGGGACAATTGTTGATCAAATGCTATTTGTCTAAAGCGCCAATACTTGTATTGTATACTTCAAGTTCTCTCTCTCTCTCTCTCTCTCTCTCTCTCTCTCTCTCTCTCTCTCTCTCTCTCTCTCTCTCTCTCTCCTGAAGGTTTATGGGGTTAAAGGTGTGAATTCTTGGGTCTCTGTAAATAACAATAATCTTTATGAAAAATGTCCTCAGACTCAGCCTGTTATGATTTTTTTTTTGCGACGCATAAATTCAAAATTGAATTCTATTTCTTTCTCTCTCTCTTTCTCTTTCTCTCTCTTTTTGAAGGAACGGGCGTGAAGGATGGCGGTCGGCGCAGGTGCATGTTATTTATCGGCAGGAGAATAAAGTTGAGAGAGGAGATGACAGGTTAAAGTGTTTTTCTGTGTAGTTCTCAGCCACACACACACACACACACACACACACACACACACACACACACATGCTGTGACACTGGCACCCACGTCTCAAAGTGTTTCTGACACCGACACCATGAGGCACTCGCAGAGTGATGAGAGTGAGATGAGAAGATGCTAATAGCGTAGCGCCTGTCAGCGGCTGATAAAAGGGCTCAACGGGTGAACAAATGTCGGCGACAGAAGGCGAACCGGCAGTTTAGCGGTGAGTCAAACTGAAGAGAACTTTTAGCAAGATCCCTGTATCCTGTGTTTGAACACGAGCTAACGCATGGAAGCATGGGCAGGCGTAGAGGAATACGATTATTTATATTGTTTTTCAAAGCAACGCAGGGTGACTTGAGCTCCTGACTGCGCCGCTCGGCAAATAGCTTCTCAATGCTTCTGCGCTATTTGCACGGATTTAAAATGTCGCCGACGAAGTCTGAATCCCTCAGGAGGACGAAGACGGGTACGGGACCCCTCTAGAGGACAGAGACAAGAGCTAGCACCTTTCTGGAGGACAGAGAGCTAGCACCCCTCTGGAGGACAGAGACAAGAGTTAGCACCTTTCTGGAGGACAGAGACAAGAGCTAGCACCCGTCTGGAGGACAGAGACAAGAGTTAGCACCTCTCTGGGCGACAGAGACAAGAGCTAGCACCTCTTTGGAGGACAGAGACAAGAGCTAGCACCCCTCTGGAGGACAGAGACAAGAGCTAGCACCTCTTTGGAGGACAGAGACAAGAGCTAGCACCCCTCTGGAGGACAGAGACAAGAGCTAGCACCCCGCTGGAGGACAGAGACAAGAGCTAGCACCTCTTTGGAGGACAGAGACAAGAGCTAGCACCTGTCTGGAGGACAGAGACAAGAGCTAACACCCTTCTAGAGGACAGAGACAAGAGCTAGCACCCCGCTGGAGGACAGAGACAAGAGCTAGCACCTCTTTGGAGAACAGAGACAAGAGCTAGCAACCCTCTGGGTGACAGAGACAAGAGCTAGCAACCCTCTAGAGGACAAAGACAAGAGCTAGCACCCCTCTGGAGGACAGACAAGAGCTAGCACCCCTCTGGAGGACAGACAAGAGCTAGCACCCCTCTGGAGGACAAACAAGAGCTAGCACCCCTCTGGAGGACAGACAAGAGCTAGCACCTCTCTGGACAACTCTCTGGTTATTGAAATTGCTTAATCTGCTCATTTCCAGATAATTTTCGACGATGAGAAAACACATTTCGCGAGTCATGTTTCCGCTTCACGCGGCGCATCTGACGGAGGACGAGTGTCCCTTTGAGGAAAAGAGGAACGAGTGCGTTTGTGAGAGGACAGAAGCTGCGCGGGCATTGCCGGCGCTCTCCTGCTGGAACACTTCTTTATCGGTGATCAACAGCTGCTGCGACAACTATTTGGTCTCACACACACACACACACACACACACACACACACACACAGGCAGACAAGCCAAACGACTGAACACATCAAGTCTGTCGCACACGTGGCAAACACAGCCTCTCAGTCTCACACACAGGTACACTCACACACACCCAGGTACACACAAAGCCGCCATTATCAGACACTGTGTCACAGTTGCTGCGCGGGGAGAGACAGAGAAATCATTTGATAGAGTTTCAGACAATGTGCAGCGTCTGCCTCTCCATTCTTTTTCCATTACGAGGCAATATGCTCGCTCAACCTCGGCAGCAGCCGCCAGCTTTTCTTTGGCAGACCTGCAGACTGCCTATCTCCTCGCTCTCCTGCCCGGCTTCCTGGAATAGCTTGATTGATACGGCTCTTTCTCTGTGTGTGTCTATGTGTGTGCGTCTACATGTGTGCGTCAGTGGAAGTGAGACAGAAAGAACAAGCGGCTGCCGCTCGGTACGTCTGCCAGAGAGATTTTGTTGTCCGTCATGAGCGCTGGTTTGTCTGTCGCTCGGCCCGATGCGTGAGGAAGCGCTCGACGTGTTTCAGTCGCGAGCTTCGATGACGGTCGGTGGAAAGACGACACCAACCAAGTGGCCGTACGTCGAGTTTCATATTTGTTCCTCGTGACTGAAATCTCCCTTTTGCACGCCTTTCAGCGCGGGCCAAGACGATTTCGAAACCAAAACAGATTGCACGCTGTTGGCGGCACACTGGTGTGTGTTTTACGCTCCCATTTCAACACAATCTTTCTACAACCGACACGACACACACACCTTATCTTGTCCTTATCAAGATATGCAACAAAATAACACAGAAAAAGGAGTATATGCTGCATGTGTTGAAGCTGCATTCTCTCTCCTGACCACCAGGGGGAGACTCCTCCGGTTGTATAGAAGTCTATGCTTCATGTGGTTAAGCTGCATTCTCTCTCCTGACCACCAGGGGACAACTCCTATGGTTGTATAGAAGTCTATGCTTCATGTGTTAAAGCTGCATTATCTCTCCTGACCACCAGGAGGTGACTCCTCTGGTTGTATAGAAGTCTATGCTTCATGTGTTAAAGCTGCATTCTCTCTCCTGACCACCAGGAGGTGACTCCTCTGGTTGTATAGAAGTCTATGCTTCATGTGTTGAAGCTGCATTCTCTCTCCTGACCACCAGGGGGCGACTCCTCTGGTTGTATAGAAGTCTATGCTTCATGTGTTAAAGCTGCATTCTCTCTCCTGACCACCAGGTTGATTTTAGTTTTTTAAAGCATGAACAGTGTGGATGACTTTATCCAGAAATGGTGTGATATGGAGGTAATATGTTGTGTGTCTGGGGGATGATTTAATCTTTTGTGTAAGTCATGAAGTGACTATGACTACTACGATTGTCTGACACTGAGACTATTTCGAGGCGGATCAGAAGCCTCGCTGGATGTTCAAACTCAAACCGCTTCCTGGTTTCTTCAAGTGTCTTTGCTCGCGTATTTCTGGCGACTTGTGCGTTTGTGCAAAACAAAACATGCGTCTGTGTGCGAGAGAGTGAGAGAGAGAGAGAGAGAGAGAGAGAGAGAGAGAGAGAGAGAGAGAGAGAAAGGAGGCGAGAGGTGCGTCTCTTTATGCTAATCTGAGTATTTTTTCCTCCGTGTGAACTTGTATGTCTGCGTGAAAGAGAAAGAGTCTATATATACATATATATATATATATATATATATATATATATATATATATATATATATATATATATATATATATAACTTTCCTTCTCTTTCCTCCTGAACACGGCGTGCAGTGCAGCCAGACATTTAACGTTTAACATGTCACCGTGTCTGGAAATATAGACATAGAGATACATATCAGTCATAAAATCTATGTTTTTTTTATGTGAAAGCAAAATATAGGTTTTAAAAATGACAGTGAACACTGAGTGTTTGTCTTCTTGTCTTCACAAGTCTTATTTTCACGTGTTTTTTTATAGCTTTACGTCCTCAAGATGGCGTTTTACTCACCGAGTCACATTCATACATTAACATGAGGGAGAAACATGCTTCGTGTTCTGGCTTTAAAACCCTTTTTTTTAAAGATTTTCTTTTTTTAATGCATTTCTTTTCATCCAAATAGTTTTGAAAATATGTAATAATTATTAAAAATACCTAACTTCACTCAATCAAAGCCTATACACACAAAGCTATATGAAATTAAAATACAGCAAATATAGTGACGATAAGAAAATACAACTTTTAATTATTATTATTTTGCAAAATAATAACAAAAAAATATATATATTCTTTCCTTTTTTGTGCACTATCATAAATCAATATACCAGAAACACATATATGAATGTATTATCTATGTTCCCAGGGGTTTTCTGTATATTATACCTGTTTAGATGATTCAAACAGGCCTTGTGTTTGAGGAGATAATCTGACTTTAGTACGAGCGTCTTAATCATCCAGATGTTCAGAAAACAGCTGGAAGCCGTGAGGTGAAGTGAAGCTTTTGCCCGGAGTCGACTTCTTATTGGTCCTGTGAGTTAAACTGAAGTTTAAAGGATAAAGTTCCCGCTGTCTTTTCATTAAACACCTGACTCGACGTTCCACTTCATTAAATTTGCAGGTAAAGTGTGAGCTGTGTTTCTGTCTCCGTCCGTCACGCCAGCGCCGCTCACTGCTCCAACAACAACAACACCAACATTATGATTTTATTGGATTAACAGCCGGAGTTTCTGCTAATCTCGTGATCGATAAGCAAGACTGAAAACACTCGACAACAACAACACAATCAATCCATCCTGCCATTTGGAAAATGTCAGCCTCTCGGGCAGCGGGGTTCGCTCCAAGTCCAACTCCATGACTTTGTTCACGGCGGCTTTTTCTTTAGATTTTCTACAAAAAAAATGTTCTTGTTTGAATGTAGAATATAAAACAGCATCATATCCCCAAAAATTTTGGGTCATATTTTATGGATGGGAGGGGGGGGGGGGGCACACTTTTTTTGTCTTCCTTTTTTTGGGGTCATACTTTTTTTTTTTTTGGTCACACTTTTTTTTGGGGGGGGGTCATACTTTTTTTTTTTTGGTCAAACTTTTTTTTTGGTCACACTTTTTTTTGTCATACTTTTTTTTGGCCATACTTTTTGTTTTGGTCATACTTTTTTTTTTGGCTATACTTTTTTTTTGTCATACTTTTCTTTTGGCCATACTTTTTTTGTGGACATGATTTTTTTTGTCACAATTCTACTTTTTTTTTTTTTGGCAATTTTTTTATTTTTTTTGGCCATACTTTTTTTTTTGGTCGTACTTTTTTTTGTCAATTATTTATTTATTTTTTTGGTCATACTTTTTTTTGTCATGCTTTTTTTGTGGTCATGATTTTTTTGTGTGTGTGTGTCACAATTATGACTTTATTTTTTGTGGCGGAAATGGGCTTCCATAGATTCCTGACAAAGTCACAAAGCCTTGACGCAAACGAGCCGACCATCACACAACAGGAAGGTTAAATGTTACTTCCAACACATTGTAGTTTAACTTTCTTGAAGACAATGTGCTTTCTTGATTCTAGTTGTTCTGGGTTTGTCCTCACGGTTAAATGCACTTTAATGTAACTCACTTTGGATAAAAGCGTCAGCTAAATGAAATGTAATGTAACAATGTCCCGGACAGGGTGTACAGTGTGTGTACAGATTGTATTTGTGATTTTTGGTTAAACAAAATAAACTGAATTGAAAACTTTGAGTCTCCTTTAAGAACCTGATGACGCAACAAGGACACGATGACACATCTACATTATCGCATTTAAACAAAGGCTCACTAACAACACTCTCACACTCACAGCCGTCTCTTTTTGAGTAGTAGAAGAAGAAAAGAGTGGACATGAGCCGCACGTGGGACCAGTCTTTCTCTTCCTTTAACCTCGGAGGCGTCACATGATGCCACGGATGAGTCCGACCACCGCTCACAGATTCTTCAGAGGACGCAAATCCACACACACTGACCTTCCTCTCCTCCCTGTTTCACACACACACACACACACACACACACACACACACACACCAGCAGCTCCGCCTCGGTCGCCCATTAATTCTCCGGTTTTATCTCGTTCTGTCTCAATCTCTCGCTCAGTTTTCGCGCTCTCTCGCTTTTGACTCCTGCCCCCTCTTTTTTTTTTCCTCCTTCTCTTTTCGCCCCGTCTATAAGCTCGGCTTCGGTGGTCATCTTAACAACCTTTTGTCTCAAGTGACCGCTGTAGAATAAAAAGGTTGGAGATGTCTGTTGAAACCCCCTCCTCATCCTCCACTCCCCCTCTCTCCTCCTCCACGGGGCCAATTTACCTCCTCACCTCCACAGCGTGGCCCTCTGGATGTTTCGGGGTTCAGGTGGATCGTTATCACCTCGAGCTGACGGACCAGCGCTGACCCGCTGATGCCGACCTGGAACTGGAGCCGCTCTCTCTCTCTCTCTCTCCCTCTCTCTCTCTCTCTCTCTCTCTCTCTCCGGCGGTGTCTTTGCAGGGAATTCTCTCTCACGCCGAGATCCATTTTTAAGACGACAAACTCAGGGCGCTCCTCTCTGGTGGCTGAGGAGAGCTCAGCTGTGACATCACACACGTTAGCTCCTGTTTTCAAAGAGTCTGAGAGACGAAAGAAACAACCAAGAAACCACCAGCGCGTTACGTAGGCCTGAAGAAGGAGAAGAAGGAGGAGAAAGGGGAGAAGGAGGAGGAGAAGGAGAGGGAGGAGGAGGAGGACTAGAAGGAGGAGGAGAAGAAGGAGAAGAGGAGAAGGAGAAGGAGGAGAATGACGAGAAGAAGAAAAAGGAGGAGGAGGACTAGAAGGAGGAGGAGAAGAAGAAGGGGGAGAAGAAGGAGAAGAGGAGAAGAAGGAGAAGGAGGAGGAGAATGACGAGAAGAAGGAGGAGGAGATGATGATGATGATGATGATGATGATGATGATGAAGAAGAAGAAGAAGAAGAAGAAGAAGAAGGAGAAGAAGAAGAAGAAGAAGAAGAAGAGGAAGAGGAAGAAGAAGAAGAAGAAAAGTGAAGCATTGTCCGGCTGTCTGAACTGAACTGAAGATAACGTTTCAGCTTCAATCTAAAAATATTATAAAACATTATGACTCAAAGATTTTGACTTCCGCCAAACGTGATGCTGATACAGGATGATGTCATCAAACCATCAATACGACTTACATTCAAACATACGGCGTAACAATTTGAAACACAACGAACTTGATGTCACATCATCCCGAATGCTTCTCCTAAGTCGTTGAAACCTTTATTTCCAGGTTCCAACCCTGGTTCCTGCCTCTCGGTGTCTCTGCGGCGCCTCACTGGCTGCCGGCGTTCTCCTGCAGATGAAAGAGCAACAAAAGAGGAACGTGGCGATGTTCATCTCAGGAAGGAAGAAGCTCACATTCACAGCAAATACCAACCATCCATCACCGAGGCCGACGGCAAACCCACATGTTGCTAATTGAGTCGTCTGCTTCTGTCAGTCTTGATCTGATAGAGAAGCTGTCACTCGCTCAGCGTTAACACACACACACACACACACACACACACACACACACACTCACAGGTCTTTCTGTCCAACGCTGTGTGAGCATAGCAGGAGAAAAAACAGCGCTGGTGCATCCACGCAGGATGACAACATCTGCTCACAATACTAAATATGTGTGCGTTTGGGAGGATGAGCAGTGTTTGTGTGCGCTCGTGAGCGGCATGTTGATGGATGGAGAGGATCCAGTGCGGAGGAATGAGAGGGGAAATGGTTTGTGCACACGGGGAAGGTGGACGATAACCTTTTTATCTCTTCTGCACTGACGAGTCCTCGGCCAAGAAAAAAAAGACGAGGCAACACGCTGATCCGGACACACACACACACACACACACACAGGGTTGATTCGGTGTTATCAGCCATCAGCAGCTCTCGCCTTTCTATGAGTTTGGAGGAAAAAAAATTACAGTTTGCTTAAAAAAAGGCGATTGACCTGAACATATCAGGGAAAAAAACAGGTGAACACATCACATGATGAAGCCAAAACACACACCTCTACATGACCTCGACACACACACTCACACTATATATACTAGTATCGTATATAGTGAACAAAAAGTATGATTACAGTAAAAAACATGAGTGATTATATCAAGATTCAGCTGATTTATTAGTGTAAAACCAGACAAAGCAGGATTTACATCAAAGAAAATTATATTAAGGATCTTTTTTTTTTTTACTGAAATAGCCAATACATCAATCTATATAATGTTATTATATATCCCGTACAGTTGCTTTTGTTAGTCGTGGAATTTTCCCACTACTAAAATATTTTTTATTCATGAAAATATATCGCACCAATATAGACTATGAAGCCGGTTCATGCAAAAATATAGAATAAAAGTGAATTTTAATAAAAACATACAACATTTTACTTCTCTTGCCTTGTCCCTTTCCTTATGCCGACACACACATGCCGTCCTACACAACAACACAACAACACAACAGGTTTTAATGCTAGCTTACGAAGCCAGAGTCACGTCTCTTTTCAGCGTCAGAACTCTGACTAATGAACTTCAGTGATTGATAGAGGCAATCTCAAAAAGCAATAGCACAACATGCGATGGAAATACAAAATGAATGGTCAGAGTTAGTAAGCGCTCTGCCTTGATAATGGACTCCTGCCTCCCTGTGGAGCGCTCACCTGCAGCGGCAGCGAGGAGGAAACCCCCGGTCGGTCCAGGGAGATGAACGGCTGACTGTCAACGAAGACGCTGAGTCATCTTTATTGTCCTCTGGCACACGAGTGTGTGTCTATTACTGATGTTATTGGTGTTTAAACTAGAGATTGTTGTCAAATTGGAGCACGTTGGACAAATATATTTGGAAAATGTATTTATTTTAGGTATTAAATTTGGCTTCTGGTAGCAGTCCATTTTATCGGTGTATATATTATATACATATATATCAGGTGGGCCGTCACGGCCTTCTAAGCCTTCTCTGAAGGCCTAAGCAGAAACAAAGTTATAGCTATTTTATCATTTAATTGTTGTTGTTTTTTCACAAATACAATACATGTATTATACTTATTTTTGCCTATTAGCTTATAGCTGCCTTCAGGCCTCTTGTATGGCTTCTTGGGACCTGTTTGATCATTTTTTAATCACATAACATTTAACCTGTCTTCCTCTATGTAAAAGCGGCCTGGTTAAAACACATGGAAGGGCCTTCTGGAGAACCTGGACGTGTGATCGGTCAGAGGGCCCACATGACCATTAACATGCCTACAAGCTAGAATCTCAGGACTTACTGATGACTCCTTTCACACAGAGGTTCATGTGCGTCTGGTGGGTGAAATGCTGATTATGTTACTGTTTTTTTACATTTGCAGTCGTATTTAATCATAAACTAGCCACAGCGCTGTTCCTACTGCTGCACCTGGGGCTGCACCTGGGGCTGCTGGCAGCTCTACCGGTGGCCTCTCCTCCGCGAGCTGCTACGCGGGGGAGAAGTGGACAGTATGAACGTACCGTGTATTGAGTGGTTTCGGTCTGTGACAGTAACTTCAGGGACACTTTTTCCCCCCAGTCCGCCCGTGATGTTGCCTATACGGCACTTATTGAAGGCCTAAGTCTGAAACCCACGGCCCGCCACTAAGCCCTGTGCTGAACACGCCGACGAACACGGCGCCAGGCGGAAACGAACAGAGTGAAATAAAACATCCGCCACGTCTAATTATCAAGTTTCAACCGTCTGGAAATGAAAACTCCTGATGAGAAACTACAATCAAGCTCGGAAAAGATCAAACCACCCAACTTTTCCTTTGACCGCTGCAGGTGCGGCGATGGGTCCATCCGACTCAAACTCTCAAACCTTTTCCTTTCTCTTCTCTCTCTTCCGTCCGCCGATGATGAAAGAGCACCGCCTCAGACGGCCCACAAAAGATCCGATTTATTGTCCCCGTTCCAGCGCGTGAGCGGGTCTTTGTTTGAAAGTGGTCTTTCCATCATGGCCGCAACAAAAGGACTTCCATTACAATGTGGTGGAGGAGGAAGAGAGGGAAGAGACGGAGAAGGGAAACAGACATAGGTGAAGAAAGGGGTGCAGAGAAAGAAAGTGAGGTGGAAAGAAGGGATAAAGAAAGAAAGGCCGGAGGCTGATTGGGGCCCTCGTGGCACTCCTGTTGCAAAATGCTTTCTGTTATCGTGAAAGCGGGTCTGAACAAAGAGATAGGGAGAACGGGTCGGCCCCGGACCCCAGGGTGATTTAATACGGAGCTTGAATCAGAGCCGGTAGATCAATGAGCACACAGGGGAATAGAAGACGGGGACATTTATTCTCCCTTCTCTTTCTCTACATGAGGCAGTAAGTTTCTTTCTCTTTCTGAGCCGGGTGGATCCAGCAGAACCACGGCGGCGGGTCCTCTCTGACTCTCTCTGGCTGAAAGAAATCTGCTCCTGAGAAAAAGGGAATGCAGTTTTTCTTTCTTTTAACAAGTTTGACTTTACTTATTGACCACTTGGTGTTCGGCAAACAGCACCGACAGACACACGACGCGCTTTCCTCTGCCGAGTTAAAGCGTCATTGGCGCCATTTATCCGCATTTCAAGGACTCCACCGAATGCACTGAAAGGGCTTCAATGGAGGGACTGAGTTCAATGGTCTGGTCCTGGATCCATCTCTGAGTCACAGGGCATGAAAAAGGTCACGTTAAAATGTTTTAGTTACCTTTACTCATCAGCCATTAAGAGCGTTATATTCCAGGGTAAATAAAAAGGGTAACGTTCCCTCTCTCGCCATCTACAGAGGACATCTTTCAAATCTCCTCTAATGAGTTTTCCTTTCCTGGCTCTTTGAATCAGCTCGCCCCAATCAATGATGGGAGTCTTAATACACTACAATGGTCTATGGATTAGTGAAGGTATTTAAACATTGGCTTTAATTAGAGCTTTCCTTTTCAAGCTCGGGAGTGTGTCGTCGAGCGGCTGTGAGGAATGCGGCTGCCGGCCGGCCCAGAGGAGGTCGTAGAGGACGCGACGGCTGAGAAAAGACAAGAGTGAAGAGAAAAAAGTGAAAGGAAGTCCTGTGGTGATGAATCAAAAGTCACCTTGCGGGGGAGGTCCGACCGCTCATTAGGGCTGAAAGACGAGAACACGCCGACCTCTGCCCTCTCATCTTCCGAGGTACATTTGCCCCGTTGCCCCTCCAGAAATTAATGAACCGGGGCGGTTCACGTGACGGCGTGAAGGGTACCGACGAAAATACACGATTACAAAACGAGCCTGTCGTCGACAGACGGACGACGCTGTTTCATAAACTCCGTGACTCGTGACTCCGTGACTTCGTGACTCCGTGACTTCGTGACTCGTGACTTCGTGACTCGTGACTTCGTGAGTCGTAACTTTGTGATTCCGTGACTTCGTGACTCCGTGACTCATAACTTTGTGATTCCGTGACTCCGTGACTCGTAACTTTGTGATTCCGTGACTCCGTGACTCGTGACTTTGTGATTCCGTGACTCCGTGACTCGTAACTTTGTGATTCCGTGACTTCGTGACTCCGTGACTCGTAACTTTGTGATTCCGTGACTCCGTGACTCGTAACTTTGTGATTCCGTGACTCCGTGACTCGTAACTTTGTGACTCCGTGACTCGTAACTTTGTGATTCCGTGACTCCGTGACTCGTAACTTTGTGATTCCGTGACTCCGTGACTCGTAACTTTGTGATTCCGTGACTCCGTGACTCGTAACTTTGTGATTCCGTGACTCGTAACTTTGTGACTCCGTGACTCGTGACCTGCCGCGGTCTCGCGCGTAATGACCGTCCTCTTGTCGCTAGCAGAGGCAGGAGAAGCGTGACGCTGTTGTTGTCCTGTTAAAACTTCTTGGAGGGAGTCGGGGGAGGATGTTTGTGTCCATAAAGTGTGTGACTTTGACACCGACATGGATTTTACAACCGTTGTTAACACGTGACCTTGAGTTTTAACTTCTTAAACGTGAGCCGTGTTTTCTCAAAAATTGCCCATCCTAAATCCAGATTATCTCCTCAGCCACAAGGGCTATTTGAATAATTTCAAAAGGGATAATATACACAAAACACCTGTGAGGCGAGTTACGAGGTGTACATAGCAGAATATGTGTCACTGATTTATTGGTTGACGATAGAACACAGGAAAAAAAATTTTTTTTCAATATAATTAAAAAAAAAAAGACTTCCAGGATTCGTTTTTACTTTCAAATAATGCATATTTGCTTTTTCCATACCATAAAATTGCACAATATGTTAACAGCATCTGTGCAAAGTTTGACTTTGATTAAGTAAAGTCAAATATTTTTAGTTATAAATTTAGTACAGACGTTTAGCCAAATCTCCAAAATGGAGCATCTATGATTAGTGTGTGATATTAATATTTTCTCTCGCAACAATTCATTTATTTCACTTTATTTCACTAATAGTGTTGAATACATCTGCATACAGTGGTAACATGCACTAAATACACCAAAATTATGCTTTTTTCTGAGCTAAAGGAGCTTCTCAACATGAATGATTTTGGTAAATCCGAGCATTTAAAATGTAGAAAAAGCTTACTTTCTGGCTGATGGACTCGTTAAGGTCATATCGAGGCATCGATATTACATTGAGATGGTTTCATAACTAGTTATAAGGACCGGATAAATGTGTCTCGCTGTCGACGTGAATTAATTTGGAACTGTTATGTTGCTCAAGTTTGTGTAGGGAGAAGAAGCAACAGTCACAGTTTTGTTCCAGTAACTTAAGCTACCAATGATGTGTAATTTCACAATATCATGAGAGCAGCTGCAGACGCACAAACCCGCGTAATGAGCCCTGGAGAAATTGCTTCCTATTGATTAAAACATTTGTGGTGAAAGGTGCAACACGGTCCAGGTATTGGAATATCATGAACACCATTTGCGATGATCTCCATTTATCTCACTTGGCTCCGCTCTGTTTAACAAGCAGCCGTAACGTCCTTTAGCGTCCATATTTATTTTTAAACTAAAGGTCTCGTTATCCCTCCGAGATGCACAGCATGACCGAGCAGCTCCGCTGGCGGGTATTGATCAGAGATCTTTGTTTTACATTGTTCCATTTGTGGTTTGATGGGCTTCTGTAAATATACATCCTGAGTACATTCCTGGATTTGGGCATGAGGTCGAACATGAATAATTTTTGGTGGATATTCTTAAGTGTGATGAATTCAGATAGAAATCCAGCATATGGGGATGTCTGTTTGGGTTTTCTCCGCGTCTAACAAATAGTTTCAGAGCAATTTATCTATTAACTACAAGTTGGATTAATGTGAATCATGATGTAAAGATGGATTATCGCCAGAAGATGGATCGTAATGCACTTTTGTGAACATCTAACATATTTTTTTTCACCATTATGTGACCTTTGTGTCCGAACTCCTGCATAAATATGAACACAATGTATTGTTGATGCCATTTACTGAACACATTCATGCTCCCCACATGATGAATTGTTTAATTTTTGGACTCTAATGCTTTTTGTAACCATCTAACTTCTTATTTTTCACCATTTTGCAGCGTTACTGTCCAAACTTCTACACAAACGTGAACAATATGTAAGGCTGAAGCCATTTTACTGAGCATATTCATGCTCCCCACAGGATAACTTGTTGAATTATTGGATCCTAACGCTTTCTGAGACCTTCTGATCTTTTCCTCTAGCCCCAAAGTGTCCATACTCCAACATAAAATATCTCAAATTAATTGATAGATTCTTGAGGACATTTACTGAGCACATTCATGCTCCCATGAGGATACACCCTTTTTATCGTGATGCACTAATTGAGCTTTCAAGCCGCAACAACTTTCCGCGCAAGATATCCAATAATCGAATAACCAGATTGACATGCAATTTAATTAAAGTTAACTTGTGCTCCCCAGGGGATGAACCCCTTCAAGGTTCTAAATCACGCCAGAAACACTAAATAAAACCAATGACGGTTCAATGGAAATCTGCCATTCCACAGAGAGAAAATGAGAGATTAAAAATATCGTTGGGAGCGCTCACGACTGCTCTATCCACTCAGCCACAGTACGCTAATACACAAAGAGGATACGACCTTTTGTTTTACTCCGTCACTGACTTCACACCTGCGGGACGTCAGGATGATTGGTGCACCATCGGGGATTCAGGTCGGTCTGCAGAAATGCCTCCAAAACCTTCCGCCTCGTGTTCCCTCCCCGTCCTCAAGAGGGAACACGGCGGAGAACCGATCCCTCCGAAGCACCTCGGGACCACGGACAGGTGCTCCCGAAGCTGGCAGGATATTGATCCCAGCGTCGAGGGCCCAGACCTTCCCTCCCGCCGGCCGCGTCGGCCTTCATTTAAATGACCTCTATAAAGCATCTACATCTAATCTTAATTAGATATTGAAGTCCGTTAATTAAAACATTATCTCTGGCGAAACACAGCTGGCCAGTCTGACGAGTTAATCAATGGGGATGAGAGCAGGCTGTCTGCTCCAAGAATAAGAAAACCAACACACACACACACACACACACACACACACACTCCAGGCTCAAGTGCGTCAAATTAAGAGGATTTAAGTTGCATGTCCTGCATTTTTCTGATATCTCAGCTCAGATATTTTGTCGATCGATAAACTGTCAAGTGTCCTTTTTGGTTGTTTTGCGGAGATAACGCACGACTACTTAGTCCCTGTTTGAGGATTATAGGTCCCCAGTTTTCTTGTAAACAGAGTTATTAAAATGCATCGCGTGAACCCCCGAGGCCCTCAAACGCACCACGGTTTAACCGGTTTGAAGGACTTTTTGTGTTTTTTCTCTCCCATAAAACACAAATTATTCCCACATTTTGAGAATTTCACCGTCAATCTTAGTCATCGAGTTTCATCTCCAGCCTTACTTTCTTCTTCTAGTTATGGAGACTCACATCATGTTACCTACTTGGAATATTGTTTTGGTTTCTTTTGCACTTTTTTCAGATGCTAAAGCTGCTTTTTGTGGCCTTGAAGTGCTTGAACTCTGTGCAATGACAATAAAGTTAAATCTGAATTATTTGGTGAGTTAACAGCCCGCCAACCGGTCCAATCTGGATCGTACATCTGGGTTTATATCTCATCTCAATTTTCCCCCTTCTTGCTTGCTTACCTCCCGAAATTGTTGTGTATATCTCTCAAACAGAAATATGCATTCAACATTCAATCATCTCTGAAGATGAGAGTTTTCATTTTCTCTCTCTCTCTTTCTCTCTCAAACACTGTGCTGTAACCTTCAATGCGGGAAACACATTGAAAACAAGAAGAAAAAAAAAGTTGATTAAAACTTTAACAATTCCTCCAATCTATAATGTTGACTCATGCTTGAAAAGCATCTAAATATTGCAGCCAATCACCAGAATATTGTCGAGGCGTGTCTTTGCCTCAGACGCTAATTTGATTGGAATCTTCCAGCTGATTTGTCATGAGTTTCCCACAATGCAGTTTGCAATCTCTGCCTTTTTGATGACGGGCGCGGCCCCCCCGGGGTGGAGGCGCCCTCGCCGGGTTTTTTTCTCACGCAACCCAATCAACTCGGACCGATCCGGCAGGTTTCAATCGGAGTCGCATTCTTTGAAGCAATCAATGTCAAAAAAAAAAAAAAAAAAACCTAGGACGAAACCCAACAGGTGAACTCACAGAGAAACTCGTTAGATCACATTGTCCTTTCATCTTCCACTTCCTGCGACCGCCGCAATCATCAGTCATTATATATCGAGCCGTTGAGTCCAGGGAGCGTCTATTTGATCCCTTCAGTTTCACTTCTCTATATTTCAATGCTGATTGCTAATTAATACTTCCACGAGGCAGATCAAGTGTCACACACACACTTTTTATTTACTCTTGTCTTGGTTGCTATTTGTCCGCGAGCATCATGCTACATTTAGAGTAAAAACTAAAGAAAAGGAGATTAATCTGCAGCTGCAGGTGCGTTTGGGGCCCGCAGGACAGCAGAGCTTCAGAGGAGGAAACTCCAGAAAAAAATACACTCGTTGGTCTCACATGCTAAGATGCTAAATGCTAATCATCATTTGCTCGAGGTCATTAACTCTGAGCCTTTTGTTGCACCTGTAGAAACAGTTTCCAAAAGATTGTGTGATGTAACAAATGCTGTCCTTGGATTTGATCATGCAAAGTATTCTCACTTTGCATTCTCTGATCTCCGATTCAGATGTTTTGAATGAAACCCACCTCTTGTGTGTTGTTGTTGTTGTTGTTGTTGTCTGTAGGTAGTCGGAGCATCTCGTGACACATCTTGACGAGCCGTCAGCCTTGAAATGAGGAAAACAGCGTCTGCAGAGCCGGCGCAGGTGTTGAAGGAGCAAAGACGTCCTGCGCTCTTTGTAACGCGCCTGGTTTCAGTTCGTATTTCCGTCCTTATCTGTCCGACATGTTGGTTTGATCAAGTGACTCAGTGAGAAGATTATGCTAAGCTAACATCATGCTGTATTGAAGAAGACCTGAAACTAGAGATTGAGACATAAACTCATGTTTACAATGTTTACTGAGGGAACACATCAAGAGAGAAGTAGAGTCACTTATATAGACTTCTATACAACCAGAGGAGTCGCCCCCTGGTGGTCAGGAGAGAGAATGCAGCTTCAACACATGAAGCATAGACTTCTATACAACCAGATGTAGAAATAATATATTGTACTGTTTCACAGTGTGAGCGGGGTTGAGATCTAAAACGTTGTAAAGACATTCGTCATTTCCTCGTGACTTGAGTGCAATCACTATTGCATGACTTGTACCTAACAGAGTATTTCTATACGATCTGAGTACTTCCTCCACCTGCGACAGTGTCATCGAGCTGTGCATCCAGAGACAGACGTGCTCATAATACTGCCGGTATATAGCGGCAATAAAAGCTCTTTTGATTCCATTCTGTGTTCAATTCCTGGCCTTTTATACACCCTTCCCGTAACCACCCGGCAATAAAGGTGCAGATTGTTTTGCCCCATCTCCCGTCTATCCATATGGCCTGATGGGGATGGGAAGTCTTCCTAAAAGCACTCATCTTTGAAGTGATAGTCCCCCCCTCAGTGTCTCCAGGGTGCTGCTCAGGTGCCGCTCTTCTTCTTTCATTTCCCTGATATGTTCCGGATTTCAGGAAAATTACCTCCCGTCCCGCTGACGGCAATTTGTCCGCCGCGGCTCCACGGCGGGCGCCCGTGCTCTGCTTGCCCGATTTCCCGAACAGTAGAAACACTGGCGTCTTCGATTGGGATCTGGCGCTGTTCGTTTTGTAATTGTTAGCACGATAAAGAGCTTTGCCGTCCCCAGTTGAATAAAACAACGTGTCTTTAAAAAAGAAGAAGAAGAAGAAATCCACGTCCCGCACACCAAGAAAAGATAAGACGCTTCAAACGACTTTTGCTATTTTTAATTTTATGCTCACAGTATATATCCCCTGGGCTTTAAAGAAAAAGAAGTAAAAATAGCTAAATAAGCTTCTTTTGATGTGCAGACATTTGTAATTTTTTCCCCCATCATTTTGCACAAAGAACTTCTGGATTTATGCATCTGAAAACTATGTATTGAGCACGTTGGCTTTGTCCTAATCTGTTTGTAGTGTCTCCTGAATCTGTTCACCAATCACCAATACTCTGTCTCGTGTATTAAGTGCAGTTAATTGTTTTCATGGTGAAATAAAACACTCATTTAATTGGATCCAGATAGAGACAGTGAAGCCTTCCATATCCGTGTGCAGGATTGTTTGATGAACGCACATCAACTTTAACACAAATACACACAACACACACCGCTAAGATATAAAAGGAGCGACGTTTCTTCAGAAAGACCCGCTCTGAAAACTTCAAAAAGTATCTTTGAAGGCAAAAAGATAATACTAAATAAGTAAATAAATTTAAAAATTGCACCTAGGAAAGGAGAAAGCTGCAGCGGCGTGGAGCCTGAGCCCCAGTTTTTTGTCTTCCAGGTGGTTGAATGTCCATTAGTCTGCATGTCTGCTCGGCTCTGCTTCAGGCTCAACAGGCGGCTGCAAAGAGAGAGAGAGAGAGAGAATAAATTATGATCTGTCCACGGGGCTCTCGGCCTTCTCCGGCCACGGATTCGGCTATTTACACCATCGCCGTGTCACTCGGGGGCAAATTGCATCCTCTCCCTCCTCCCCCTTTTTCAAATGTTTGCCTTTTATTAATGTCGTGCAGCTCGGTAATTAATCTCCTCAACAAAGACCATCTGCCTGACCCCCCCCCCGGAAAAAAAAAATGGAATTATGCTTCCCTCTGTCCTGTGATTAAGATGAATATCACACGTGGAGGAGAAAATGGAGGAGGGCAAACAGAGGAAACGCTCGTTGAGAGATGAGCAAACTTCTGAACCGCGACCTGTGCACATCCCTGCACTGCGGCTCCCACTTGCCGCCTGATAGAGTTCCTTTATTTGTGGGTTTTGGAGGTTGTGTGAGGCTCCAGGACGGTGTGTCACTCTTGCTTTCAGTCACTTTTCCTTTTGTTTTGTTTCTCCGTCTGTCCCGGTTTCTCTGCCGCCTGCCTCATCAAATTGAAAAGCCTTTTTTTTTGGTCTCTTCTGTCTTGACGGTCTCTCTTTGTCGGCGCCTCTGGTTTTTCTATCCTCTATCTCCCACGGAGAATAAATCGGCTTGTATCAAGTCCGAGCCGTTTGTAAATCACACTCAACTAATTACATCCGTCTTCTTCTTTTTTTTTTCCGTCCCCCGCGGCGTTCCCCGTCAGTCGGATATCGCGTTTTCCTCGACGTTGACGAAACGTCTTGTCGTCCGGGGCTGTTTGTGTCGGCAGGTGCGAGGAAAAAAAAAGCCCAAAAAACCACCACGCGTCGTATCAATCACGAGCTGATGGAGCAGGCATCTGCATCGCCGTCGCCAGATGGACTTCCACAGATTTATCGAGAGAATAAAAGTAACACGGCTGTTTCCCTGCATTGAAAGTAGGGAGTGTACGGCGCCACCCGATGTCACGGGATTGTTTAAAATGCAGCGTGTGTTAGGAAATAAACCCGCTAACTAGCTTAACGCGACACGTTTGTTGCCATTTTCATATTTTGCTCACGCCTGCGAAGACGCTGCATACTGCAAATGTAGAATGGGGAAAAAGGAACATATGGAAGTTATTTTCTCGGCCTCCAGGGGGCGCTCTAGCCTTTAGGGAACACTACTTTACCATTTATTTACCACCATTTGCGCTACATTGGAACCATTTTTATAGCTATTAGTTTTGTAGACTTGTGCTTGAGGACAATGGCACCTTGCTTCATGGAGAGCTGAGATTATTCTGCAATTTTTGATGTCAAACACGTGGGTATCTATTCCCCGACTCCAGAGTGTTGAGTAACGCCACCGCCGTCGTTATTTAAACCCAACACCACACTCTTTTCCTCAACCTAACCAAGCAGTTTTGTTGCCTCAACTTAACTAATCTGTTTCCTGTGAAGACAGAACACCGGATGCTCGTATCGAGCAGAAACTAGTTGCTTGACTTTGGTAGGAAAACACCCAAAAATGTACTATTTTTTGTAAGATATCACATCCTGGATGAGTAAATATCTCTCCATGCAAAGCTGAGCATCAGCGGACGGTTCGTCACTAATTCACGACGGACGGACAAAATGTTTCACATCCGAGTTTCTATTGGCCCAGAGCCAATGTGGGCGGGAGTAAAGGACACAATATGCTTGTTTTATTGGCGCCAATGGACACCCGTATTTATATATATAATAAATTGCAATATATTGCAATATATTGCGACCCCACTCTGTGCGACTTCATCCAGTTTTTGCGTGTCCATCCCTTCCATGTGCACTTTTTGTCTCGGCTGTGGCATCCGCAAGGCGAGTGAAGAGACCGTTGGACTCGAGCGGCGTCACTTTGCTGCACACAGAGCGGCGTGGTCGAGGTCGAGGGAAGAGATGTTGCTCTCCTTGCCTCCTCACTTCGTCTCCTCCACCTCTGCCTCATTTGTTGTGCTGTTTTTACCAACTGAAAAGCGCCGCTTCCACGTTTCCTCCTCCTCATCTTCCTTTCATCTTCGTCTCGCTCCCTCTCTGCTTCCTCGCCCTCCCTTGTGTCACCCCGTCGTTCAGAAAGCTCTTTAAACAGCTGAGGGGAAGCTGCTGCAGCTCTTGTTGCAGCTGTTGATCTAATAAAGACCCCTTCAGAGTGCTAGTGGAAACATCAAAGTCCGCAAATATAATAAAAGCCCCCGAAGGATTTGAACGGAGGCACCGCATTTTATATTTATGAATAGAATTCGCTCTTTGCAGATATGTGGGGCACGAGGCTTAAACCCACAGGTGATGATGTAAACCAATTAGACAACTTTATGTCGAGCGGGCGAGTCGCAGCGCGGTTATAATGATCTCCGTGCTAACGCACACAACGCGATGCTAATCGTATGCAAAGAACTTCTTTAATTAATCACGTTTAGTAGAGTGATACAATCCCACAGCCTGGAGCGCTGCTCCAGAGTGGAGTGGTTGCTGCACACACACACACACACACACACACTCACACACACTCACACACGCTTATGCACACTCACGCACATACACACACATGCACACGCTTATGCGGACACACATGAACACTCACACACACACGTATATGAACATACACATGCACACGCATATGGACACACACATGCACACACAGAAACATACCCGAACACACACTCACTCACACTTTCATTGCATCCTGTTACCAGCTGCAGTCTCGTCACACACACACATACGCACATGCATACACCTGCACACACACGAGCATGCACACACACACATACGCATTCACACACACAAATGCACATGCTCATCCACACACATGCATTCACGCACATGCACACACACACACATGTGCATACACACACACATATGCACATGCTCATGCACACACATGCATTCACGCACATGCATGCTAACACGCACATGCACAAACAGTCCGACACACACACACACACTTACACGTTCATTGCGTCCTGTACCAGCTGTGGTCTCGTCACACACACACATATGCACACACATGCATTCACGCACATGCATACACACATACATGCATGCCAACACGCACACACATACCCCCCCACACACACACACACACACGTTCATTGCCTCCTGTACCAGCTGTGGTCTCGTCACACACACACATGCATTCACGCACATGCATACACACACACATGCATGCAACACGCACACACATACCCCCCCCCCCCCCCCCCACACACACACACACACGTTCATTGCCTCCTGTACCAGCTGTGGTCTCGTCATGCATCGGCCACGGCGGCGAGGGGGGAAAACATTCGCTCGCTCGCCGGCGGTCCGACTTGCGCAAAGTCACCGTCTGCTTCGCCCGAAGAAGAAACCCGTTCCAAGCCGCCGGACGATTATCCGAGCGAGCGGCCGCGATAGAGCGGCTCATCAGATCTCTGAAGCCTCGTCAATAATTGAGCGCTCGCAAATCATTCAGGAGGCCGACGCTTACATGCAGCACTGCGCCAGCCGGTGGCACAGCCATGCTTTGAGGAGAGGCTCCTCGCTCTGGTTTCCCTCCTCCTGTCATGTCTCTTAGTAAGACATCGTGCCGGATGAAGCAAGACGTCCGGATCTAAAGAGTCAGCAGCTAACGGGAGTTTGAACCCGCGGCTGGGACGGAGAGGTCACGCACAAGAAAGAGAGAGAGCTGTGACGTATAGCTGCGAAAATAAGCTTCTACACATTCATACGTAGCCTAGTTAGTGTGTGTGTGTGTGTGTGTACAGTAGGAGGAGAATGGGTGTGCAGGTCTCACACTCGGATGCGTCCAGCTGTGACGGTAATGGGAACGGGCAGCAATGTGAGGCCGACGCTGCTAATGGTCCAGCACTCGCTGTCCTCCTCCGTGTCGCACGGATCTCACACTCTCCTCCTCCTCCTTCACTTTGGCCTCTCCTTTCCTCGCGTCCTTTGTTCCTATCTTCCGTCTCTCCAGCTGTTCCGCATCCTCGCTTCCTTGGTCATCTTCCGTCTCTTTCTTCTTCATTTCTGTGTTTTTCTCTCCTCTCATGACATTTACAGGTTGTAATTTGTTCGACTCCAACAAGAGAGATGTGTCTGTTAGTGAAATCCCACGTTGTAAGAGCTGCTTATTAAGTAGAGTTTAGTAAAGCGCTACGGTCCCCACGGCAAGTTTTCGGGGATCACGTAAGTACTTGAGGTGTCACGGAAGATATTCAGTCAAAAAACTTTGTCGTTTGGTTCGAAAATTTAAAAAAAAATAATTAAAAAATTAATTTTATGCCAAAACGTTGTCCAAATCAGGCATGCTGGGTATTAAAATGTTCAGGAGCTTCCTCCTGTAGGGTTTGATGTGGTTTTAGTGATGTGTGCGATCCAGGGAGAACTCAGGATTCAGAAACATGCGCCGGAAAAAGAAATAACCCGTTTTCTGACTTTACAGGTACTAATAAAGGGAAATTAATGATTTGTTCGACTCCAACAAAGGAAGGTGTCTGTTAGTTAAATCCCGCGGCGTAAGAGGTGCTTATTAAGAGTTTAGTAAAGCGTTACGTCACCACGGCAAGTTTCCGAGACCACGTAAGTACTTAGGGTGTCACGAAGAATAATCAGTCAAAAAACGTTCACGTCAAAAATGTAAAAATGACTTATTTTACGCCAAAACGTTGTCCGAATCAGGCATGCTGGGTATTAAAATGTTCAGGAGCTTCCTCCAGTGGGGTCTGATGTGGTTTTAGAAATGTGAGCGATCCAGGAAGGACTCAGAAACGTGCGCCAGAGTCAGTCGCCACGGCAGGTGTCCGGAGTTCACGTCAGTACTTGGGGTGTCACGAAGGATATTCAGTCAAAAAACTGTGTCGCTCGGTTCAAAAATTAAAAAAGTTTCCGGAGTTCATGTAAGTACTTAAAGCAAGCAAATTAAATGAAGTTAAACAACCATGTGGTTGCAAAGACAATTAAGTTTAAGATGTTAAAAACCAGATTCTGTTTTTTATTGTTGGCGGAAAATAACAGGGCTGGCAGGTTACATGAGAACAATCAACGCACAACTTTTCTCTCCTAATTAGCACTAAAAGGAGCAAACAAGTTGAGATATTATGCCGCTCGTTTCCAGCAGCAATATGGCGCATTGAAGTGGCTGAAAACTAAATAAAGGAATAAAAGGAAATGATTCTGGATTATGTAACGTGGAAGATGTGACCAGATGGCCGTCTCCCTCTGTTGGGTTTTCACATGATGCACCTGAATCAACTGTTGAGCAACGCATACACCAACAACAACCACAAAAGATGTGTTTGTCTCAATCAATGCAGTCTGAGAATCTGCCAACGCCGAGCCGGAGCGAGAGGGAATCAATCTTTGTACGGTCGCCGCCGTCGGGACGGACGTCTCCTCCCTCCGGCCGGGAATCGAACCCCCGTGATCTCCGATGACGCACCAAAAACGAAGGAAACAAACCACTCTGGGTTCTGCAAACAGATGCATCCTCTCACACGGGCCGACGCAATGAACCCATCGCAGAGTAATTGGGACGTAACCGAATTGCAAACACCACATTATTGCTTTGCGCTGCAGACGTTGAAAGAGTTACAAAACACCTTTAATATTATATGCAAATACTGCAATATTGATTTTTCTTTTTTTCTCTCTCGCCAGTTTAATTAAAGCAGGAAGTTGTTGTGTTTGTTTTCTTTCAGCGTGTAATGTGCTGAGGTGACCACCTGCTTTCATCTCCAGCTCACGGTCAACAAAGGGAAAAAAAAGCTAATTTCATTTTCATATCCCTTTTTTTTTATTGTGTTGTTGACGCGGGGGCGAGGCCCGAGGCGACAGCATGAATTATTATCCCTCTCCGTCCGCATTAAGCCCGACCGCACAGAAACATTTCATTAATTTCATCTTATAAACGCGCTCTTTCTTATCTCCGTCGCTGATGTGTTGTTTTTTCCTCCCGTTAGTCATCTGCCTGAGTTTCATTTATTCATTATCTGCTTCCCTCCGTCCTCTTCTTCCCCTCGCAGGTTGACGAGCGCAGGTTTTTTTATTTTCATCGTAAAATCATTCGACCGCAATCGAGAGCGAGTTTTATTTTCACGAAGTTCTGAACGCTTTGAATTAGTGAGAAACGCGACGTCCTCTTTGGGCGTGCAGCGATCAACAGGAAGCAGAGGATCTCGCTTTCAGGGCAGAAATTAAATTACTACATTCGCTAAAACACTGAAGCTGTTTACAGATATTTACAATAAATACAGTAGAGCATAAGCAAAAGCAAGAAGAAGAGGCAACGTCAATCTCTCTTTGAATATATTGAATATTTTTTTACGATCAGTCCATTGAGTGTTAAATATTGAAGAATGTCACATGATGACTCCTGAAAATGGTTTATTCCCTCTAACCAGCTGTTAGATTTACAGTTTATGAATTCAAGAAAAGTTGCAAATTCTTTCACTTGAGAAGCCAAAACCAATATTTGCCAAAACGCTGATTAAAGGCGATTACTTCTGGTATTTATTTCTGTTAATTATGACCTCCGCCAGGAGATGTTTTGCTGTTGTGTCTAATCCTGCATGCCACCTCTTTGTTGCTCCTGCTCATCTCTTACTGTTCACTTCTCGTGGCTGCACAAATCCTCTCTTTTTGAAGACACATTTTATCGACTGTTTTATACCCTCGTTGACTCTTATTTGGACGATATGTATTTCATTTTCCATCATTTTGATGATTTATTTTCACTTTTATCGAACTTAACAAAGTCTGACTTGAGTTCTCGCGTGAAGTCAAAGACTGTGCCGACGTCACGTCTACATAAAGAAGATTAAACTCGAGTCCAGGCCCTTCCTCTTATACCAGCTGATCCTTATCAGATTAATATAAATAATAAACATTTTCGAAAATGCATTATTTTTCATTCATATAACTCACTGGCTTTTGTAGATACTTTTTGTAGACCCCAATACTATGTTTAAGTAGTTCAAGTAGTCATATTAACCTCAAATAAGATCTAATGCTTGTGTTATTTTCCATCATTTTTTTCCGATTAAAAAAAAAAGAAAGTATATTTTATAATGAATCACTTTTATAACTTATATGTATCATAACCAAACTGAACGTGATTTCATCGTGTTGCGTTCAAAGGGTATTTTTCTTAAAGCTCATTATTCTTACTACTCGTGTGACTATCTCCAACCAAAAATACAGACATTTAATATCTTAAAAACAGCACGAGGTTCATTTCCTGGAATTGGAGGAAGATGAAAACAAACCATCTCTCCCTCCGTTTCCTTCCCTTCCCGCTAAACTCCTTCTGAATTATCAAGCGATGTCTTTTCCTTCACATGGCTGGCTCTGGATTACTTACCTGGCTCTCCCTGCAGAACCATTAAGCCCTCTGGAGTCACGCTCGCTGCCCGGCTGGCCCCTGCATTCATGATGGTCATTAACTCCGGCAACCAGAAATGAATGGTGGAACAATCCAATTCAGAGAGATCTGAAAATGCCTTTTTTTTTTTTTTTTTTTTTACCCCTATATTGATAGCAGGCAATTTCACATCTCATTCTCCAGAAGTGGCCTTATTGAATATGAGAGGGCCGGGGAAGGAGGAGGATTGCAACCTTTACATTTCACCCGCTTAGAGAAAAAGGGCCGCGATATCTTTCATGTCGGCGCCGTCCTCCTCGTGTATCACACGCATCGCCCGCCCCCCCCCGGGGTGGAGCCATTGTTCGGGATAATATGTTTTTTAAAAGCCTTCCTTCTCACTTGGCCCGACAACAGCGCTTCCCATTCAGTCCTTTAACTCGCCGCCAACGAGACAATCACATTATTTCATTTCTCAGAGAAGACCCCGCGGCCGCGTACCGCCACTCATCCCTCGCCTCCGCTGACAGGGAACGGCTGTCCTCTCTTAACCACTTTCCTCTATTCGGTTTCCATCGATAAAATAAAAAAAAAAACAGTCGGATAACGACGTATAATCCTCTCAATCCCTCCCTGATCTCATCTCCGGGATCTATTTAAATGCGAGCCTTTACACCGGGGGTATTTGCTCCCTTTTTCAACACGTCTCCTGTGGGCGAACGAGCCGGCGCGAGAGGCGGAAGATTAAAGTTTTGACGCCGTCGCCAAAAAAATATGTCTAATTGACAGGATTTCTATGCGGCTTTAAATGGGGAGAAAGAAACCCGGCCAGAGGATATGAAGCACCTTCAAACCCGAACGATACCTCCCCTCTCAGGTGGAAATCCTTTCAGGGTTTTCTTTGTCACAGATTTCAATTACACGACATTATGAATGGCACGTTTCTTTCAAAGGGGTGACTTTGAGAAGAATCCTTAAACGCCTGCAGAAAAGTGCTAAATGGTTAGGAAGCATAAGCTCTGCACGGAGTCTTGTACTTGTCTTCAATTGTAACAACTTTATGAAATTATTAAAAGCAAACCGAGTCCATTGTGCCACTGCGGGGAACCGGTCGTGGCTTTCTCTTTTCACACATTACTGGAATGCAGAAACATTTCAAAAGATGTTTTCTCGCTTGACCTTTTCAGCTTCTGCCGGCCGCACGAATTCCTGCAGCAACTCGGTGAGATTTATCAGATTTTAAACCAGAAACTGGTGCATGGACCGCAATGCAGAGGTGGAAGGAAGACAGTAAGTCCGTGCAGCGGTTGTCTGAAGTGAAGGTGCGAGGAAGCTGAAAAATTCGGCGATTGAAGAGTTCTCGTGATGCGGACACGTTGGACAAGTCCTCCAAATAAAATGGGAAGACATTTGTTTGAGAGACATCATCGTTCAGCCAAAGGTTTGCACCTTTAAAGGGGAGCTTTTAAGATGGTTTGGGGTTTTGTAAATCACGGTAGAGTACTGTCTAGAACTACTGTATGTGAACAGTGTCTTCTTCTTCTTCTTCTGATATGATTTAAAACTATATAAATTGAATATCCACCTCCTCCTGAGAACAATGTCCGTCTCTGGAGACGCTAAACGCTCCGCTACGTTAGCCAGCCGCTTGCTAACCGCGTCCCTCTGGTGCAGAGCTCGTCGTGTGCAGACGGATCTTTTTGGAGATTTTCCACTGAGAGCAGCTGCTCGCTGTGGCCGAAAAATGCCACCGTGAGCAATAAGGGTGACCTATAAACCGTGAAAACAATGACCTGAAACTCGCTGTAAATCTCAGCAACCCCCCTCCTCACATTCTCCCATTGTATTACATCACAAAACATATGGACGAGAACTGCTTAAAGAGCAGTTACCTGTCAGACGATGTGTTTTAAGACCAAGATGACTCCCCTCTTTGCAGCGTTCGGCGTCCGCCGACAACGACGGAGCCGACTGCAGCACTAAAGCGCATGCTGCATTGACCCGTATGTCCTTGCTCCCCCAACCCCCCCTCCCTCTTGTCTCCATAAGCCATAATTTCTGCACAACGCTAGCTTGGACGTGCCCGCAGGCTAGTCTGGTCAATGTTCCCCTCTCTCCTCATATGACGCTCATCACCGGTTCTGGTGGGTTTCTGCAGCTCCAGCCCGGCAAATTCACTGACCTTTCTATCCCCCATCAGGCAAAATGGGTTCTCATTAATAGTGCATGGCTCCTTCTTTCACCCTGTTTGTTACATTGATTCACTCTCTTTTCCCTTTTCTTTTTCCTGTTGCTCTAGTTTTCAGGTAGCCGTGCACTCATTTACATCGGATTCATTTAGCTCTCTTAACATCTCTTTAACACCGTCTTCCTCCCTGCCTTCCCCGCACTTCTATCGACTGCTATGTATTCATTAATCCATTTATTCTCTAGTCCAGACTGACAGCCCAAACTTTGTCATCCTGATTGATTTTTTAGAAAAAGTCTAGACGGCAAAAAATACCTGCAAATCAGATCCAAACCACGTGTTGGTGGTTTGAAATGAGACTTCTAGAGATCTCGCGTCTCGGTCCGGACTCTCGGATCAGAAGTGAGAAAGTGCTTTGAAGTGTTTGCTTTCACTTTCACTTTCACTTTCCCTCCGCTGGCACTCGGCCGCCTCCCCTCTAAACATCACAGCGTTGCTTCGGCCTCGTCCTCCGTCGCCGAGAACTGTCAGATGCCCAGGGAAGGCGTTGAAAAGCAACATCTGCGGCGGTTCGTGCAGATGGTCGTTGACGTCCAGACGCTCTAATTGGATCTGATCACTTGCAATTAACAGCGCGGGGAGACGGTTCTTAAAGATCTGATTCGAGGAACAGGTTTGCCCGCAGTCTGAAGGTTTGCAGCCTTAGAGTCATCCGTCCTTTCCTTCTCTTTCTTGTAATATGTGAGCAGTCTGAAAGCCGGTAATAGGGTAGTGGTAAAATATATAGAGGAGCCTTCAGGGCGAGAGATCTTTATGAGGAAGAAAGGAAAGAAAGAGAGAAAGAGAAAAAGACTGATTCTGGGTTTTTATAAGTAGAAAGGAGAGAAAGTGACAAACAGAAAAGGAATTAATCCAATGACTCTTAAGTAGGAGTACTAAATGACCAAAAATTAAAATAAAAACTTAATTGTTTGATGCAGACATTTTAATATTTCATATCTGTCTGTATCTCCACGGAGAAAAAAACAGAAGAAGTGTTTTAATGTAGACGAGTTGAGGTCTTATTGGTCTGATCCTTTTGAATAATGAGAAAAAAGGATAATGTGCACGGATCCCGTGACGCTGTAATTGTAGTTTTCCAGACGAGACGGTAAACGTTCTCCAATATTTTGACTCGGTAATGAACATTATTGAACGGCGTGAGTCCCGGTGAAAAGACACCGTCCCTCACAGCATTTCTCTTGTCCTTTTTAGCTCTTATCATTTTGACATGTTTTCACTGAGAAGAAATTAAAGACCGGTAATTATGAGCACATAATCTGTTCATCTTGTCATGCGAATGGATCGGGGAGCAAAAACACTACTTTAGATCACAATCCGAGCACTTACCCTCGACTGCTTTGATGCCAAAATAACCCTTAAGTTCACACTTTCCAATCAAACCCTGAATCTCTTCCGGGCCTCTCGAGGTAATGGGAAAGGGTCTTGAGGATGTCGGGCACATCCAGGTGTTTGGCCGCCCTCTGCACTATTTCTGCAACCTTCATTTACCGCAAAGAGGTTTTTTTTTGCTGATCGTGCATCCTTTTCCAGCTTCGCCCTGTTTTACATTCATTCAGTCCCACCTGGGACAGTAATTTGATCGGAGTGTTGGCGCGTTGGCGTCGGTGCAGCTGTACCCCGGATTATTCAGTATTAAGTGCCTTGCTCAAGGGCGCACGCAGGAGGTACGACTGACAGGAAAGGAACATTTTTACATTGGGGAGTTTCCTTACCCCGCCTCTCAAACGCAGACTGACCCATCGTAGCGTAGCATCGTCCAGCTCTGAACACGTCTAACAACTTCCTGTCTCTTCTCAATGGGTCCAGATGTTCTTCATCTTCAGGCTGGTGAATGGATTTGGAGCTCTAATGGTAAAACATTGTGTATTTGAGACTTCCGTTACCCGGAGAGGTTGGGGGGAGCTAGCTAACATTAGCAGAGTACATTAGCTGACTTGAACTAGCGCTTTTTTACAGGATCAGTGTTGCTCCTTGTTGTCTTCATCGTCTTCTGTACTCTCTGTTTTTACTGATGAATCAGTTCCAACACATATTCCATAACCTTCTGTCGGCTTCTCTCTAAAATTGCATTCTTTATTCTTATTTTCATATTTTTGAGTCAGTGCAGTTGGTGACAGCGTGGGCTCCACGGTAGCTCGGACAGCTGGCGTTTGCGCCGCGAAGTTAAGGGTCAACTAAGACCATCTGAAAACAGATGCACATGCAGTTTGCGTTGATTATTTACAGCACCTTTAAAAATAGTGCTCTGCAGAGAAGCAAAATACACATTTTAGAACACAAATGCAATGCAACAAAACCAACACAAACAAGCAATAGGAATAGAAAACAAATATAAATGACAAAAAAGGGGAACAAAATAACTGCATAAAAGGAGGTAAAAGAACAATATTACATGACAACTAGTTTTGTTGAGAATTGGTCAGGTGGTAAGTACCGAAAAAGTTGGGTTACAAGCCGCTACTCTGCTAGCTCCCCGCTGTAGCCAGCTAGCGCTGCTGCTAGCTCCCTGCTAGCTCCCCGACAACATACTAAGGTAGCGGGACCAGCCCTGGCTCCACCCCCGACGCGAGCAGTAGCAGCAGCGGGGAGCTAGCCGCAGTACTAGCTAGCAGCAGCACTAGCTAGCATCAGCGGGAACACCAACCGAAGGTAAGAGCAACTCCTAACCCGACTTTTACTGTAGTCTTTGAGTCCTCGCACACGTAAAATGTTCACTAACTGTCAACACAGTTTACCCTTCAGCCTGTTCATCCTGCAGAGTCCACCGTATGATAGGATCTCATGAAAATGTCAACTTGTATTTTATCCGCTTGGTGTTGTGTTTTACCGTTAGCCGCTATAGCAGCTCTGTGATCCGTTGGAGGCGTTACAGCCACGCGATGTTTTGGAGGAGAAAACAATGACGTTGCCACAGGCAGCGCATGGCGATCCATCGTCTCCTTCAATTAGTTAACAATGTCATGTTAATGTCGTGAGTTTCCACGTGCGGACTCGTGTGCACGTTATTTTCACATTTGCTCGGTCCAAAAAAAAAAACGATCAGCACACCAAAATGAATCAATTTAAGTTTGGGCTCGCAGCAGCTTGCACCTCGGGCCTGCTCGTGCATTCCAATGAACACAATTAGCAGCGATGGAGTCCTTGTTTTTTTAGCACGTTGTACGGCCCTCAATTTAATTTACACCCCGAGTACCTACTGTAAACATGCACTGACTCATTAAAGAACAACGGCAGGAGGCACCTGGTTGGTGCCTCTCAGGTAGATGTGGGGAGAAATGGCAGTAGTGAAGTTTAGCACTCGGAAATTATGCAATTACTACATTTTCTTCCACCCATAAAACCCACAGATAACTCTTGAATCTAGCAATTTGTGACTGTTTTATTTTTAATCTAACAGATTGCCTGTGCATGACTGATGGATCGGATCGGGTCTCTAATGAAGCGGAGCGCTCATATTTAAAAATCATCAAACTTGCTCATCTTATCTTTTGCAGTCAATCCTCTATGTTTCGTTATTTGTGTTAAGCAGCGAGCCAAGCATATCCTGATAATGGAAACGTATAAAGTACTGGAAACCCCTTGAGTGTGGAGCCCTGAAACCATAAAATAATAAAAACATAAAAAAGTACTTCATAAACACAATGATCACTCCAATTTATCCCCCAAAAACCCGGAAACTGGGTCCCCTTTTTAAATGATTGTTCTTTTCTTATTGCAACCGGGATCTTACTTTAATAGTTTGGGTTATCGTTCCCATTAGTCACGACGATGCAATTCTCATCCTCCTTACGGCTGGATCTGGATACAAGCATCAATATAAGAGAAGGGAAGCGTGAGCCAAACTCATCTGGAAGCAGAAAAACTAAATACTCTAACTCAAACTGTCTGTTGTTAACGTCTGATCACAGTTTACAGACTCACAAAGATTTGATCTGCTGTACTCGCAATACTCAAAGACAGCGTTCCTGTGCAATGAGGTTTGATGACTGACAGCTTGTTTACAATCTGTTCGTCTGCTTTATTTATTTTGCCTTCTTCTAAGTCGTGTCAGAAAGGTTCCACTTGGACTCTGGTGAGTTCAGTAATAAACATATGATGCCCAAAACTATGCAAACGAGCTCAAGCTTCACATACGGTGCCACTCTGACTCATTGGAATTTCTCTTCCCAGACATCTTTGGGAAAGCGAGGGTGGACGATCACAGGGACACACATTAGATATGTGGCCATTTTATGATCACAATATGATCACAAGTACAGGCTGCAGCGGGGCCAAGGACCTGTGAACATGAGCTGCAAGTAGTATATTAATGGTTGATATTGAGGTGGGGGGGGGGGGCAATATTTCAATATTATTTATATACTTTTTTTCGATTTTTTATTTCAATGATTGATTTTTTTCCTGTGGAAAAAAAAAATCACACCATGCCCCGCCCCCAACATACCAAGAATACACTTTAAAAAATTGATAATTTAAATTAAAAAATAAGAAGAAGAAGATTTATATCTTATTATTATTATTATTATTCCCCCCTCACCCGACCCCTCCCCTTCCCAATGCGTACCATCAATATACTACTCCTGCAGCCAGGGGCTTACAGGATGAGAATGTGTTCCTGCAACATGGGCACAAAGACGCACAAAAAAAGTAAAAACACTAGATGATGGTCAGAGACATTGACAGGCACACACGATTTACCAAACTGCTCAAGGACTCGGTCGACCCCCTCCTGCACCCCGCCCCCAACTATCGCCCAGACCGACCTAAATTCAACCAATCCCTCAGTTGCCACCTCCGTTATCACCCGATCAATAAACTCTGGCCCTCGTTCAAATTGACAAGCATCTACATGGGGGGAAAGGCAATCGCTAAGCACCGGCAGGTATATGATATTGACCGGGGGGAGATAAGGCTTAGCCTATTCAATCATGCAGGGGAGATTGGGCCGGGGAGGTTTCAGGGCTGGAGCCGATCCAGAGCGTCTGCACAGCCGCTCCGGCGAAAAGCTGCAACAATGACGAGCGCAGAGGAGCAAACAAACAGACACATTTGTCCTTTGCATTATGAGGAACGAGTGATGGAGAACGAGAGTGTGTGTGTCTGTGTGTGTCTGTGTGTTTGAGAGAGAAGGTTGGAGAGACAGCGGAGGAATCACACAATGACATTTGCAGATGTCAGTGCGTAGGTGTGGATTCTCGAGTCAGACATAATTGCAGGTTTTTTTTCTCCGTCTTTGTGCAATATCCGCTCATCTGTAAACTTGACGAGGTGCAAAGCGGCGAGAAGACCTGCGTGGATTCAGACGTGCACCCCGACCTGCACACTCCCTGGTGTGTGGATTAAGAGCGAATATCCGCCCCAAAGTGCACCGTCATGATCCTGACTTGAGAAATTACTGACGTGGCAGATTTGCGAAGGATTTTAAGATCACAGACGGCGTCTACAATTATTACAAATGACTCGAGGTCCCCAGGTAACACTGAGCCTGTGCCTGTAGGGCTTCAGGGCGCTTTCATGAGCTCACATTAAGTCTGGTTTAATGAAACTCTGCTGTGGTTTAACCTGAGCGCTTTCAAAAAGTGTTTGGTGGGAACACCAACGCAGGACTGCGAGTGCTAAGTGCTGTCGTACTTTAAATCTACCCCTCAAAAAAAGCTTTGTTATAAATATTTTGAGGCCGTTCAGAGGCAAATGAAATGCTCTTTAATTTCATACTGCTGTAGTGCTTCGGTGTTTTTAGCTAAACGTCAACAACGATAACATGCTGATGTTTTTTCGAAGCTATTGCCTATTTAACATGATCTTATGCTAGTGTGTTAGCATGCTAGCATATGCTAGTTAGCTCTTAACACAAAGTTTAGCGTGAGGCTTGTAGATATGTCTTTAATTTTGCAGGTATTTGGTCATAAATTAATTTACCGTTTTCACATCTTATGTAAGTGTGTTAGCATGCTAGCATATGCTAGTTAGCTTTGAACACAAAATTTAGCGTGAGGCTGATGGAGAGGTCATTAATTTTGCAGGTATTTGGTCATGAATTAATTTACCATGCTCACACGTTATGTAAGCGTGTTAGCATGCCAGCATATGCTAGTTAGCTCTTAACACAAAGTTTAGCATGAGGCCGTTGGAGATGTCTTTAGTTTTGCAGGTATTTGGTCATAAAGTAATTTACCGTGCTCACATGTTATGCAAGCGTCTAGAGAATCACCAACGTATGAAGGCTTCAACCACTGGGGACAATTACCATCCGAGAAAACATTTCACTGAGATTCATCCAAAGGTTATTGATGTTTCAGTCTCTCTCTCTCTCTACATGTGTGTGTCTCTCTCTCTCACTATCTCTCTGTTATCTTGCTGATTTCTGACAGCAGAACATGGCCCGCCCTCGTCCCTGCAGGGCCCAATCAATACTCTCGTTAATGAGTCAGTGTGGACGGGGGACGAGGTTGTGTGTGTGGTGAACAGTTGAACACTTTATTTATATGTGATGCACATCAGGAGGTCATCGGGGGAACGTCGGTCTGATGCTGTGGGTTTTCTTTACTGGTCCCCAAACTGTCGGAGGTAGCCAAAAGGTTAGCAAGGTCGGGAGGATTCAAAATGGCCTCTTTTTTCTTTGTTATCGATTTTACTTCCAGGTCCTCGTGCGTCTTCTCGCTGCACATAATGAGCGTTACGCAAGAAGCACTCGGAGGAACGGATTCCATCTTGAGGGACACGTCCGAGCGGTTCAAGGGAACTTGTTGCATTCGTCAATGCTTCACAGAAATGCATCTCTCTACAAACCAATCTCAGGGCCTTCATCTGGACTAATTTGTCTGTAACTAGTTTAACCTCCTAATACCAGCCAGGAGAGAGGAGGGGGGGGGGGGCTGCTTTGCCTTTAGACAGCGTGTTTGTGTGCGTCATGTGTGGGTCTTTACACTTCAGTGCGGTTCTCTAGAGGCGTCCCCGATCAAGAGTTTACATCGTCTAATCTGATTGAGCTCACATTTTGACCCAAACGTTTAAACGTGGACTCAAGGATGAGCCGATTTGATTTTGGAGGTCAGATTACAAAATGGACACGGTCGCTGTGACGTCACACCCGTCCTATTTGTTTCATCTGAGGGATGCTGGGAGCTGGTTTCTTGAAATTTAGCTCGACTTTCGGGTGTCAGACCGGGTGAAACAGTCGAGCTTGTAGACATCTTTTAGCAAGATGGAACAGTGCCTGACGGGAAAAAAACACACATTTGCCAGATACCTGGATTTAAAGGAAAGAGCCGTAAAGGGAATATTGCATCATTCCTGCCTGTGGAGTTACACAAGCAGAGGCAAAGATATGCAATGACAGCATAGTCGACGCACTCAAAAAGTAGGAACGTCGGCTACTCGCCGGATATAATACAAGATAACAATATGTACAATATAACAAAATGTACAATGTAACAACATGTACAAAGTAACAATATGTACAATGTAACAATATGTACAATTTAACAATATGTACAATGTAACAATATGTACAATGTAACAATATGTACAATATAACAATGTGTACAATATAACAATATGTACAAAGTAACAATATGTACAATGTAACAATATGTATATAACATAACACAAAAGTATTTTATAAATGACTTTTTAATAGCAGTAAATGTTAGTAACCAACACTTTTCAAGCGTCATCACTTTGGCTCTGTTTTAAGAAATGCTCCCAATAATGACTTCAAAACATTCACATTTACATCACATACATGCAATTATTGTATTTATTGTATTACGAGACATTTTTTCAAATATCTTGTTTCTGAACACAAACACTTGATTTTCTGCTCCGTTGAGCTCGATGTCGGAGTCTTTCTCTGGAGTTATGAAATGATATTTGCAGAACAGATTTGTCGTGGGACCACGGCCACAAACCGCTTCCTCGTCCTGGAGTTTGACTGCTGACGAGCGGACTGGATCAGAGCCAAAAGGTCCAGTAAGAGCCCCGTTCCTTTAAGTAAGACTGTGACACGGCTGAGTGGGTAGTTGGATAATAATCTGGGCTTCAGCCTCACAGCATCAGTCTCGCTGTGGACTTCACTGGATGTGTGTTGATGAAACCAGGTGAGGCGTGCAGACTTCCCCAGGTAATTAATCTCCTCCCGAGGTCGGCAGATTGGACTCTTAACTGAAGGCACACTGTGTCATTGAAGGGCCGAGGTACAAAAGACCGTTAAAGTCATCGAAAATATCAATAAAATAATACCATTTCTTTAAATCCATCCAAAAAAAAACAAGAAGAAACAGAGCTAGATGACTGAAACACGAGTACTCTCCAGGGAGAAGTCATTGTTGAGTTATCGCGCACTCTGAAGTGACCGCCGGGTCGCGGCCATTAATCCTCATAGCAGAAATGAACTTTCATTTTTTTAATATCAGTATTTATTAGTCAGCTCGTGCGTCTTCGTGGGAGCTGCGGAGACTCTGTCTCCTCGCATGCATTATGAATGAGACCGTACGGCATGGGAGGAGAGGTCGCGCAGGAGTGCTCTGAAGTGCCGACTCAGGGAAAACCAGTCGTCTTCGAGACCTTTCAGTCGCTAGAAAAAGACTTCCAGACGATCGCCCTCCTTAATGGACCATCTGTGGTCGACGGCAGGTGTTCCTGTTTCCTCCTCCTCCATGCTTTCCATTCTTTTTAGGCAACTGATAAGATAAAAGATGGGAACGATGCTCTGAATGTCCTTTTATGATGAAGGGATGACGATTGTCCGCCGGATCCGATGTTGTTTGATGTGCAAGTTGAGGGAAAAGGGGTCACATGGGACCAACAACAAGCGGACAGCTGGAAGATGTGCGATGTTTGCTATCTTCCCTAAAAGCACTCTTTCTTTAGCTTTTTTTGGGTCAAATAAATAAACATCTCTAAAGGGTTGAGTGAGCGTTTCTCTGCATCTTCCAGACATTCTTCATACCTTCAGTTCGTAATAGAAATGCTCAAAGTGACGCTGCCTCTTGACGTTGGCAAACCGACCGTTGCTTCGATGCTTCCATCCATCCGTCCATCCATCCATTATCCGAACCGCTTATCCTCCATTTAGGGTCACGGGGCGCTGGAGCCGATCCCAGCTGTCATTGGGCGAAGGCGAGGTTCACCTGGGCGGGTTGACGATGTACCGCAGGGCTCAAATAGAGACAGACAACCAATCGCACCTACCGGACACTTAAGAGTCCAATGAACCCAAGCTGACGGACTCTGGGAGGAAGCCGGAGAACCCGGAAACAACCCACGCAAACTCCAAGGACCCACCAGAGCGGGATCCGAACCCTTCTTGCGGTGAGGCGACAGCGCTAGCCGCGACACCGGCGTGCGGCCGCTCAATGCTTACGTCCACGACCCAAAATCCTGGTTTTGGTCACGAAGAGAAGGTGAGAGCTTTTCCTGCGTACCTATCGGGAGGTAGCGGGAGGTCCAGCGCTCACCAAACTAAGAACATACACCAGCAGGAGTCGGGCGTCTGTGCGAGTTGCCGTCAAGAGTTTGTTTTACTTCCAAATGACTTAAAGGCCCACAAACAGCTTGCACGCGGACTCAGATAATTACTGTTATCAATAACTCGTGTCTCACGCTCATTTCCTGTGACTCTGCACTGTCGAGCAACAGTCAACAGTCTGTCACTCACAGCATGGACACGCAGAGAGACTTAATTACATCGCCGGAGGCCTTTGTCAGAGTCGCATTGGTGGGATGAGAAGGGCTGCATTGGTGTTTTAGGTTTCAAACGCGAGGCAGAGAGGCCAGTTTTTCACGTACTGCTCAATTTCAAGACTTTGTTGTATTTTGCTGCCATCGCATGTTTTCTTTCAGTGGAAAGAAAACATGTAAAATACACACGGAGGTGTTTTTTTGACTACTTTGTCGATTTGTGTCCTCAGATTTCTCCTGAATTAGATGACGCCTTGTTTTTAAACATGACCTTTCAGACAACTTGTAATATAAAAATGTATTGTCTTAATGGAAGTAAACAACTCGTGAAATTTCATGGCGATATTTGTTAGTTAATATTTTTACCTTATTCACCTGATGAGTGTTCAAACATCTCTTTAAAAGACGTTTTCTCTCCATGAGTTTGTTCTCAGACTCTGATCCACTTCAGCAGCTCTTACATCCACCAAACTTTACTCTTTCATTCCTACATATATTCTGAGGGTTTACACAGAGGGGCTTGTTCACACAGCATTCATAGAACATTTTATTAATAAAAACACAGAGAAAATGGAGTAATCCAAAAATCCCTCTGGAAAAAAAACCTCTAAATCTAATTTTCAATCTGGCTCCAATCCCATATTCAGACGCCTGATCTGATAAAGTGTGCACATTAGCACATACTTGATAAGATAATGCTTCATTTGCATAATTAAACATACACACTTGTCTTATTGCAAGTAATCAAATGGGGAAAATCTATGATGTTATCTATTAATTATTTTTTACGCTATTCGTTTGGGTCGTTTCCCGTCATCGTGTGTGAAATGAGGAATGTTTTTTTTGCCGCTCGTCGGCTCTGGTTAACACTGTGTGTTGTTGTTTTTTGGCCAAATGAGAATAAATTGTCGTCTTTTGTACATAACAAATGTGCGGTATGAGGAAGTGAGGATTTTTCCAATTGAAAAATAATGTGTCTGAACCCTGCTGGGATTAAATAAATCTTATATTTAAAAAAAAAAAAAGATTTAATCACCCGTTTCTACATTTCCTTTTGTGTTTTTTGCTTTCATGCTCATTCTCTCACGCGCACAATGCAAACGAGATGGAGTGAGATGGTAATCTTAATCTCTTTGATGTGTCACACCTCCGCAGACTCTCACCTGTTCACGCCTCACTCCATCCGGCTAAGTCCCGCCCCCCTCCTGGATTGAGTGACAGATAACGGGATGAACCGACCGAAGGCGACTTAACGTCTCCGGGGATTCGTGTTTGCATTAATGTGCATCGCCTCCGTGTCGGGAGCTAAAGCTTCAGAGCGGGAGGCGGGTTTAAGGTCAGAGCCGAGGCTCCGACGCCATCGACACGCGCTCAGAGATGATGTCATACATGGCCTCGTCGGCCTGAACACCTGCCGGGATGCTCAGCTCTGCATTTTCAGGATTCTCAGCTGTTGCAGCCGGCCGAACCGAAACGTTTTCCTCTTTTGAAAACAGTCGAGGTCCACTTATGAGCCTTGCGTTCATTGCATCTGCATCCCGGCCTTCGTCTTCTGTTTGGGGATTTTGGACAAAGCCCCTGGGTGTTTTCTACAAACCTGACCGAAGTTTGGATATCGGACCAGCGGCCGTTTCAAATTGCGATTTTGATAAATGTATTTAAAAAAAAAAGCCACACTTTGTAATTTTTGCACGTTTTTGACATAAATGTTCCCTAAAAAAATGAATTAGCGAAGGAAAAAGAATCGATTGCTCACTCAAACATTAAATCATTGAGAGGAACAAAAGCAACAACCCTAAAAAAGCCGGTGAATTAAAATGCGACTTTGATGCAAACGGTAAATTCTGGCGAACACGAGAACGCGGTTACCGGGTGAAGAAGTGTTGGCCGCACATGAGCGCACAATCACACACAGACATGAGCCCAACTACACAAGAGACTCCCTCCAGACGCACACATGCACACGCAAACAATTACGGTCTGTCGCTCGGTGCTGCAGGCCCACTCTACAGCACCTACATGATTCATGAAGCTTCTTATTCCACTTGGACTAAGATTGAGGTGTGACCCAGTTCTGGCAGAGTCTGTCCACTGTTTGGTTCTCTGTGAAACAATATATATATATATATATATATATATATATATATATATATATATATATATATATATATATGTTGTCCAGTGAGGGGGCAGACTTGAAAAAGTGGTAATTTGTTCTCATAAATAATAGTTTCATGCTGGATTTATAATGTCAACACGTGAGATATATTGGCTACTATTTTTACTTTCAACAAAGAAATTTATTCCTTTTTTTCTAATCTTTAGGGCTGTTTGAATAATGTTGGTGTTACAATAAAAGGCGACGCGTGAGATTTTGTTCAGATGTGTAAATATCAGTCTATATGTTATTGGTTAAGAGTAAATGAAGATGACACAGAAAAAAATGAAAAGATTTCAGGTCCACCTCTAAAAAAAATCACTTTCAGGATGATTATTTTGTTGAAATGATGCAGCTGAAAAGTCCAACTCGAACCCAAACCATAGCACAACATTCAACACGTTAACATTCAACACGTGAACATTCAACACGTGAACTTTCTCTCTGCAGAGGTTGACTTTGATAAAGTGAAGCAGATCAAAGTTACCGAGGGTTTAGAACAGAGAACATTCAGGCGAGGACGCCAACGTTTGCCTCGGGGCCCATTGGCTCACATCTATGACATTTAAATGTTCTCATGTACCATATAATTCACTTTTATATCACTTCTGGTGTTCAATACATCCAAATACAGGAGCGTTGCTCTTTTCTTTCATAAAACAAGCTGTGATTTACAGTTTTACATAACAATCAGTCTGAACTGCTGTGATCATGTGACAGGACGGTGTTGCTGACGATTGTCATCATCTTGTTCAGCAAAGGGGCTCCTGTAGTGCAAAGTGCTGCAGCACGAACCCTCAGTGTCCCAAACCTACTGGACGTACCGCTGTGAGGTCGTCGTCCTCCTCGCCGGTCCGCCTGAGCCCGACCCGCAACGTTACAGACCGACCGGCGAGCGTCCCGCCGTGTGCTCGCCGCGCGAGAAAGAGACAAAATGTCCCCCGAGCGTCATCTTCTGTTGTCGCTGCTTCCCTCTGTAGGACCCCAGCAGAGGGACGTCGGAGAGTAAACATTATTTTGTGTGTGTGTGTGTGTGTGTGTGTGTGTTTGTAAAGAAGGAAATGAAAGACAGCGCGTGCGGTAAAGCAGAAAGAACAAAAGAAAACAGCATCACAGACGCGTCTGCGTGATGAATTATAGATTGTGTGCAGATTGCTGGCAGGAAAAAGGCGCGGTTGTGTTCTAATCCCACGCTTTCTACCTTGAAATGCATATTTTTTTCAGCAGTTGTTACCAGTTAATTAAAAAAAAATATTCTTTTTATTGATATTACAAAGTGTGTTTTGTACTTTAAAAGTATGTTTGGGCCGCGTGGCGTTATTAACCCGGCAAACTCGGCGCGGCGATAAAGAAATAATTCTAATTAGGAGGTTTCTTTTCGGTGGGTTTCTTTTTTATTTAGATTAAAAGGAAGAAACATTTCTATTGTGTTTCACTCCCGTCGTGTCCCTCGGAGACAGAGAGAGACGCACTGCACGCATGAATAAATCATACCTCCTGGTCTTTTTGTCCCATACACCATGCATACTAAATATGCATACTCATTTATACATTTGATATGAATAAATAAATTGTTCCGTTCAACCGCAATCCTGCTTTAAGTTTGCAACGTTTCAATTCTCACTATTCAACCCTTTGAAGCAACATTGCTCAGGCTCATCAATACATCATACAATACTATTAATAACCGATACTATTAATAACCGTATGACCGGGAGCTTGAATCTCAGTGAGGCGTTGGTTGGTTTTATGGTAAAGAACATCCAACTTACCATTTAACTGCATCTCCCAGTCTTCATTCAGAAGATTCGGGTTGGAGGATTGATATGTTGACGATGAAGAAAAACAACAATACGAGAGATTATCGTTTAAAAAAAAAAGCACTCGATTTAAATATCTATGGACCGGACACGTATGTTGCAAAACTTGTAAGTGGAACACACTGTGGAAGTGCTACCTCACACAAGGGGCATGCGCAGATCAATAAATCAGATGAATCCACTCACAAACTATTGCGTTTAACGTCATAAAACAACTCAAAATGATTGCATTTAACAAATGATAAAAGAAACAATGCAGCAGAAATGAGGCGCAGGGCATAAAACTGAATATAGCCTTCTGAGGGCCCTAAAGAGGAGCCGGCAGCGGGCTATTGATCCCCCGTGTCAGCGTACGGTGCTTTTAGAGCGCCATCGTACCCGATCACCTGGCACAAGCAAAGGAAAATAACTAGAAATTAACTTACTTCTACTTACTAAAGCAAAGTGAATATAACTTAAGACAAAAAACAGCAAATACTAACTCACTGAGTTCATGCAGCGAACATCTCTTCAACTGCGATGTTTCTTTAGTCAGAAAATGAATGAAAAGCTGCGTTGACCCGCTGCTGCTAGCTCCCCGCTCTAGCCAGCCAGCGCTGCTGCTAGCTAACTGCTCTAGCCAGCTAGCACTGCTGCTAGCTCTCCACTTTAGCCAGCTATCACTGCTGCTAGCTCTCCGCTCTAGCCAGCTATCACTGTTGCTAGCTCTCCACTCTAACCAGCGAGCGCTGCTGCTAGCTCTCTGCTGCTAGCTCTCTGCTGCTAGCTCTCTGCTGCTAGCTCTCTGCTCTAGCCAGCGAGCGCTGCTGCTAGCTCTCTGCTCTAGCCAGCTATCACTGGTGCTAGCTCCCCGCTCTAGCCAGCCAGCGCTGCTGCTAGCTCTCTGCTGCTAGCTCTCTGCTCTAGCCAGCGAGCGCTGCTGCTAGCTCTCTGCTCTAGCCAGCTATCACTGCTGCTAGCTCTCTGCTCTAGGCAGCCAGCGCTGCTGCTAGCTCTGCTAGCTCCCCGCTCTAGCCAGCTGGCGCTGCTATAAATACATATACACCCATATATCTTCTAAGTCTCCTGCTACCTGCGTCTCTCTGCCTCCCGTCAGGCCTCCTGCTGTTGTTGCGTCCCAGCTGGGCGAGACTTAGCTAACATCTGTTAGCAACTCTCTCTCTCTCTCTCTCTCTCTCTCTCTCTCCGTACCGTTGCTAGCTGGCCGTTACATCACATCGCAGACTGCAGCTATACTCTTTTGACAGGAACTTCTGCCAAGTATTTATTGTTTTTTAGCGTTTTATTTATTCTCAGACTCTATTTTTTACTCTTTTTACTTCTCGGCTGCTCTCACGTGTTCTTCCTCCAATAATATATGAAAACAGTCCCAGTGTTGCAGCTTGTCGTCTCATCAGCTTGCTGCCACATTGTTTTTAGCTGTAATTGCCTCTCACACACACACACACACACGCGCACACACACTGATTAGTCTCCTGACCTTGATGCTATAGAAACAATTACTGAGTCAGCGTCATGCTAATGATGTGTTCACAGAGTCCCCGGTGTGAATGTAACTCTCAGCATTAACTCCAGATCCTGTGCACGAGTTTGACAGCTGTGTTTATTTACAGCGCGACGCTTTAAACAAACGTATACAAACGTAATGTCCGCTGCTGTTGATGAAGACAACACAACGGGGATCAGACGTCTGACACGGTCACGTGAGAGACTCCCAGACTGAATTTGTGTCTCTCTGCGGTCATTGTGTAGCTCCGTGGGGTTCACTTGTGTCTCGTTTTGGGTGGTTTGTGTTGTGTCTTAGGTTGTCTTGTGTCTCTTTGTACGCACTGGGAGTCATTTTGTGGCACTTTGTAGTCTTCTTGTGTCTCCTCGTGGTCCATTTGTGTCTCTTTGTGGTCGTTTTCTGTCTCTTTGTGCCGTTTGGACATGAAGATGAAGTCATTTTGTCAATCTTTGTAGTGTTCTTGTGTCTCTTTGTGGTCATTTTGTGTCTCTTTGTGCTGTTTGGACACACACTCGTAGTCATTTTGTCGATCTTTGTGGTGTTCTTGTGTCTCTTTATGGTCGTTTTGTGTCTCTTTGTGCCGTTTGGACATGAAGATGAAGTCATTGTGTCGATCTTTGTGGTGTTCTTGTGTCTCTCTGTTGTCATTGTGTAGCTCCATAGGGTTCCCTTGTGTCTCATTTCAGTGGTTTGTGGTTGTCTCGTGTCTCTTTGTGCAGTTTGGACACGCACTTGTAGTCATTTTGTCGATCTTTGTGGTGTTCTTTTGTCTCTTTGTGATCGTTTTGTGTCTCTTTGTGCTGTTTGGACACGGAGATATAGTCATTTTGTCGATCTTTGTGGTGTTCTTGTGTCTTTGTGGTCGTTTTGTGTCTCTTGGTTTGCATTTTTAAAACCTCCCTAGCTTCATACAGCATATAGCGGCATAGGGAGAGCTGTATGGAGTCCCATTTTGCGACTTGAATATATTCTCACAAGTGCAACTTAGTTCTGTTATCTTTCGATGGAGAACACACAGAAAGACGTGAATATTGAACAACAACAGTGTGAAGTACAGATTCCTCTTAACAACCAGAGCACTGAGTCCAGAGTGTCATGTGACCCGGTTCCTGTGTTGGTCTGTTTCCTCACCGAGGAATGATTCTTCACAGCTGGAGTCGCCGCACAGGAAACTACGGGGAAAACAATTCTGTCTGTGTGTGTGTGTGTGTGTGTGTGTGTGTGTGTGTGTGTGTGTGTCGTGCCGCATAAACACAACCGCAACCCTTCAAAACACAACAGCGAACAGACCGGAGCATCAATCAGACACCTGCTGCAGATAAACGCTCCTCCGGTTCCAGCCTCTTTTCTCTGGAAATATGATTAGAGCGCAGAGCCGAGGCCGAGGACGGAGGCGCCGGTCTGTTTACATGTCGATGTTCCGGCAGACACAGCGAGCGTTTTCTATCCAGATGCACCAGATATACCATATCCAATGTATGAAAGGGGTCAGATTAGGCCCCTCTGCCTATGCACAGCGGGGACCATAACAATGCTGTTAGGCTGAGGAGAGATGAGGAAGCAGCATGGCAGCACGTGTCGGGTGAGGAGAGGCGTGTGTGTGTGTGTACGTGTGTGTGTGTGTGCTTTACGAAAGGCACAAGCCACTGTTTAACCCTTCAGTTGTCGAAAGCAGCGTCTGTGAAAGTCAACTACTCTGTGTAGTTATTAAAGTTATTAAAATTACAATTATCTACCCATTCATAATGATGTACTTAAGGGTTCAATTATTCAATTAATTAATCAACATTTTAAGAGCTTTCTGCAACAACAACCCTTATTAAACACACAAACCTTTCAAGAGTCACGTGAAATATAATATTTCATAAATTTTTGCAATTAAGCCTGCATCTGGGGTGAATCAAAAACATATCATTAGACCCTTAATGTAAATCACAACATTTAAAAATAACATTTAATTGATAATTAATGTATGTTTTGTCACCTGTGCATTAGCATTTAAATTCATGGAAAAAGTGATCTGCCCTTTACAATATTAATTAATGATGATTAATTAAATGTTAATCATGGACTTCTGAAATAAAAGTGATTTTAATGGATTCCGTTGTTGTTGAATAAATGAATAAATTAAAGGGTCTCTTGATTTTGTCTTGAGGGGGTGCGCTAGGGATTATGGGTAGTTTACGCAGTTCCCTCGTCACAGTGGAGTGCCGGTTGGTCTCTGAGCTTCGGGAGCGTTTGCTCGAGGGTCGTCTGACCTGCGAGAATAGCAGGTTTGCTGCAGGAAGCCCCGCCCACTCCGGGAGGACTCCTGCGGTTCACTTTACCAGGATGACGGCTCCTCGCGGTGCAGAAAGGATAAACGTCGGTGTGCTGCTCTGCAATTTGCAAATTAATATCAGTGAGGTTCATCATTATGCATTTAAAAACTCATACCTGTGGTGCGTTTGTGAAGTTATCATTATCAGATTTACAAAACACTCTGGCTGTGGGCTGAGCTATTTCCAAATATATATATATATATATATAGCCAAAAACTGAGGAAACTACCTATTTTACAGTGCGCTGACGAGTCGTACACTCGTGTCATATCGGACCCGTTAATCTCTCCAATATAAAAACACTATTAGCTCCTGGTAGGTAGCGGCTCATTAATCGACTCGCAGCTTCTTCTTTTTTTCCCCCCGCTTCAAACTATTATATCGGCCTTTAAAAAAATCCCCTATTGTTTCTGGACAACTCATTATTTATTTGCTGCGATGATTCATGGTTATTATCTTGAATTTGTCGCCATTCTCACGGGAGAATTATTGCATATTTTTAAACCTATAGTGTGTGTGTGTAGTTGTGTAGGTGTGTGTGTGTGTACGAATAAATAAAGGGGGCATTGAGTTGAATCATTTTGTGGGGAAATGAGTCTCATTACAAACAATCTGGATCTGTGAGTAATGTGTTTCACTACTCTTAGCCTTTACTATGAACCCCGTTTATATCTTTAAAAAGGTTTTACTTTCATTAAGTATTTCAATTTCAAAGACTTCCAGTTCCCCTACTACTGGCCCTTTTTTTCCCCCGGCAGCCATTACGACATGTCGAGTGAACACGGTGTGATAATTGATAAGTTCACCGAGGCCTCGACTTGTCAAAATGGCTGCCGTTGGAAAAAGAGACCTTTCCGTCGCTAAATTCCCCCCAAATAAGCCTTCTGAAGGCCTGGAGTTTAAACAATTCAAAGGAACCATCTCTCTCTCCACTAGATGGTGATTATAAAAGACCTGCCCTGCACGCTGCAGCTCATTAGGCCCGAAAGCCTCACAATCCCTCTCCACACATCTCCTCCTCTCCCACTGAATCACAGCATTTTGCTCTCCCTTGCTAATTACCTGTCCACCTCTCCTCGGTGCACTCCTCCCTTATCCTCTCCTCTACAGCATCTCCCTTTCTCTCGCTGTCCCTTTCCCTCCTTATACCCTTCCTATTCTCTCCCTAGTCCTTCGTTATCCTCCTCTCCTCTCCTCCCTCGTTTCTGAGCTCGTCAACTTTCCCTCCCGTCCTCCGACAAAACCACAGCGTCCGTCCGAGAGGAGCCGGCGTCACACAGAAATCTGCAGAAACAAATCCAGCTGGTTGAACGCCATATTTTTCGTCTTCTTCACGCGACTGTCTGAAGCTCTTAACCGTCGGTCTTCACCGTGTTATTCCACGTCACCTCGACACTGATTGCGCATTCGGTGCAGCCGCTCAGGGGGGGGGGGGGAGGGAAGGTGGAAACAGCTGATTGTGTTGCCGCATCGCACCAAATCAGGTCTAATGAGAACAGAGCATTTAGATTTTGAAGTGATTTACCCCCAAATTAGGCTCTAACATCTGTAATTTAACATCCGACAAGAGAGTCTGGATGAACGATTCAAATGAATTACGGCTAACGCGCAAATTCCTCGTTTAGCGTTAGCCGGGAAAAACGCCCCGGATGGATGGATTTAAAGAACGCTCTGTTGGACCGCGAGGAGAAACTACTGGGGACGATGTTGTCGAGCTGGTGGTTGCTGTTACTTCAGCTATGCTTTCAGCTTATTTGCCTTTGTGTTTGGGACTGTTGTCCTCTGTGTCATTGTGCGTTTTTTCCCTCCTGAGCATATTCTTATCTTTTTTGTTATCCTCCTTACCACCGTTGCCCCGCAGCCACGCAGCCACGCCAAAAATCCCCTCATTTGTGTGGAATTACTAGCAGTAGACTTAATGAAACACCCACGCTCAGATGAAAGCTTGAATTTAAAATATAAACGTGACAGCCCTAATAGGCACTTTGCATTAAATGAAACGGCAGCAAAAAATAATGACAGTTGTGTATGTGTGTTTATGCGCTGGACCTTGTGTGATGGGGTCTCTAACTGCCTCTGTGTGGCGCTGGCAGACATATTGAACGTAGTAAAATAAAACATTGAGTTGCACTTAAGTTTAAAGCATATTTTACACACTATGTTGAGCCAAGACAGTTTACACAACTTCAGTTGCTGCAAGGGAAGCAATGTTTTGCGTGGAGTCTAATTTGGATCCAGCAACTGGGAATCAAACTGGACGTTTAATTAAGAGGAGTGACACAGCAAATTTAAAGTCATCTCATCCTGTGTGTGTGTGTGTGCGTGTGTGTGTGTGTGTGTGTGTGTGTGTGTGTGTGTGTGTGTGTGTGTTTCACACCAATGATCATCGCCAACACCACAACTTTCTTTTGGGTAGTTGGCGTTGAGGTGAGCTGGAGCGAACGACGCTCCTTTGTTGCAGCGCCACCTTTTGGTTGATGCCGATTGGTGAAATGTGTTTTTTTCCGTATCAGTGGTGATTGCAGCCGGGGAGATCGTTGATTTACATTTTTTTTGTCCACTCATCATCAAATTTATTGTCCTCATCTTAGTTTGTCGTCCGCCGGCAGAAGGATCATTACATGTAGCACCAGCCAGACTAATTATTATTTACGGAGCTAGCTAGCTAGCTAGCGAGCTAACTAACTCTGTAGCTGTACGACGACACTAGCTAGCTAGCTAGCTTCTTCGTACTTACGTAAGAATTAGTCTGGCTGGTGCTAGATGTAATGATCCCTCTGTCAGCAGACGGCAAACCGAGATGAGGACAATAAAGTAAATGGCGTCCGGGTCAACTATTGAGCTAGCTAGCTAGCTAGCTAACTAACCAGCAGTCCATCTCCGGAGTTCCCGTCTGTTCTCCTCATCTGTGAGTGTAGACGGAGCCGCAACCAGCTTTGCAACTGTTGCGTTCATTTTTTTAACCAGTGGGCTCGACAGAGACACCCGCCCCGCCCCGCCCGCCACGGCTACAATTAAAAAATATAACAACATATACACCCAGAGGCCCGCGAAGCCCTCTGCATCCGCCTTCCTCACCTCTCGCCCCACCTCTCTTCCTCCGTGCCGTCGGCTGTGAGCTCCTCTGCGGTAACACCATCAGGTCGAGTTACCTTTCACTGTCTGCTAATTGGATTTAGGTGCCGTTGATTGTGTTCAGCGTTGCCTCCGCTCACAGCTGTGCCGGCGGAGGTATTAAAGAGCCGCGATTACTCCCGTGTCGCTAATTGTGCCGACGAGTCACCGCCGAGCTTTTTGTAATGACGGTAAACATGTTTGTCTATTTGTGCGTCGGGATGTGCGCTAATTAAAAAGGGTAAGTTGTGCGTCTAGAGAGAGATGTCTACTATCGCACCTGCTGTAGAGCCACTTGCCACGTTTATCTTATTTTGAAAAGCTACACAACGTTCAGTTTTGTCAAGATGGATATTTCTCCTGTACAATTGTCGTGTTGCATTTTTTTTTAATCACGTTATTGGGTGTTTTTTGAAGTTTCGATGCATGTAAGCGGTACAAAAGGGACCTGTGGGCTCGTTGTGATTGTGTTGCAAGCGAAATGTGTTCCAGTTTTTTCAAGGAAACATTTCTCGAACAACGCTTTTACTAAATAAACCAGCATTTGGCCTCAATCTGTTCACATATAGACAGATTTGTTTAACTCCAAATACTCCATATGGGACAAGTGAGGGAGCGCTGTAAGGAGGTCAAGGCATGTATTCTCCGTGTTGTGAGTGGAGCAGACTCAACGGGCGGGTGGTGTATTAAAACTGTCTCAGCATTAATAATTACAATCGTCTGTCTTAGAGGAGATTTGCAGTGTGTCTGTGTAGATAGATAGATTGCAGGGTTTCTCGCAGCAGTACATTTTGATGTAAATTGAAGATAAATAAGCGGAAGGTTTTCCTGGCACCAGTTATTGCACCAGCGGGTGAAATGAAACCCCCGCTGACTAAATTGCCATCATCACGACACCTGAAGGGACAGTAAGTAATCTGTGACCTTATCGCTCACAAATTACAGTGATGCATGTCTTGTTGTGTTGTATTTTATGCTGCCAGTTGCAGAATATGTTATGGGGGAATGAAAAAGATGGTTTCACTCGATCGTTTGAATGTGTGCGTTTCTTTGTGAGTGAGTGATTGTGCACACTCTGTCTGTCCACAGTTATGGCAGGATAACTCAAAACACTCAACTCTTTTTCCACGTCCACCGACTGCCTGCTGGCTCATCACTTGCTCCTCTTAACCTTAGCTTGGCATTTACACTGATGCAGCTGTTGAAATACAAGTCCAACATCGATGTTACTGACTTTTTGGCCACTTGGGGGCAGCGAAAACCAAATGTGAACACGACATTGTATCATATATGTTGTATATACTTCCAAATGCTCGGTTATGTTCAGCAGCTAGTAAACATTGTAAACATTTGGTAAGGAGCAGGTAGCTTTGGGAGCCCATTGTTCCGAAACCCAAATAGTCCCATTGGACCGAAGACCATTCGTCTAATAGTTCGTTAACCCTTTAATAAACACCCATTGTTCCAAAAGGAACAATGCAACAAACGAATAAAGACTTCATTGAACCCTCACAATTAATTTTTTCCTACAATGGCGAAGGCGCGAGCCACCCTAATCTGGCTGTTATTGGCGAGTAGTTGTTGGCTTTGTTGGTTAAGTTTTGGGCTCAGGTCAAAAATATCAGGGTGAGCCAATCAGAGAGAGAGAGAGAGACATAGGGGCGGGCCATGCTTTCACATCAGTAAGTGGAAAAAACAGGGATGTGGAATGACGCCATTCTCCATAATGATGAGAGAGATGAACAATGTGACTATCTGGATTCAGAATAACGGCATGTCACCACAGGTAGCAGTTAGCAGTTAGCTCCTAGAGATGACGCATGAGAGCGGCGAGAGTGAACCGAAACCGATGAGTTGTGTACCTGGAAAGCCGAAACACTGGGTTGAACGGTGCCAGAAGGCTTCAAGTACACATGCGATCCAATGACCTGATAGGAGAGGAAAGCGATCAATTCTTTGTGGAGGTAATGTGTTCACAACGGGACATGACTGGACTATCTATCTATCTATATAGCTATCTGTCCAATCTGTTCATCTTGCCCCTGCATGCCTCCCTCTCCCTCTCTCTCTCTCTCGGCCTCACCGTTTCCTCTCTCAGTTCTTTATTAGGCTCTTTAGGGAACAACAAATAAAACAAAGCACTGCATTACAGCGCTCTAATTACTCATTTGAAAGCGCAGCCTCTCACAGTTTACAGGCCAAACACAAATAAAATGGAGGGCAAGAAATGTCTCGCACAACATCGGCACAAACATCGCATCAATCTTGAGCACTGTGAGAAGCCCGGTAAGTAATGTGTTTGTGTGTGTGTGTGTTTGTGTGTCCAATGTATTGTACATGAGCAAATGTGGATGTGTGTGAGTGTGTGCGTGTTTCAGAGTGTATTAGGTATTGGATTTGGTGCATGTGTGCCTATGTGTCCATTTATCCATCCTAGCGAGGTGTGTGTGTGTGTGTGGGTGGGTGTGTGTGTGTGTGTGTGACTCACCGAGTATAACAAATGCATGCTGGCATGGGGTAAATGCATGGGGAGAGGAGGGGGGGCTGTAAGGCTGCATCAGCATTTACATCACTTTAAAAGTGCATCACACACTTGCATCACGTATACACACACACACACACGTGCGGAAACTTTTTGTTTTTACACGCATTTGCCCGTAACAACGTGTATTCCCTGTAGTCTCCAATTAGAACAGCGGTGTAGTGGCGAGCACCGTGACCTCACAGCGAGCCGGGTCCGGGGTTCAGATCCCGTGTGGGCTTCCTCTTCCACAGTCCAGGCACACGCAGCTCGGGTTAATTAATCGGAGACTCTAAATAGGTGTGGGCGGGGCGTGGCGGTTGTCCAGGTGAACCCTGCCTTCGCCCAATGTCAGCTGGGATCGGCTGCAGCAACCCAGCGACCCTGAAGAGGAAAAGCGGTTCGGATAATGGAACCGGCCTTAACCCCGGGCACAAAGTCCTGACACCGTCTACATGCAAGTAAAGTTAAATATATTGTTGGAAATTGGGTAATCTGTGGAAGCCCATTCCCGCCACACACAACCACAAAAAATTCGGACCAAAAAAAATTTTTTTTTTTTGGTGCCTTTTTTCAAGTCAACAGAAGCGAAGACGTTAAAAAAAAATAAAAAAATTTTGGGTCCTAATTTTATTTTTTATTTTTTTTGGTCCGAATTTTCTTAAAAAAAAATTTTGGTCCCAATTTTTTTTCTTCTTTTTTTTGGTCCAAATTTTTTTTTGGGGCCCAAATTTTCTTAAATTTGTTTTGGTCGGAATTTTTTTTTTTACAAAAAAAAAGACCAAAAAAAAGTTGATTATTATTATAATTTTTTTGGGTCATAATTTTTTTTTTTTTTTTTTTTGGTCCGAATTTTCTTTTTCTTTTTTTTGGTCCAAATTTTTCTTTTTTTAAATTTTTTTTTACATGTTGCCTTTTTTCCAAGTCACGCTATTGAAGATGGGCGTGTCTTATTGTAGGTATGTGTGTCTTATTAAAGATATAAGTGTGTCAATTAAAAGGTAGACGTGTCTTATTAAAGGTAGGTGTGTTTTACTGAAGGTAGGCGTGTCTTATTGAAGGTAGACGTGTGTCTTATTGAAGGTAGACATGTGTCTTATTGAAGGTAGGCGTTTCTTATTGAAGGTAGACATGTGTCTTATTGAAGGTAGGTGTGTCTTATTGAAGGTAGACATGTGTCTTATTGAAGGTAGGTGTGTCTTATTGAAGGTAGACATGTGTCTTATTGAAGGTAGGTGTGTCTTATTGAAGGTAGACATGTGTCTTATTGAAGGTAGACATGTGCCTTATTGAAGGTAGACATGTGTCTTATTGAAGGTAGACATGTGTCTTATTGAAGGTAGACGTGTGTCTTATTGAAGGTAGACGTGTGTCTTATTGAAGGTAGGCGTGTCTTATTGAAGGTAGACGTGTGTCTTATTGAAGGTAGGCGTGTCTTATTGAAGGTAGGCGTGTCTTATTGAAGGTAGACGTGTGTCTTATTGAAGGTAGACATGTGTCTTATTGAAGGTAGACGTGTCTTATTGAAGGTAGGTGTGTCTTATTGAAGGTAGGTGTGTCTTATTGAAGGTAGACATGTGTCTTATTGAAGGTAGGTGTGTCTTATTGAAGGTAGACATGTGTCTTATTGAAGGTAGGTGTGTCTTATTGAAGGTAGACATGTGTCTTATTGAAGGTAGGTGTGTCTTATTGAAGGTAGACATGTGTCTTATTGAAGGTAGGTGTGTCTTATTGAAGGTAGGTGTGTCTTATTGAAGGTAGACATGTGTCTTATTGAAGGTAGGTGTGTCTTATTGAAGGTAGACATGTGTCTTATTGAAGGTAGGTGTGTCTTATTGAAGGTAGACATGTGTCTTATTGAAGGTAGACATGTGCCTTATTGAAGGTAGACATGTGTCTTATTGGAGGCAGGCATGTCTTATCGGAGGCAGGCATGTCTTACTGAAGGGCTCTCTGCTCTGATCCCTGTTTTCCTTCACAGATCAATACTTACATGTCCCTTGAACATGTGGCCCAAATAACAAGTTCATAGCCCCATTATTTATATTTTTAATCATGTTTCATTGACGATTCTCTCATTTTTCACCCAATTTTGAGCCTTTTTTTAAGGTCCCCTGATGATACCATGATGATATTTGGGTTTTATGAGTAGTTCTATACGGCCAAATAAAGGAAGAGTACTTAAATTTGCCTTGTATTGTTGCATTTTAATATATTTTGAGGAAGTATATTTTATCAGGTACATTATATGTACTAGGGTTAAGGAACTTGCATTGAAGATGAAGTGAATAAATCTGTATCGCACATTGACGCAACAGACCCTGCAGCTGCTGCCATGGCTTTCACTCGGGGGGATGAGGGGTCACGCACTTGAATCACTGACTCAGAGACTGTCTTCTATCCTGTTACTCATTCGAATGCTTTTTTTTTTTTGTCTGTTCATTACTCGTTCTGCTTTCGGGGCGCCTCTCTCTCTCTCTCTCCCTCTCTCTCTAAACCCGATGCCACGGCTCCCCTGAGCCTGTTTAAAAGGATGGACTTTTTTTTATTTTTTTTTATCTAGTGTGGCCAATCGATGCTTCTTTCAAGTGCTAGGTCATGCAAGGCGCTCCAAATTGGCTCATGTTCTGGGTGCCGGTGGAGCTAATACACAACCGGGAGAAAGAGGACTCGGCGGCTTTATCTTACGGCCCACGTACGATTCATCACGGAGATGATGAGAAGTGACGAGTGTTCTTACACAAGCAGTTGTGCTTACCAGCAAGTTGAGGAGCTTTTCCCGTATTTTTAAAAAGTCTGGCTGAACTTTTTTTCAGACGTTGGATTCGGAGCTCGTCGCTGTTAAAACGTTGTGTAATAGTGATGCTCGATACCCGGAGCGGTGGGGAAGAGATAAACGCTTCTGATGCTAACATTAGCCTTGTACTTTAGCGTACATCATTAACTAGCGTTAGCTCTTCTGTGCTACTGGATGTAAACACATGCTGCGTTAGCTTTTTAATGACTGTGACAGGATAATAAAGATCTGCCAAACTTAACAGAAACCTTATTGTCCTCATCGTCTTCTGTCTGGATCTCCAGGTGATGTCTAGCTTTAGCTTATGTCTCTTTAACCTGTTTGAATCAGTTTAACATCCCGGATACATATATTTTCTTTTAAATCAACACGCACGTTTAGTTTATTTCACAACATTTCCTCAGGGAGTGCACTTAGTGACAGCGTGGGCTCCATTGTAGGCCCGACAGCTTTGTGTAGTCTATACAAATAATGTTTTGACAGTATATTTACATCATACCAGCGACATCACTACAGCTCCAATGCGGATATCTGGAGAACCAAACAGCAAAAAAGCTTCCATGCAATTTTACCTCAACAGTTCCTGTTTCCATGTATGCACAAAAATAACTTTAACAGCCTTTTAATGGATAGAATCCCTTCATTTGTTTAACTCTTTTAATCATGGATTGTTATTATTCTTCAGAAACGTGAGCATGCCTCTGAACCTTTTGTCGGACTGCTGAAACATCCTTTCAACCAGATCTGCTGCTCTCGCGCCGTTTTTGTCGGAAACATTTCGCTCTTCTAAACTGTTGAATTTGAGAACATTGAAAGCAAACAAACCTCCAACCTCGACGGCACAAAAAACTCTTATCTGAGCTCGCTTCCTCTCGCTTCCTGTCACACTCTGTCAGATCTCTTCTTCTCTTACTCCTCCAGTCTTCTAATTTGCTCCCATTGTCACCACGAAATTAGAAAATGCAAATGCGGACGGCGGCGAAGTCTTGTGCCGCAATCGCACGCCGGCGAGAATATTATTCCTCGTCGCCGTGCCCCGGCTAATTAGCCTGATTTGATTGTTAATGCGCTGCCAATTAGAGGTGGCAGGCGTCACCGAGGCGCCGCTCGACAGCCCTCATTTAGAGGTGAGCGAGCAGCTCGGGCGATATGAGCTCTGGCTCGGCTCAGGCGGGCTGTCACACACACTGTCTGAGCCGGTTAGCGCTCGTGTGTGTGTGTGTGTGTGTGTGTGTGTGTGATCAAAACGGTCTTCGACTGTCTTCCCCCCCCTTTTTTTTCTTGAACGTGGCAATGTGCCTCCATGTGTGTGATTTGTTTGGGCCTTGTCTGTACGTGTTACCGTGTTTCTGTGCTCTCTCTCCCGTGTTTGCGTCGCTACAGTTTCTCAGCCGAAACGCAGCAGGTACACAGTCGGTACAGCCGCTCGTGGTTCCAGACCATAATGCGCTCGGCGGCGTGTGCCAGGCGCCGCGCGTTTGCGTGCTCCGAGGCTTTTAGACGCTTCCTCACACGTCTGCGTGAGGAAGATGAAAACGCATGCGTCGCGTGTCATGCATTATGCACCAGCGCTGTACTTTTAGGTTACCGCACTGACAGGTGAAAGTTTCTAAATTATGAGTTTGGGTGAGCGAGGGGAGGAGTTCCACCTTGTGGTTTTTCGGGGTGTTTTGTCATCAATATGTGAAGCTCAGCGGGTCCCGCTGTATTTATTCTGTTGCTCTGTGAGACGTTGGCGCCTCAAACCGCCTCAAACCGCCTCAAACCGCCTCAAACCGCCTCATCTCTCTGTGATTCGCATCGTGACTTTGCAGAGCGATGCTCAACAGGCCCGAGGGCTCGTGGGCCTCCATGTAGCGTCGACGCAGAGATCAATGATCAATAGGGGAAGCGTGGAGGAGCTGCAGGAGCTGAATGCGTGGCGTTCTGGTCTATGGAGGCTCCCGTCCGCTGAGTATATTTGTATTCCAGCTGCTTCTACATGTTTCCCTGTCGGAGCCTCATTTTTTGAAAACTTAAAAAAAAAAAACAGATGTTCAGGTTTTGTAGTTAATTTAAAAATGTTAATTCAAACTACGCTCTAGATTCACTGCATAATGTGGCAAATTATGCACCGAAATACTCAGGGCCTCCCGAACACGGAGCCGCTCAATTATATTTCCTGCATGTTTTATCGTGCGTCATCGGCGGAGGATTTTTCCGTTTGTTTATCCGTCCGGGTTGTTTTTGTGAGCGTGATATCTCCGCAACGCCTGGGGAAATCATTTCAAAATTTGTCACGAGCGTCCACCCGGACTCAAGGACGAACCCATTCGAATTTAGTGGGGAAAGGTCAAAGGTCAAGGTCAGCGCGACCTCACAACCGTCCCGTTCTCGCGATATCTCGGAAACACACCCGGAAGGGGAGTTTCTTCAAATTTGGCACAAACGTCCACCTGGACTCAAGGATGAATTGGTTCAAATTTAGTGGGGAAAGGTCAAAGGTCAAGGTCACTGTGACCTCACAACCGTCCCTCACCTGTTGGGAACACACCTGGAAGGGGAATTTTTCAAATTTGGCACAAACGTCCACGATTTCCGGTGCTCAAAGGTACTGCAGTACTCGCAAGAAAAAAAACATGTTATGCCCATAACTATAACTATATCACACAAATGTCCAATAGGATAAAATGATGAAGTGATGATATTTTGGATCGTGGAGGCATACAGCCGTGAGCCAAACATGAAAGGACATTTCATTTGAAGCCTCAGTGTGAGCAGATTCCTTTAAAGCAGATGTTAATCTCAACTGTGAAATTCTCTCCAGAATGATTTACAGGGTGGCATACGCGCATATTTATCAGTAAGAATGTATGAAGAAATCATATTTAGACTGTGAAATTGCAGGTATTGTGTTTCCTTAGATGTCTGAATATTGTATATAGCTTAATTCTTCCATTCTTCTTCCACGTTAATGTATTCTTTCAGTAACAGTCAGTGACAAACCATCTGTTTCTATTGTTTAATAATGTTTTACGTAAATAAATCTAGTCCCGAATCGTGTGAAATCCGTTCAGCAGCATTATTCAGCCGTAAAAGAAGCCTCTAAATCAGCGTCACTGATGTTTGATCCACATCAGAACAGTCTGAGATTCACAAGCCTGTCAAATCCAAAAAGTGGGCGATGTTAATAAATCGGTTGTGAAATTAAACTCTGTTTGTTGTTCACGAGGACTTTAGGAAAGGGACTCAATAATATTGTCATTGCACAAATAATCCTTTCATGGCGCTCACACTGTCTCGCTGTGAGAGAAGCGACAACCCGACAGCTGGAGAAGAATTTGGCGGATTTAGACAATTTTCTTCCAGATAAATATCACATGTGATTCTTCTTTTGAGATCTTTTTTTTCTATCCGAGACAGCAACAAAACACTTCCGCCCTAATCTCTAAATGCACATCTTGTTTTTGTCCCCTGGAATATGTTCTGCGTTAAGAAAAAAACACACGTAATGATGAACGATAGGAGCGAGAGAACGCCCGCAGACGGCATTATCTGTGCCGCGGAAAACCTCCGTCTCCACCAAATCAAATATCGGCCCGTTTAAACCTTCCATTTATTCACATGCGTTATGGCAAAGACCCCTATGGCTCTCATAACACAGAGTGTGTGTGTGTGTGTGTGTGTGGTAAATTACATCGGTGTCTTTGAGCAAAAGCAGAGCTAATCAGACCGGAGCCCTTATTGCCTGCAGCCTCACCTTCATGAGCACACACACAGACGTCACAAAGAGCAGACACACACACACACACACACAGTGCTCTCCGTGACACACACATGTGTCTTAAAGAGCAGGTCGGTCGCTGTCGGTTGCATCGTCTCTCGCTCCTGGTGATGAAGAGAGAATGACTTCACGGAGGCGAGTGGCTGATGGGCGGCGTCTCTGGAGGCGAGCTGGTGTGCTGCATGGAGTCAGCTGAGGGCGGAGAACCTGTTAAACGTTAGGAAGGTGAATACGGAGCAAGAAGAGGATGACTTTGTTCTGCGCTTGCACCCAGTTGTGTGGATTGAGAGACTTCAGAAGACGAAGGCCTCGCAGACTGTGTATAAGAAATGGAAGTCACCGAGACGTCACCCGTTGGTTCGTGGACTACTTTGTTGAAGCCTCGAGTTCGACATTTTGGCCGGCGCCATCTTGGTTTTTGCAACCGGAAGTGGCACAAGAGCGGAGCGCTAAATACATCCAAGTGCTGAATATCCAGGGGACCAAAACATTTTACAATCAATCTTTCATGAACTGAAAACACTCTGTGAAAGGGTTAAAGGTCTAAGAGCAAAACACCGACTACTTCATATACTTACAAAACACTAACTCATTTATATAGACTTCTATTCAACCGGAGGAGTCGACCCCTGCTGCTCAGGAGAGAGAATGCAACTTCAACATGTGAAGCATAGACTTCTATACAACCAGAGGAGTCGCCCCCTGGTGGTCAGGAGAGAATGCAGCTTTAACACATGAAGCATAGACTTCTATACAACCAGAGGAGTCGCCCCCTGGCGGTCAGGAGAGAGAATGCAACTTCAACATGTGAAGCATAGACTTCTCTACAACCAGAGGAGTCGCCCCCTGGTGGTCAGGAGACAGAATGCAGCTTTAACACATGAAGATTGAACTTTTCAGACCCAGACAGTCCGAACAAAGAGAACAAACTCAATTGTTCCTTCTAACCATCGACAAAGGCAGCTCAGATCCAAAGCCCGAGACATATAATATTTAGCATGTTGGTGTCATGTATCCCTCAAGCTCCCGGTGTGTCGAGGCCTTCAGTCAGCTGACCAAGAGAGGAAGAGGCCTCGGGGCAGAACCAGGACAAGCTGAAGGCGCTGAACCTCCCAGGTGGAAACCTGCTGTACTTGTTGCCATCACAACTGTGATCTAAATAGTGTTTGTGGAAAAAAAACAACCAGAGTTGACCAACGTGCTACACAATAAAACATACATGGAAGTAATGTGAAATGCTTCGAGCAAAAAAAAAATCAGGAGGGATGACGTTTGAATAAGTAAAGGAACAGATGGAAGATGTAAAATCCTGGAGCAGATGTGGGATCGGAGAGATCTGGGTTTTGGAGGGCGAACAGAGGCGCCAGCCCATAAAGCTTTGGAAACGCATCTCAGAACCTGAAACTGGACCGGTAGCCAACGCAGGGAGCCCGGGTACAGGAGCCTTTCCTAAAATTAGCGAGACGGACCGAGAAGACTTTGGCTAATTTCGCAAATAAAGAGCTGAGCAGTAATCCAGTGGAGAGGAAATCAAGACAATGTTCAGGTCATGAAACGGGAGGAAGGGTTTAAAGCATCCTCTCTCGCCGCAGCCTTCATTTTTCCTTTTCAAATGTTCAAGCTGGATCGGAGATGACACAAAGATGTTTACGAGCATGAAGGTCATGTGATTAGTTCTGCCCGCGAGGAAGGACCCAAATGAAACCGTTCTGTCTGGCTGTCATTTCATTTACAGACGGGTTCAGGAATAGAATAATGGGCGGATGGATTTAAACTGCAGTGACTCTTTATATACACTATATATCTTTTTTGTATTTCTTTTTTTTTAAATTTAATTTCGTATTTTAATTTTTTTTGTTGAAATTTTAGATTTGAATCTTTCATTTTGTAATATATTTTTAAATCATTTCAATTATTATTATAAATAAATATAAAATATAAGTATTTTTTAATTATTTAATTTATTAATATATACGTATTATATATATAATTAAATAATACATATTTAATACTTTTTTTTCAATTTGTCTAAAAAAGATTTTTTTCACATATAAATATAAAATATTATTTTTATTTAATTATATATATATACATATATATATTACATATTCAATTAAATAAACACATATTTAATACATTTAATTTTCTTTATTATTTCAATTTGTATTAAAAAAAGTAAAACATTTTCAAATGGCTGAAACTAAGAAGATGCTCTTGGGAAGCAGTCGGTGGACTCCATCACACTGAGCTGGTCGAGGCCGCGTCTCTCAGAGCGTCTCAGTTCCTGTGAGTGTGAAGCTTGTGGGCAGCGAGCTGTGGAACCAGAGCAGCGTTTGTAATCATGGAGTCATTAGCATTGATCAACCCTCCGCAGGGTCGCGCTGCTCGCTCTCGTAATCTGTGAAAATGTCTTCTGGATCTTTAAATGCAGGTGGGAATCATTCCACGCGTGAAAGACTTCCTGTCCCGAATGAAGAACAACACGGCGTGAACGCTGTCAGCGTGAAAACAACCAACGCTCGCCGGAGAAAACGACCCATCGTGAAATCATCTTTACTGATTATTGGATGGACGCCAGCGTGAATACGAAGCGTGCAAATCTATATCTGGATGTCTAACGGTCGGCAGAAATACTTCCTTCATCATTTCTTCATGAATGGATTCTCTTGAGCAAACACTTGTTTTTTCATTTGGGCTCCAGTTAGACGTTCATCAACACTGCAGCCTTTAAAAGGTTGGTGCTTCGCGGTGTTGTGAGAGGTTTTATTACAGAACAGTGAATGAAAGGCAAACGTGTGGATGACAGCTGACATTTTGCTTCTTATTATCATCTCCCGCCATGTAACCTTTTCAATAAAAAAAAAGCTCCGTCTTTGGACTCTGGACTCAAGTGTTCAACAAATCTTCCGACCAGAGGTCCAGATATGGATTCTGAAACAGACGATAATTACATTTTCAAAAACATTTTTGTCTCTGAGAAGGTTCTCCGGTTGTATAGAACCACAGAGGAGCTCAAACTTCAGTTGTTTAAGGTTTGTTAACGCAAACAACCAACCAACAAACCAACAAAAGCCTCAAAACACGTCTTAATGTCCAAGAGCGGCGTGTTTAGCCGATAGCTTAGCATAAATACTGGAAGCAGGGAACTTGGCTCTGTCTACAGTTAAAAAACACCACATGCTCTTCTCCTCCAGAAGAGCATGTGGTGGTTATTCCTACGAGAAGAAATGTGAAAATCTGACAAAATCAATTGTGTATATAATCCATAAACCAGGAAGTGTAAAATCCCTCTCAGAGCAGGTGGAAAAAAAGTAAAAACCAAAGTCTCACTTCACCTAAATAAGTCGTTTTGTGGCCTAAAGTTGTTTCCTGTAGGAAGTTTATTTTGAAAAGACACGTTTTTGGACAAAACACCATGAGGAGTATGTGTGTTTGTCGCCTATAAGAACTGCTAATGAGTCAAATGTACGATGTTGATGTGAGCAGCATGAAGGGAACACAGCTTTATGAGTTGGTGCTACATGAATTATCCTCGTTCCTACTTCAATGCTTTCTATCAGACGGCAAATTTGACCTGTTGATGGTTTTATGGACACAGTGACACCTGGTGGTCAGCGGGAGTAACGCTTTATTAAGGTGGGCGCAGTCTTTGATGCTAAGCTAGGCTAACCACCTGCTGACTCCAGGTCCACACATGCCACTTGGAAAGAAGACAAGAAATGCTTTCAAACCAATTAGCACGCATCTCTTCCTGCGTTACAGAGTTCATCGCCAAACATTTTTTTAATTGCGGAGGATGCGTCGCTTGGTTACTTCGCCTTCTTCTCCTTCATTTATTTTTCATTTTTTAATAATTAGTTTTGAGAAGGTAAATGATTGCCGACGTTGCAACTTACCAACAAAATGTAAATGCTTTTTTTTTTTTTAATTAGAGTGCAGGAGCATTATTTATGTCAAAACATTAAGTCCAATTTGTTTTCTTTTAGCGGGAAAAACAACACCGTAAACACGCTGTAGCTTTAATAAACCCACAGTGGGGAATACGCCTGTGAAACGCTGCATGTGCACACGCTGGCAAAGCGCGCGCGCTAATGAGTCGCTCGTGCGCACGTACCTGCTCGCATTCTGCAAACATATATTCAAGCGACGAGTGTGTGGCCGCGCCAGGAGTCGGTCGGTCCTGTGCACACACACACACACCTCTGATTGAATTTTTTGGGTTTGTTCCGCCTGGAGTGGAATCTTTATTTAACGGAGAGTCTGGAGAGGCACTCGAAGAAAGCCGAGCGAGAAACAAACAGAGGGAGATAAAGACTGTGAGGAAGAGAGAGAGAGAGAGAGAGAGGAGATGCACGAGAGCGGGAGCGCGACGGCAACTTCCGTCCCTAATGAGAACGAGTCGGGGAAGACTTAGAGTGCGGCGCAGCGGGAGGGAGGTGGAGGGGCAGAACATGTTGCACAACAGGGGGCCTGAGATAATTAGCTGACTCTGGTGTCTGGATGAAACGGCCTCCCTGAGATACAAGCACATGGGGAAGTTATCACAACACATGTTTACCACTTTGGCTCCAGGCCGCCCGTGCACGGAGACGACGCAGACCTCCGTCGGGAGGACGAGGCTAATTGTCGTTTAGGCTAACGTTTTGCCGACGCCGGACGGCGGGGGTCTCGCGACGGAGAAAAAAAAAACAGTAGCGGTGAGACGTGAGGGGAACGGGGGGGGGGAGGGGCAAACGGTGTGTTGTCGGGATGAATTATTAATGAACGGATTAAGGTTGTGATCTCAGGAGGCGATAAAAAAGGGATTTGACCTCTGGTGAGCGAAGCAGCGCGTGGCAGTTACACAGTTGATACGGGTAAAAAACCTATTTTATACATTTTTATTGAAGGTCTTTCCAAGTGGATTGACCCACTTCATCAAACACTAGATCGTTCCACTTTCAGCCCTGCTAGGAACAAGCAAAGGGACTAAAAGACCCAGAAAACGATCAAATTATTCACGTTAATTGCTATTAAAGTTCACAAACCTGAAATAAAGAAGCGCCATCCAACCATACCCGTCCTGGTGTACATAAACCAGGGAATGTCGTTTAAAGGACGACAAAATTCCTCCATTATGTAACACTTTGATCATGATGTTGTTGTCATTTATCATGTTTGTTTTTGGCTAAACCCAAACCGACCAATGGACCGATGGACACGGTGGCCAGAATATTGCTCATCCGGACATCTCTACATATTTATTTGAACCGAGCGTCGTCCATAAACAACTTGCTTGTTGAGAGCTAACCGTTTGCTCGAGGCTAGTAGCTATAAGCTCTACCGTTAGCTAGCAGTCACACAGTCGCCTCTATTAAGAGATGACTGTGTGACTTCTAGCTAACGTGAATCTAAATATCTACCGTTAGCTAGCAGTCACAGAGTCGCCTCTATTAAGAGATGACTGTGTGACTGCTAGCTAACGTGAATCTAAATATCTACCGTTAGCTAGCAGTCACACAGTCGCCTCTGTAGAGACGACTGCTAGCTAACGTAAATCTAAATATCTACCGTTAGCTAGCGGTCACACAGTCGCTCGCCTCTGTAGAGACGATTGCTAGCTAACGTAGACACAAACACACACACACACACCTACAAACACACCCACACAAATGCACTCACACCTATAAAACACACACACACATGCACACACACTTCCAAACACTTACACACACACACACGCACATATATGCATGCACACACCCACGCATCTACAAACACTTACACACCCACACACACATACAAACACATACCTACACACACCTACACTACACATTTACTCATACAACCACACAGAAGTGGATACATACAACATTGTCAGAGACTTAAGAGTATAATTTACCACAAAACATCACACATATGTGTACATTTGGCATGCTAAGTTGAGTCTCCCAGACACACACTCCCACACACACACGCCTGTATAGCTGTGTGAGAATACTGTGCATCTAACAAAGTAAACGTAAGCCTTTGTACTCGCACACACAATCATTTTGACACAGATATTCAATCCCAGGCTTTATGATTATTACAGCGTTCCTTCCTTCCTCCTCACTGCTCACTCAGCGGCCCTGAGGGGGTTTCACCTGCAGGGAGCCTCACACGGGCCTGAAGAGGAGGATTTATAGTCCTGCAAATCCTTAAAAATGCAACCGCGGATACACAACTAGAATGTCTGCCATGAAACCGTGAGGAGAGACCGAGGCGGCCGGCTTGTTTCCTCCCTCCTGGTCGGCTGCACGTGGTCTCACGGGGGGACACGGTATTGATTTATAATATCTAAATATGTGCGTTTCATAAATCGGATAACCGCGCCTTCAAACTGCGTCGATGTGCATTTGCATAAATGATCCGTGGAGCCGTAACTCGTGGAGATCCATTTTAATGACGCAACAAATGATCCACGACAAGCTGAGAGATGCAGAAGAGGCTGAAACATCTGGAGAGAGAACGAGATTAAAGCAACGTTCACCGCTGCTCCCTTTCTGTCTGTCCTCACATGTCTCCTCTCTCCTCACATGTCTCCTCTCTCCTCACATGTCTGCTCTATCCTCACATGTCTCCTCTCTCCTCACATGTCTCCTCTCTCCTCACATGTCTCCTCTCTCCTCACATGTATCTCCTCACATGTCTCCTTTCTCCTCACATGTCTCTCCTCTCTCCTCACATGTCTCCTCTCTCCTCACATGTCTCCTTTCTCCTCACATGTCTCCTTTTTCCTCACATGTCTCTCCTCTCTCCTCACATGTCTCCTCTCTCCTCACATGTCTCCTCTCTCCTCCCCTGTCTCTCCTCGCCTCACGTCTCTCCTCCCCTGTCTCTCCTCACATGTTTCTTTTCTCTCCTCACGTCTCTCCTTTCCTTACGTCTCTCCTTTCCTCACCTGTCTCTCCTCTCTCCTCACCTGTATCCCCTCACATGTCTCCTCTCTCCTCCCCTATCTCTCCTTACCTGTCTCCCCTCACAAGTCTCCTCTCCTCTCTCCTCACCTGTCTCCCCTCACATGTCTCCTCCCCTCTCTCCTCACGTCTCTCCTCCCCTGTCTCTCCTTACCTGTCTTCCCTCACATGTCTCCTCTTCTCTCTCCTTACCTGTCTTCCCTCACATGTCTCCTCCCCTCTCTCCTCACCTATCTTCCCTCACGTCTCCTCTCCTCTCTCATCACATGTCTCTCCTCTCCTGTCTCTCTTCTCTCCTCATATCTCTCCTCTCTCCTCATATCTCTCCTCTCTCCTCACCTGTCTCTCCTCTCTCCTCACCTGTCTCTCCTCTCTCCTCACCTGTCTCTTCTCACATAACGACCTTGAACAACCGGTCACTCGTGTAACTTTCATCTCGTCCTCGTCGGCCACCAGATAAGCAAGTCGCTAATTTGGCCTCCGTTCAGTATTTTTGCGGCTCCAAAGTTTTCCATCATAAAAAAAAAGAAGTTTGAACCTCGGCGACCAAAACAAATTTGAGGAAAAGACAAAATAATGTTGCTACTTTCCAGCCGACGTTGTGCTGGCCGTGACCTTCGCTCGTCGGGTCGCTCCTGTCTCTTGTTCCCCGGCTCGTTCTCCTGCTGCTAATCTCCTCCGCTGACTCTCAGCAGAGTGTTCATCTTCCATCTCTCTGACGCCGCTGATTTAAAAAAAAAAAGAAATCTAGCGGCGTTAAAAAGAAACCGTCATTTCCCCTCAACGTCACCTGAACCGACACATTTGTCTGCGGCTTTACAAGCAGCTTAACATTCAGCACCTTTCCCCCGCTCGCCCTCGAGGCTACGCTGGGAGTCTCCATCTTGCATACGCAGCAGGTAACTCCTCTTTAACGGCGGCGGGACGAAACGGAGCCGATATCCATCAGGGGACGGGACCCTGGGTGACTTTACTAGACACCGCGGGATCATTAGGGTCCCTGGACTTGATGGGATGTTGTGTTTTTTATGAGCTCTTGCGCGGTAATCCATTAATATGGCTGACACGCCATTAGGCTTTATTGATGTCCGACGCGTGGGCTCACATGAAAACACCGTTATTCGTCACGATCAAAAGTTTACCGCTGACGCGCGGTGATTTAACGGCCGCCGCGGGGGGCCGCCGGGACCCCCGACGTCCTTAACCTTTTTTTCGAGGACGGCGACTCTAACCTCCAAGGACAAGGACCCACGAGTTGTATTGTGTACCGTGCGTATACTACTCATTATGTGACTAGTTCAACTCTGTAACTCTGTTGCGTGGCTCATCCTGGTCACATGACATGTGTTGCTTCTGTCCGTCCTGACAGAGGATCCTCCTCCGTCGCTCTCCTCAAGGTTTCTCCCCTTTTTTCCCCTCTGAAAGGGGTTTTTCTATCTTTATTTTGAGGAGTTTACCCTGATCCGATGTCCCGGGACAGACGATGTCATGTGTACAGACTGTGAAGCCCTCCGAGTAACTCTTGTATTTGTGATTTTGGGCTACACAAAATATATTGAATAGTTACACCGATATCGCTTTAAGTTTATGGGTCGCATCCCCCCAGAAGTCGCTATCGTCTCTCCGTGAACGTCGATGAATTAGATATTCTTCTTTAAATACTACAAAACAGCACATTCTCGCGCCTCCGCCTCCAGAAAAGTAGTTTTTTTTCCTCCCCTTCAGGTTGCTGAAGCCTCATTTATTACAGGAGGACACATCTCTTATTTGTTTAGCGCCTTTTTGTAATGCTGAGTTAATACATTTTTCACTTCGGTGCAGTATTCCTGCAGCTTTTGCTCGTGCAGACTTTCATCGCCGCCCTCCAGGGAAATCGAATATGTATTTGCCGTCCTCTTAGGATTTAAAAAAAAAAAAAAGGGGTTTAGCGACATTAATAATTTCTGGGAACATAAAAGAAGAAACGTGGCTTTTCTTTTATTTTTGTGTGTGTGTGTGTCACAAGTACTTCTGCTGGAGGAGGAACTCGGGAGGAGCTTGAAGAGGAAGTGTTCAGACGGTAACTGTCTCCACCGCTGATCCAGCCAACATCCTTCCCAGATGAGACGTTCCCAAAAAAGGTTAAATAAAGGACAAATAATGAGTTCCTCCCTCATTTCATCTCCTTCCTTCCTGAATGACGGGTCATACGTGGCATTATATCATCCACGAACCACATGAATTTCCGGCAATATGTCTTTCTTATTTGATTCCTCTTTTTTTCCTACCTCCTCCTTATATCGTCCCCGATCTAATCTGTTTCATCACATAAAAAAAAAAAAAAAAGATAATCGCAAAGAGGAACCCTGGTATCAATCACCCGGCCCGCAGCCGTCACGGCGGCTCGCCGAGGGCATCCAGATGACACCGAGGCATGCTGGGACTTGTATGCTCTGTATTTTTTTTTTGCGCTCGGCCCTGTCGGTCAGGGTTAACGTGCGGACGACCCAAACCCTCCCCCGCCCTGATGACGAATGACAGTTATCTATTTTTACGGCGTGATATAGATCCATCAGCCTCCTCCGGAGAGCCCTTCAGCGCCTCGCTGCCCTTTTTGGAGGAGATTTTCCAGGTCGGCGAGCCAAGGTGAAAAACACACAACAATGCACACGAGCGCTCGCACGTAACGGAGAAGAAAACACACACACACACACACACACAATTGCACACTCACGCACACACACTCTCCCTCTTTTTCCACTGGACATATGGAAATGTCAGCGCCTCCCGAGGGATGTTCGCTAATGTCAGGACATGTGGCAGCGTGGAGCCGGGCCACACGTACACCCCCCCCCCCGTCCAGCTGTGTCGGGGACCGCCAGCCAACCTGGTGTACCTCCCTCTTCCTCCTCCTCCTCCTCCTCCTCTTCCTCCCTCCCCCCCACCCACCTCCAGGAGGGGAAACTAATTGTGAGCGTTATTGATTGCCGCGGCAGATCTGCGCTGTCCGGCGGGTAAATATGATGGATGGAGTTGTCAGGTTGTCATCAGGCGAGGTTTTCTGACAGCGGGCCTCGGGGCGTGTTCAACACAGCGCAGGTTAACCGAGGCGAGCGGCGAGCAGCGAGCGGCGAGCAGCGAGGCGGCGCTTTGACTTTGGCCGGGGAACACGGGGGCCGGCGAAAAGCGTCCTACTTTACAGGAGCAGCTTACGCTTAATGGCTCTCAAAGTGAGGCGCGGAAAAAAGAGATTTACTGACTGTTGAGGATGACGGTTGTGTTTTTAAAAAGGGTCAGTAGTCTGATGGGTTGGGTTTGCATTTTGATCAGTTTTGGGGTTTAAAATTAGATGATGATACTGAAAAAATGATATAAATCCTTTGTATGAAATCTCTGTGTCACTGCTCACGTGTGAATGGTGACAACATGAGTCCTAACTAATGATTCCTACTTGCAACTTGCAGTTAAATGTGTGAGTTATCCAAAAGATTTAAGTCGAAAGTGTGTGGTTTTGACTTAATTTGTGAAATGTGTCAAAATGAACTTAAAATTATTAATTTATTTACTTGTAAATTGGGTGAAACAGGCCTCTTGATATTCAACAGAACAGTTTGGATCGTGACTATTTCATTTGTAGAAATAAAAAACAATTAGCCAAAATATTCATAGGTTCCTTTTTTCAGAAAATGAATAGTTTTCGGGATCTACTTCAAATAAAGTCGATTAAATTAAATGTCTTGCCAATATAACTCGCTAGAGCAAATCGTCACTGAAAAGTTGTGCAAAAGAAAAGTGTGTATATTGCATTTAATATCCCACAATGCACCTATTAAACCCGACCGACCTGATGCTACATCTGTTCCTGGGTTGAACGGTGAGGTCGTAAACTTCTTCCGCATCGCGTCGCTGCGTTGTCGACTCATCGGTAGCTCGACTCCCGTCGCAGTCGGGTCGATACTCCTGAACACGCTTCCCCCGAGTGCGACGTCCTCTCGCCGCTCTTTTTAGGATTCACGAGGCCTCTCCGAAACGGCAGCGGAGAGGTCTGAATATGAAGCGGGGCCGTCAGTATTCCCGCCTCCTCTCCTCCCGCTCGCCAGACTTCCCAGATTGTGTGCAAAGTAAACACTGCTCTGGGGCGAGGACTGGCTTTCTAAATGCTTCTGAGGATTCGAGGAGGTTTTTTTCGTACAACGGGAATGAATATAAAGGACGGGCGCCTCGGTCGACCCCTTCTCTCTCTCTCTTTCTCTGAAATTGGAGCGTGGTATCGCAACCAGGCGGCGGTCCCGACGCATGCAGAATTACCCCGAAGGGTGATTTGCATTTTGAGTAATGAGGTGACGAGGGGTCGAGTCACGGGGAGCGAGATGGAGAGGCACAACAATTAACGTGGAGGGCTCCCTCCCAAAAATTCAATTTTTGTGACTCATTTGTGATGCGTGGTAGAGAGGAATAAACGATGACAACTACAAGTAATGCGGCCGGCGCTTTACGACCTAACCAAACCAGTCATTTTCTAATAACACGTCTCCATTTATTTATTCAGGGTGGATTGACTAAGTGTTGTGCTCTTTCAGGGAACACTCGCAGTCCTTCAGCGAGGCACACATGCACCAGGGAGGGGCAGCGTTAAAGTCACTGAGAGGAACTTTTAACTGCTTATGAAACGGACTCAAATGAATATTTATGCCTCTACATGACCTTCATGAGTAAACGAGACCATCAGCGAGGAGATTGGCTATTTCTATATAGTACGTATAGTTATTTTTATTCTTTGCTGCAGCCTCCGACTCCGTCTTTGGAGCTCCGGCGGCACGAGGACGGCTCTCCTCCCGGCGGCAGCATTTCCTCCGACTCCTCCGACTCCTCTCTGGGAGCCGCACCGACGCCACGCTGCTGGAGACCCGGGACGTATCGCTGGACCCGCTGGAAGGAAGGAGGGCAACGGGAGAACCAGAACCAGGACTGACGGGATCAGACTGTCAGACCCCTACTGCTGTAAAACGAGAGGTTTTCTGAATGGACCCTGGTGCTCGGAAACACTACGACTTCAGTCCACAAGGGGCGCCAGTCAACACAAGATAAATGTTCCTTGTAGTAACTTTAAAATGAAGGCTTCAACCCGAGGGTCTTCTAATCCTTAATCTCTAACCAAACCTCAACAAAAAAAGAAAAAAAGCATAAATATGATCAAAAGTCAAGAGTCTGAGCAAGATTCCCAGAAAAATGACTCCTCGATTGCTCCCTGAGAGGTTAAGACCTAAAGCATGCAACAATAATCACAATAAACACAAGCATTGAAACGTTAGGAAGCATATTTAGTCCAAAAACCGTGTTTTCGGTTGAAAAATGACCTACTGAGCTGATCCTTGCTCCCACCATAATAAGGCATAAATCAAAATGGCCGCCTCCTTCCGCATGTGCCGTCTGAGGACCAATGAGATCACAGGATCTCGGAACGCCCCCCAAAATAACCTAAAACCTCCTGTTTTGCAATGGGGAGACACTAATGATGGTCAGGAAATGATCTAGATTGATTTATTAGACTCCTGCACGGTTACAGTGACTGTCTTTGACTTTTATATTGAAAACCACACGCCTCTTCTTACAGGGGTTACGGTAGTTTAGCAATTTCAATTAATTAAATCGACTTTGTGCTTGAGGAGATTAAAAAAACACACTTTTAAAGGATAACTTCTGTATTTTTTAACCTTGACACTGTCAGCCATGGTTTTGTGTCTTATGACTAACGGGGAACATTTTCTAATCTGATCCAATACAGCTCACAGGCATCAATGTGCGCATATCTGGGCAATTTGGCCACTAAAATTGCTTGTTTTTGCCATGACAGTCTCTGATTATTATAAACAACATTCTGGAGGGAGTCTGACGTGTTGCTGGAATAGTTGACGACGTCCATCATGGAAAACAAGGCCAATACCAAATGTCTGGAGGTTTCTAAATGCTGTAGAAACACAGAGTGTAAAACAAGTGCACGGATTCAGAAAACCCTCAATAAGCTTCTTAAATGCAAAAAAAGGAGAAAAAAAAATACATTTGGTTCAGCCCGGGAAATTTGCATGATTTAATTCATATGGTTACCGTTAAAAGTCGGCAAAACACTAATGTGCCAAATGGTTCGCGTCCCTGGATGATGACAGCTGGGAGGCAGAACATGCACTGATGCTCTTCCCTTTGTACGGCTTTACATTGTCGATACCGGCTAAATTTCAGCATGCTTCTTTTCCACATTATTAGATTAGATGAGATTAGAAAGCTTTATTAATCCTCAGTGGGGAAACTAATACAGCCAACAATAGTAAAGCAAAGAGAAAGTGTGCATTTTCGTTAGCTGGGTAGTATTTCTGTTCCTCTGCCTCGTCCTCAGATAAGTGCCGTTAAAAATGTATGATTTGTCCGTCTTCAGCCTCGATGGGCCTTTGTGTGTTGTTGATTTTGTACCTCTAGTGGTCAGTAGAGAGAATGTAACTTTAACACATGAAGCATAGACTTCTATACAACCAGAGGAGGATGGTCAGGAGACACATAAAGCATAGACTTCCATACAACCAGAGGAGTCATTCCTTGATTGTCAGCAGAGGGATATTAGCTTTGACACATAAAGCATGGACTTCTATACAACCAGAGGAGGATGGTCAGAAGATACATAAAGCATGTACTTCTATACAACTAGAGGAGTCACCCCTGGTGGTCAGTAGAGAAAATTCAGCTTTAACACATGAAGCGTAGACTTCTATACAACCAGAGGAGGATGGTCAGAAGATACATAAAGCATGTACTTCTATACAACTAGAGGAGTCGCCCCTGGTGGTCAGTAGAGAAAATTCAGCTTTAACACATGAAGCGTAGACTTCTATACAACCAGAGGAGGATGGTCAGAAGATACATAAAGCATGTACTTCTATACAACCAGAGGAGTCGCTCCTGGTGGTCAGTAGAGAAAATTCAGCTTTAACACATGAAGCATAGACTTCTATACAACCAGAGGAGTCTCCCCTGGTGGTCTTAAGAGAATGTAACTTCAACACATTCCTAGATTAGATGAGATTAGAACACTTTATTAATCCACAGTGGGGAATACAGCCAACAATACTAAAGAGAAAGTGTGTATTTCCGTTAGCCGGGTAGTATTTCTGTCCCTCTGCCTCGTCCTCAGATAAGTGCCGTTAAGAAGACGACTTGTGTGCGTCTTCAGCCTCGATGGGCCTTTCTGTGTTGTTGTTCTTGTACCTCCGAGTAGGAGGGAAAGTCTGTCAGCAGTTCTGTAAACGCGGCATTAATTTGCAGGTGTCTGTAAATTCTGGTAAATACCGCTCGTCCTGCCAGAAGGCGCTTTGAGTCACAGCGACTCAGCGATCAGCGGTAATGGGAACGCTGGAAGACGGCCGGCATTCACGTCAAGCCAGAGAAGCAGCTGTAGACACTCAACACCGAGTTCATCGTCTCGGGAAAAAACGTTTACGTTAAAAAGATATTTACATGTTCGACTCGTCCTCCACCCGTCTTCTTCAAGAGCGCCGCCTCGCTCCGCCGGGCTGAGGCCCGTTTACAGCAGAACGCTCCATTCTGCCTCAACTATCATTGGTGGTGTGACAAAAGAATTGAAAGTCAACAGATTATGTTTACTTCCAGAACAGAGCTTATCAAAGCGTCATTAGGCCGCTGCGCTGCTCCCTTTTTATATTTGCGGCTAATGATCCGTGTAATATCTGTCCTTTCCCCCCGGATGTGCTGTTTTCCATCAAGGCAAGGCTATTTAGTTTACTATGTGTGTGTGCGTGTGTGTGTGTGTGTGTGTGTGTGTGATCTATTTTTCAAATGATTTGAAGGACCGTTTCAAACAACTGCACAATCTCGGGACACAAGGACACAATGGCTTCGCTCGGAGCAGAGCATCGCGGGCTTCGCACATTTCTACTTTTTCATTACCGCGTGGTTCCACTGAACGTCGGCCGTGATTGGTTGGTCGATTTACTCCGTAATGTCTAAGTTAAAATAGTCGAGCGGATGCACATACGACCCCTATAGGGATTGCAGCCGTCATTAAAGGGTTTAAATTCCAATTTCAAACTATGGCAACGACGGCGCTGACGGAGCAAACAGTTTTAACAGCAGATCGGAGGGGGGGGAGCGGTTTTATCGGCTGTAACCGCCGTTCGAGCCGAACAGAGCGGCAGCGCTTAGCTAGCCAGCGGAGCAAATGGAGCATAATTTACTAAATGAACATCATGCAGCATTAAAGAAAACTTAAAACTAGAGATTGAGACATAAACTCATTTTACAATGTTTACTGAGGGAATAAATCAATAGAAAAGTCATTTATATGGACTTCTATACAACCAGAGGAGTCGCCCCCTGGTCGTCAGGAGAGAGAATGCAGCTTTAAGACATGAAGCATACTTCTATACAACCAGAGGAGTCGCCCCCTGGTCGTCAGGAGAGAGAATGCGTCTTCAACACATGACACATAGATTTCTATACAACCAAAAGAGTCGCCCCCTGGTGTTCAGGAGAGAGAATGCAGCTTTAACACATGAAGCATAGACTTCTATACAACCAAAAGAGTCGTCCCCTGGTGGTCAGGAGAGAGAATGCAGCTTTAAGACATGAAGCATAGACTTCTATACAACCAGAGGAGTCACCCCCTGGTGGTCAGGAGAGAGAATGCAGCTTTAAGACATGAAGCATAGACTTCTATACAACCAGAGGAGTCGCCACCTGGTGGTCAGGAGAGAGAATGCAGCTTCAACACATGAAGCAGACTTCTAAACAACCAGAGGAGTCGCCCCCTGGTGGTCAGGAGAGAGACTGCAGCTTTAAGACACACACAACGTGTGTGCATGTTACACCTTTTAGAACCAAACTTCTCAGCTCATGTGGGATATAGTTGCCTCTCATTCATCTTGTAGAAACATTTCACAAATGTCCTTATTTTATCTTTTGCAACTTTGCATCTCAACTGACCTTCACACACTTCAACACGAGCCGCTCCGCTGACGGGGATCGCCGCCGCCTGTCGGGACGCCGCGTGGCGGGCTCACGTATGTGCGGCGTGGATCGAACAGGGCTGGCTGTACATATGGCAGAGATCAAACAATTAACCTGCTGGTGATTGGCCCTGCCATGAGGGGGCAGTAATTAGAGGTAAGTGGCCCTGAGACCAGACCGGAGTAATGGGAGCGCTCACTGCTGGGAGGAGTCCGACTCTCAACATCTGTGAAAGTCTGTGTGACCTCAGGCTTTCGCACATTTTGACACTTTTCAAAACTCTCTTAACGTCGTAATCTGGCGTTTACTCAGTGTTCCTTTTCAAGGTAACACTAAAGAACAAGTGGACCTCCCTCTACTTCTGGAGTCATATTTCTGCTCCTGATCCACTTAAAAACGACTGAACGTCACATATATTTTCATAGCTGTCCAATCGTCAATTTCCTATACACACATATATACAGAATATATGTGTGTGTGTGCAACTATGAGCATGCTTCCTTAGCCCTGCTTTGTCTGCACATATTCATCTTTCCTAGCGAGTTGTCAGAGTTTCCCTGCGCCGGTGTTTTACGAAGACGAATCCATCCCGCTCCCCGGCACTCTATGAATAAAGTGATTCTTCATCCGATTCAGGTATCGATCCTTTTCTTAGTTGGAGGATACAAGTGTAGCTGCTTTGTTCAGACTCCCGCATTAGAAAGCCGGCCGGTGAGTTGTTTAATCGTATCCGTCCCCGCGGAGTGTAATTGATGGAAGCGTGCTCCTCCGGTGCAAAGAGAATCAAACCCAGTCAGAGCTTTTTTTTTCCCCGAAGGCTGCGCTCGATCAATCGCCTCTGGACCGTGTTAAGTCCACAGGATTCCTCCATCTGCACACGTTTGTGCGTATTGTCTACTTGGTCTGAGTGGCTGCAGACATGCAGAGACGTGTGCTCCTCCTACGCGGCCTCCTGCGAGCTGCTTCATGCAAACACAAGCAATCTTTCTCTTATATTTCTCTTCTTGTTAAAGGAGGATAAAGTGCGTTAATGCTGTTTATTAATCTCCAGCATTTACACCTGACTTTGTCTTTCATATTGTTTGATGCACTTTCATTAAATTTGGGTTTTAACTTACAGCTTTTCACTCTCACTGTGTTTCTGGTTTTTGATTATATTTATTTTATGTGTTTAATTTTGTTTCATCCATTGTTTTTCATCAAATTTCATTCCATCTTAATTCCTATCCTTTTATTTATGTACTTGCTAATACTATAATAACTCACTATTAGTAATATAATAACTCACTATGAGTACTACTATAATAACTCACTATTAATACTTTAATAACTCACTATTACTACTATAATAACTCACTATTAGTAATATAATAACTCACTATTACTACTATAATAACTCACTATTACTACTATAATAACTCACTATTAGTAATATAATAACTCACTACGAGTACTACTATGATTACTCACTATTACTACTATAATAACTCACTATTACTACTATAATAACTCACTATTACTACTATAATAACACACTATTACTAATATAATAACTCACTATTACTACTATAATAACTCACTATTAGTAATGTAATAACTCACTACTAGTACTACTATAATAACTCACTATTACTACTATAATAACACACTATTACTACTATAATAACTCACTATTAGTAATGTAATAACTCACTACTAGTACTACTATAATAACTCACTATTACTACTATAATAACACACTATTACTACTATAATAACTCACTATTACTACTATAATAACTCTCTACTATAATAACACACTATTACTACTATTACTACTATATATAACTCAATATTACTAATATAATAACTCACTACCACTAATATAACTCACTATTACTACTATAAGAATTCACCAATATAATAACTCAGTAGTTCACTTTTTTTAAACTTTATTTGAGGGCTAAAACTGAGTTTTATTCAACGTTATGTTATTTTCTTAAATGCACTTCAGGAAAACAAAATATTTGAAATTTCAACATTTTAGCAATTTAAGATTTTTTTTTTACCAATTTTTTTTTTCTTGTCCTGGTTGAACAAGTCTCCCAAAAAAAAAAGATCCCCAACATCGATAGTTCACATTCATTCACTAATTTGAGCGGCTGCATCCTCGGCCCTCTGCGGGTTGACACCTGTGACCTTTCCACAGGAAGTGCTCTAGCCATCAATATTCAGGTGAGGGGAGTTTCTCCATCGCGGCAGCTGGAGCCTGAAAGAACCCACTGATTGTGTTTTGGTCCCGCAATGACATCGCGCCGCCAAAACGGGATGTAAGGTCACTTTGACCCACCGGATATCAAGCGGGTCGGGGGAGTTTTCCTCGTTGGCGGCGCTCACGGACGCCAGCTGAGCTTTTTTTTAGGTGGGCGCCATCTCATCTCATTGGCGCAGAGGAAATGATGCGACGCCTCCCATCCCAAGGTCATCCCATGCTACACTGATTCCCACAAACAGTTTCCCAGCATCGGAAAATACTTCGCCTCGCGGAGAGCCGGGTGGTTTCTGAGCCAAAGCGGCGGCCATCTCGGGGCCGTAATTCCATCATTTCGTGGTTGAAGGAAGTCATCATGTGGATGTTGGAAAAATCACTCATCGCAATGTTAAATTACTTTCTGCGTAAATTACTTTCAACCTGAACTCGGGCGCTGTGTGGTGTGTATTTTCTTCTTCTATTGTATTTTTGTTGCATGCACATGCTGGATTGAATCCTTCATGTTTCCACAGTACTTGCTTTATTTGTCTCTATCCCTCCTCAGTGCTTCTCTTTGGTTACATTTGGTCACTTTTATCTAAATTCATAACTGCATTAACTCTTTCATTTAATCCTCTCATCTATTAATTGTAGATCTCACACTGGAGGCCAAAGTTTCTCTGCATATTGATTCATTTTCCTTTATGCAGACAGACCTTCGCCAGGGGGATCATGCGCCCGTTAGTGAGTGTGCGCCTCTGCGTCTGTCCACGGCTAATCTCACATTCTGCTGCAGCAAAGTGGTGAATATTTTTGGGTGGCCGGTTTACGACCGCATGGCCAAGGACCTCTCGTTGTTGCGGTAATGAATACTTTCTCAAAAACAACTTTTATTGCCCGTTTGATACTGCCGTTAGCTCCTCACTCACTACTCTTATGCCGCCCGCTCACCTTTAACCCTTTGGACGTCATGTTTGGTTGTCAGCTGATTGAACTACCAGAGGTCACACTGCTGAGTACCTCAAACTGCTGAGTACATCACACTGCTGAGTACCTCAAACTGCTGAGTACCTCACACTGCTGAGTACCTCAAACTGCTGAGTACCTCACACTGCTGAGTACCTCAAACTTTTGAGTACCTTGCACTGCTGAGTACCTCAATCTGCTGAGTACCTCAAACTTTTGAGTACCTCGCACTGCTGAGTACCTCAATCTGCTGAGTACCTCACACTGTTGAGTACCTCACACTGTTGAGTACCTCAAACCTTTGAGTACCTCACACTGCTGAGTACCTCAATCTGCTGAGTACCTCAAACTGCTGAGTACCTCAAACTGCTGAGTACCTCACACTGTTGAGTACCTCAAACTGCTGAGTACCTCACACTGTTGAGTACCTCAAACTGCTGAGTACCTCACACTGTTGAGTACCTCAAACTGCTGAGTACCTCAAACTTTTGAGTACCTTGCACTGCTGAGTACCTCAATCTGCTGAGTACCTCAAACTTTTGAGTACCTCGCACTGCTGAGTACCTCAATCTGCTGAGTACCTCACACTGTTGAGTACCTCACACTGTTGAGTACCTCAAACCTTTGAGTACCTCACACTGCTGAGTACCTCAATCTGCTGAGTACCTCAAACTGCTGAGTACCTCAAACTGCTGAGTACCTCACACTGTTGAGTACCTCAAACTGCTGAGTACCTCACACTGTTGAGTACCTCAAACTGCTGAGTACCTCACACTGTTGAGTACCTCAAACTGCTGAGTACCTCAAACTTTTGAGTACCTCGCACTGCTGAGTACCTCTCACTGTTGAGTACCTCAATCTGCTGAGTACCTCACACTGTTGAGTACCTCAAACTGCTGAGTACCTCAAACTGCTGAGTACCTCAAACTGCTGAGTACCTCACACTGTTGAGTACCTCAATCTGCTGAGTACCTCACACTGTTGAGTACCTCACACTGCTGAGTACCAACTTGGTGAGTTAATACGACGACTTCAAGCTGATTGTTTTGCATACATTGTCGTAAATGTTTTTACGACGCAAACTAGCATGTTTTATACACCAATGTACTTGTTCAAACACACAATACGGCAACAAACAAGACAAAACAAGCCACGTTGAGCAATATTTTACTGAAATAAGATGATCAATAATTTGAACTGCATGTTTTTCTTTCATCTTTTAAATCTAGTAATAGTTTTTTTAAAGGGAACAAACCATTTTCCCAGTAAAAGCATGCAAGAAACAAAAAAGTTTAAGCCCTCACGGCAACCCATCATTGTAAAAGTCTTTGGAGGTGGTCAGCGATGCGTTTGGCCAGTTTAATAAGCAAAGAGTAAAGCACATTGTGTGTCTCATCAACATATCGGCGTGCAGCACACGGGCTGCGAGAGAGACGGGATGTTTACTGTCAATTTTTAAAGGATGTCAACTTTATGAGGACGTAATGCGCATGACGGCCGAGGGAACGAGAAATCATATTCCAGCGTTCACGGCGGAGGTATATTTTAATGTGAGCCGTGAAGTGTTATAGATTCAGTAAAGCTGTCGAGAAGTCATATCAGCCCTCTTTAAAGTATATCTCTCCTGGCTTTCATTGGATTATTCTGTCAGAAAAGCTATAATGCACTTTGCGCCTACAGCATCTCAACTGTAATTTAATTTGCTTTTATCTCTATTCTTGTTCTTTCTTTCATGTCCTTTTGACATTGAAATGCCACAAAGCGAAAAATAAATGAAGGAAATGACACTCGCACGAGGATCGTGGGCGTAGTGACAAACTTCCTGTTGTGAGATTTCATTGAAAAATTAAGGTTTTCTTCGATTAAATTGAAATGTTGAGAGGGATGGATCCATTTTGGGGAGAATAATGCAAAAAAACAAAAGAAGTACCTGTAACATTACTGCCTGGGGGAGGTTCAAGGGCTGCAGTTGTCTGCAGATTTGCAGACAACGGGGAACTGGGAAACCTATACTGAAGGTTCAAGGTGTCTGGTATGAATTATTTTAAGCAAATCTCACCTCTCAGTGAACTGTGGGGAAAGTTATTCGTCACCAAAGACAACAACAGACTCCTACAGACAACAACAGACAAGACAAAAAAACACATCACAAGAACAAGCACCATATGAAACAAGACAACGAGACACATGACCGACACAGAAAGATGCTGAATTTAAATCTAAAAACCACAACTTAAAGATGTTCATTCAAAAATCATACAGTTTGGCGTCCTAAATCTCACCGAATGAACTTCTAAGTCCTTTAAAAACACAGTGCAGTGGACGGCTTTCAGAGGAAACGATTGTTTTTAACGTTGTTCTGCTTGAAGCGTCATAAAGCATCCATCAGTAATCAGAGTCGATCTACTTGCCTGAATGATAATGTCATAATATGTGCAATACAACATAAAAAACACCTTTTATTTAATCTTTCTAAGCTGTCTCTTTCCTCCTAACTCGTCCCTTTCTATCCCTTAATCTGTTTTATTTGGTGAAAACCAATGAAACACCTGTTTTCTCAATGTCAGCCACCGCTGTAACACTCACTTCCTTCACTTAATCCTCTCCTTTACCTTTTTTTTGGTGTCTTTTCTACCTTTCAACCCTCTTTATTTTAAGTCTCACTTCTCCCGCGTCGCCCCCATCACCTCCTCTTCCGACCCCAAAGGTCAATCGTCGTCTACTGCCGGCTGAATAAGCCCCTCCCCCTCGTGGATCACCCGCCTCGCTGGCGGATGACTCACCTGTTGGACGCGTCTCCGCTTCCTGAGAGAAATGCCCTCGGAGATTGACGTCGTCCAGACCGGCCAGCTGGCCGCTCCACTCTGCAAATAAGCCCGACTGCTCGGTGGGAAGAGTCGGGCGAGAGGAGGGAGCTGGCGCTGTAAACGCCTCCTCCCCCGGCTCGACGGCGTCTCTCGTTCATCACGCGCTTAACGACTTTAGTTTTAATGTTATTGCCTCGTGGAGTTGAGCGTTTCCTCTGTCACTCAGGCCGTCCATCAGCAAAGTGACACTGATTGCTGTCATATAATTTAGTATCAAGCGAGCGTGAATCACGACTGTCTTTAGGAGAGATTATTGTGAGTGATGCTCTTCTGCGTTTTGTGATGACTCTCAGCAAATTGTGTCGAAATAGCTAAATACATCCGTAGCAAAGACGCATTGCATCGCGGCTATTTCGTGGTTTTATGGCACATGTTTCGTATCCTCGGTCATACACCCTTTTTTTTTAAAGCAAATCAACAGTTTACCACTAAGGGGTAGATCTTTTTCACAATCACACAGACCAAAACAGAGCTCAAAAGAGGGTGAAACATCATTTTTGCTACAATGTTCTGCCAAATAGAAGCAATGTAGCGAAATGTAGCAACGTTGTAGGCTGATGGAGTGTCAGTGTTTTGCTATTTTTCAGCTTTCGTCCCAAAGAAATGTATTAATGCAGCTTGAAGTTCAACAGCAATGTTCAAAGTCAACCCAGGTAGACGTGTGTGTGAGTGTGTGTGTGAGTGTGTGTGTTGTAAAATGACAAACTGCTGTGAAAATTGAAGTTGCCACGAATGCAGAAATGACTCTAATGCCCAAACTGACTCCACAGCTGCTTCCCTCTCACCGGTATTCACCACACATCTTCATCTCCCTCCACATCTACAATACATCTTTTCTGTTTAAATGTCCTATATATATTTTGTCAACCTGTTTCCACCTCTACCTTCCTAAACATGTCACCAGAGTAACTACGTCACATGCTGCTTTTGAGGCTTTCTTTCTGTTCTTTAATCCTAAAAGGTGAATCCAGGCATCGCTCTCTGTCTTGGTTACATGTGCACATTATCTTTCTCTAGTAGAAATGTTCCCTCACATTTTCCTTCCCGTGTCCCTTTCAGGACAATGTGAGGAGTAATAACACACACGTTTAGCACTGCCTCCACGAAATGTGATAGAATTTCCAGCCCCTCGTTACAAGAAGACCATGTTTTCCTTCACGACCTTTTGCCTTTTTCCGTCTCTTTTCTCGAGCCGGTGTATCTTTTATGCACACCTATAACACGCAGGAGGACGATGGGAGGAGGGGGGGGGTCCAATCTCCAATAAAAAGCCCAAATAAACCTGTATTGGATTTAAAGAGCCTCGCGGCTGTTGCCCCCCTCGTGCTCATCTTTACTCCCCAGATGCAGGAGAGCAGAAGAATTTGAGAAAACAAATCAATCAAATTGAAATCGTGACTTTTTAAAGTTAAATGAAGTTGTGGATTTGGAAAATTACGTCATCCTTAGCTCTAAAATAGATTTTTTTAAGGCTCACTTAGCTAGATTTAATGCTTAGTTAGCTAGATTTAAGGCTTAGTTAGCTAGATTTAAGGCTCACTTAGCTAGTTTTAATGCTTAGTTAGCTAGATTTAAGGCTCACTTAGCTAGTTTTAAGGCTTAGTTAGCTTGATTTAAGGCTCACTTAGCTATATTTAAGGCTTAGTTAGCTAGATTTAAGGCTTGCTTAGCTAGATTTAAGGCTCACTTAGCTAGTTTTAATGCTTAGTTAGCTTGATTTAAGGCTTGCTTAGCTAGATTTAAGGCTCACTTAGCTAGTGTTAAGGCTTAGTTAGCTTGATTTAAGGCTCACTTAGCTATATTTAAGGCTTAGTTAGCTAGATTTAAGGCTTAGTTAGCTAAATTTAGGGCTTAGTTAGCTAAATTGAAGGCTTAGTTAGCTAGATTTAAGGCTCACTTAGCTATATTTAAGGCTTAGTTAGCTAAATTTAGGGCTTAGTTAGCTAAATTGAAGGCTTAGTTAGCTAGATTTAAGGCTCGCTTATCTGATGGTGTCGGACACAAATAATCTGAGGCTGCGAAAACAAACACTGCGAAAACAAACTTTTACGGGACACGAATTTCCAACGGGCTCCACCTATTTGAAAATAATAATAATAATAATAATAATAATAATAATAATAATAACAGTTGTTCCCATTTGTCACAGAAATTGGGTCCATCTTAAAAAAAATGCGGCTTTAAGTCAGTTTAACATTGTCAGCTGCGTGTAAACGGATTATTAATGTCAATAAAGTCAAACTAGTGAATGACAATACAGACGTGATGTGAACTAAGTCTTCACAACAGAAGATTCGATGGTTTACAGCTACTGAACGTGAACAAATGTCCTTCAATCTGCTTCATTGTTGTGTCCGAAGTGTCACGACAAGGTCCATGAACAGAGAATCAATGCAGCTGATTTCCATGTACAGGGTGTGTGTACGTATATATCTGCGTTGTGGCATCGCACTTATCAGTCGGTCAAAGCGAGGGAGGGAACGCACACTTTCAGGAAAACGACCAATCGCTGCCATTTGATTAAATCCTTCATTTTGCAGCTGGGTGGATAAAACACCGACCGCACACCTGCTCCTTCCTCGTCACAGACCGACCGCCTCAACACGAGCGAAAGAGTGCTGATCCTTTAATAAATGAACCTATTAAATGCGCTTCATTAATGGAGGGAGAGATATAAATGAAGTGGAGGGATAAGCGATTAAAGAAGGTGGTTTTTTCTTCCGGGAACTGAGATTAAATGGATTCTCAGAGAGAAGATGGTGTGATTTTTTTTTTTTTTACATATAGATAGAAGCTCAGAGGCTCAAGGACACTTCTGACAGGATGCCTGCCGCTGATGGATCAGCGAGGTTGGATTGACGCACGGCTGCAGGGCCTGAGCGCGTCAACATAAAGTTAATGGGAGGGGCTCTTTAGCCGCTCGTCAATCCTTAAATGTTGCAGCGAGATTATCGCTTATCGGAAAGTCGGAGCGAAAACGATCGGCGTGAACATTTTCGGCGGCGTGTTCGTCGCTTCTTTCGACGCGTTGCTTAAGTGTTTATATGGCGGCGAGCATGACGGATGGGACGAGAAGCGCGACGTGACATCACGCACAAAATGTGACGGCTGAAAAGTGCCCAAGGCCGAGGAGACCAGAGCACGCAACCTTGTTCAAAAATTCAAGACGAGAAGGGGGGGGAAAAAAGAACACAAAGGCCTGATGTACACACAAACACACACACATAGTCTCTCTCACACTCTCTCTTTCTATGTCACTCCCTCTCCTGCTTCTCTCAAGGAGGCCTGTCTTTGTTCCTGAAATAGCGACGGAGAACAGACGACGTGGCGCAACCGGAAAACCTTCAGAAAGTGACAGAGACGATGACGTCAGACTTGTTCACGGCGCACGACATCAGATAAAAAGCAGGTCGAGCCGATAAGGTGACATTCAAAAGGAGTCGTTTCCGAGCTTCTTCCTCATCACAAACAACGGCGACGCCTAACGAGATCGTTCATTATTCAGGGCGTCGCGACGGAGAATGTACTTCCACGTCATGGCGAAAGCATCGGCGGCGCGCGATGCGTCACGCCCCGGCGGCTCCGGCGTGGTCCATCCGTGGTGTTTGATTTTGTGGACGTGGCATTTACACAGAACTGTTAGCGGTTGTGTTTGTTCAGCAGTGGATGGAGAATCTGTTATGAGGGAAAGCAGAGGAACGCTGTGTTTTACAGCCACGGAAATCCAACAGACGGAGTCACGGGTTGCTGCCGGGACAACAAACACAGGACCTTCATGTAGGAGACCGCCGTCTGTGTCCCGCGAGAACCAAAACGTATTCGTTGAAAGACAAAGTGGATTTGTTGCCTGAGCCTAAACTTCCTGTGAACATGGAAGTTCATTCTGAACAGAAACCACTCGAGTAACCAACGTTTATACATCGACACGCTGACCCCGATACGTCCAGAAGTGATATGAGAAGAGAACACAGACTAGATGGATGGATGGATGGATGGATGGATGGATGGATATATAGATAGATGGATGGATGGATGGATATATAGATGGATGGATGGATGGATGGATGTATAGATAGATAGATAGATGTATCGATACATAGATGGATCTATAGATAGATGGATAGATAAATGGATGGATGGCTAGATGGATAGATAGATGGATAGATGGATGTATCGATACATAGATGGATCTATAGATGGATAGATGGGTGGATAAATGGATGGATGGATAGATGGATAGATAGATAGATAGATGGATCTATAGATGGATAGATAGATAGATAGATAGATAGATAGATTGGTACATAGATGGATCTATAGATGGATAGATGGGTGTATCGATACATAGATGGATCTATAGATGGATAGATGGGTGGATAAATGGATGGATGGATAGATGGATAGATAGATAGATAGATAGATAGATGGATAGATAGATAGATAGATAGATAGATAGATAGATAGATGGATCTATAGATGGATAGATGGGTGGATAAATGGGTGGATGGATAGATGGATGGATGGATGGATGGATAGATAGATAGATGGATCTATAAATAGATGGGTGGATAAATGGATGGATGGATACATTATTAATCCCAGAAGGGGATTTAATTATTTTGCTACATTAGCATTTCTACATACATGTAAGCAATGAAAAAAAGAAAATGCACGATCCATGCACAAACAGAATAAAATAAGTGACAAAGTGTTGCATTGTGGGAAGGCCAACCGTTTCTCTCACCGTTTACACTCCTCTCCCCTGTTAACCTCCAGAAGGTATTAAAACCTCCTGTTTCACCAGCTCACATGTCCAGGAGCCGTTCTGGAGGAATCTAACGTCATTTTTAATGGAATTGACTTGACGAGTGAAAGCATAACAGTTGTTTTTCATCTCAGCATATTAATGACGGAGGGAGCGACTGAACTCGGTCCCTCCGTGAGCAAAGCCGACTCTCGGTTAACCGCGATGACGAAGATTCACATCCTCGTCATCGATCGGGCTCGTGCTCTGGCAGCGGCCGCCAATCGTTTGTATTCCCTCTCCACCAGCTGCTCTCCATCTCTCGCTCCCTCTCTCCGCAATCTGAAGGGATGAAATGCAAATATTCTGCTTTATTGTGACTCCGGTTTTATTTGCATATCTGTTACAAATGAACTTTTTTTAAATAGAAATGCTATCGCCGACGAAGCACTGAGGGAATACGAGAGCGTCCCGGTGCGTACCGCAGAGTAAGAACAAAACACCCGCTTCCTCTTTATTCTGGTCCTAATTTGTAGTTTGATGTGCAAATCAGAGCCACAATTTGGGAAATCATGTTTTTTTTTTCGACTCTTAGGAGCAGAATGTATAATATAAAGCACCTAGATCTTAAAAATCACACATTACGAATGTTTCAGACATCTTTGTGGTGACATAGATTGTCCTTCATTATTAAATTTTTGTACTCTCTTATTGTAAATTTGTCTTTGTCTGAGGAAATCAGCTAAACTCAAGGATAGTGTACAAAAGGACAACAGTGATTAAAAACATTAAAAAAGCAGCTTTGGTGAGGGATTTGGCTGTTGATTTATGTATTTTATCATCATCTATCATCCTTCACCGTCTTTTTGTGAGATATATTTCGGGTTATTCTTCTCAAACATTGAATTCTTCCCATAGCTGAACAATGTAAGTATAATATTGTGTCTGTAGATGAATCTGCAGTATTTATAGCCGTTAAACGGGGAGTTTTAACGTGTTAATATGCTGCAACCGGAGCACCTGGCTTTGCGCCTGGCGGCTTTGAGCTGACCTCGATCTCCGATCTCCGCAGTGCAGTGAATAAGGTATTATATTAATGTCATATTTAACATCATCATCTTATAATCAGAGGATCAGCTTTGTCTCATTCATCGTGGCTCAAATGAGCTTCCTGAACACGGGAAATGAGACAAAAAGGAGGCCGCAGAAATTCAATAGTGTCAATCTGTGGTCTGCGTGACCCACTTCAACTTACGGGCTTCTTCTTTCTTAAAGGTGCAGTACCCGTCCAGGGAACCCGGCTTTCATCTGTTTCTGACTTTTGCAAATGTTTTTAAAAATGTTGTCGCTATTGATCGTTCATAAGAGCATTTAAATTGATTAATGTCATATGTGAAGTGGTGGTAATTCATCATGTTGTGGGATTATTATTATTCTCTGCAATAAACCGGACACGATCAAATATGTAATAAGCCTATGATGCCCAAAGAAGGTAACTATCAGAATCAGGTGGCGTTAGCTACCATGTTGGTGTTAACTAGCATGATGGCATTAACTAGCACGATGGCATTAACTAGCATGATGGCGTTAACTAGCACGATGGCGTTAACTAGCATGATGGCATTAACTAGCATGATGGCATTAACTAGCATGATGGTGTTAACTAGCACGGTGGCGTTAACTAGCACGATGGTGTTAACTAGCATGATGGCGTTAACTAGCACGATGGCGTTAACTAGCACGATGGCGTTAACTAGCATGATGGCGTGAACTAGCACGATGGCATTAACTAGCATGATGGCGTTAACTAGCACGATGGCGTTAACTAGCATGATGGCGTTAACTAGCATGATGGCGTGAACTAGCACGATGGCATTAACTAGCATGATGGTGTTAACTAGCACGATGGCATTAACTAGCATGATGGCGTTAACTAGCACGATGGCGTTAACTAGCATGATGGCGTGAACTAGCACGATGGCGTTAACTAGCACGATGGCATTAACTAGCATGATGGCGTGAACTAGCACGATGGCATTAACTAGCATGATGGTGTTAACTAGCATGCTGGCGTTAACTAGCACGATGGTGTTAGCTACCATTGTGGCGTTATCTAGCATGATGGCGTTAACTAGCACGATGGTGTTAGCTACCATTGTGGGGTTAATTAGCATGATGGTGTTAGCTACCATGGTGGTGTTAGCTAGCAAGGTGGCGTTAGCTAGTGAACTAGCGTTACGCCGTTCTCTTACAGCCCGCACACTCTAGAGCTAGAATCTTTTAGAAGCGATATGAAGGATTCAAAACTTTATTTTAGCGTTTTGTTCAGTTTGCACTGGCTTTTTGAACTTTTGATCCTTGGTGAGCCTGCTGGGCCCCGTTGACTCTCGGCCATTCTTAATTGTAATCCTTGTTGTATTATCAGCTCTTTATTCGTTTATTAAGCTGTGGCAGGCCTTGTTTATTTCCTCTTTCATAAGCCTTTTACTGCATCGATCATTTGTTACATTTTATTTACCCGACCGACTACGGCACAACCCTCTGTACAATCCATAAATTAGTGATATTAAGTCTTTAAATCCCTCTCAAGGCCACGCTCCTTCCGTTTCACTACAGTCCACGCTGCCATTGTAAATGAAGCCGATTTGAGGAGTGAAATAATTAAGACATCATAGCTCACAGTCGGTTTTATAGATAAATCAGGCGCTGTGCGTATTTCATTTTATTTTTCTTTGATACTCAGTCGTGTGGCGTGTGTTCTGGTCGGAGCTCATTAGTGCCGATCTTGATCCGCCACAAACCCGAAGAGCCAAAGCAAAAGAGTCTGTGATTCATCTCCTGCTCCAAAGAGCAAGAAGCTGCTAGTTATGTGTCTACATTTCATGTTGCCTCCCCTCCACAAAGATGTTTATATCCAGGGATTTCTGTTGACAACATGAAACAATGAATGAAAATGAAAAACAACATGCTCCTTACACTTGAAAAAGACAAGTACAGAACTCATGAGGGGGGACGCGAGACACACGCTTCAGATATAATCCATCATTTGGACCATCGCTAAGTCCCGCCCCTCAGGCTTCTTTCCTGGATTTGGAGCTCATCATTTTTAAACGTTGTGTAATAGTGACGCTCGTTATCCGGAGAGTCCACGTTAAAACCCTGTGGAGCTAAACGTGAACAAACTATTCATATATACATATATATATATTTATATATATATATGTCACACTTATATAAAACACTTTCTCTCTGACAGCATTAATGGAAGTTATCATTTGTCTGTGGCTCCAAAACCTGAAAAATACATTTGTTTTATGATCGGGAGAAGCTCTGGTTTTGTCAGGTTTAGTTTAAAATCTTTTTGGGGGTGTTTTTATCCCCCACCATGCTCTGCCTCACTGTCTGGGATTATGATTTCACTTTTTATTTTTTTATGTGCCAAATCCCCTGAGGCAGATTCTGTTGGGGAATTACGCAACAAAATGACGGGAATGCAGTCGATCGTGACCCTGTGTTTGCAACTGTCCATATGTAGTATATATATATATAAATATACTTTACCGGGAAATCCATTTTATTAGTCAGTGTTATTGTTTTGGTTCTGTTTTTTTTGTTTTTAATCTTATCTCAATCCAAAAAGAGCAATGAATAAAATGAAAACCGAACGCTTCGCGAGTCCTGTTTGATTCCTGTGACGAGGACGTGTTCGCCTCATGCACTCAAACAATTATTCCACCTCTCTATTTTGCGGCGTACAACACACACACACACACACACACACACACACACCAATATTCAACACGCGTCATGCAAACAGCGGCGCTACTGTGCTCTCGGTGTCCACGTTTCACTGATCCACAAACAAACGAGGAAGGTGACCTCAGCGGAGTCTCTGCCAGGTGAGTCTGCAACGAGCAACGAGCAACGAGCAACAAGCAACGAGCAACGAGCACTGCTGTACACACACACAGTTTTCATTCAAACTCTAACACAAGCAGCCGTGTGTACGCAGGCAATCAGCACAACATCTTAGAATATTATACTTCATGCAGTGTTGCCAAAAGGACATGAAGAGTTTACCTGCGCAGCAGCGGCTGAGTGGCAGCAGGCAGCCAAAGCGCTGCATATTGCAACATATTCAAGATTCAAGTTTTTACTGTCATAAGCACAGATATCAGACAGTTATTCTATACAATGAAAGGCTTATTTTGCTCAGTACTCCTCACACAGAATTACAATAAACTTAATAATAAAAATAAGGCACAAAATATAAAAGATATAACAGTATTGCACAAACATATGATAATAGTACTGCTATGATAATATGATACAGCATCTATTGTACAATTAAACTGGCGAGACTACAATTAATGATTTTGGTTAGCCTGCAACTTTTCTCATCAATAGTTGGCCCACATGTTGCCGCCTTTGCTAAAGAGGCTGATGATGATGATGATGATGATGATAAGGCAAAAGGCAATGTTGAGGTGACCATGGTGGTGTTAACTAATACAGTGGCGTTAACTAGCACGTTTGCATTAGCCACCATGGTGGTGTTAGCTAGTACGGTGGCGTTAACTAGCACGATTGCGTTAGCTATCATGATGGTGTTAGCTAGTACGGTGGCGTTAACTAGCACGGTTGCGTTAGCTATCATGATGGTGTTAGCTAGTATGGTGGTGCTAACTAGCATGGTTGCATTAGCCACCATGGTGGTGTTAGCTAGTACGGTGGCGTTAACTAGCATGGTTGCATTAGCTACCATGGTGGTGTTAGCTAGTACGGTGGCATTAACTAGCATGGTTGCATTAGCTACCATGGTGGTGTTAGCTAGTACGGTGGCATTAACTAGCACGATTGCGTTAGCTACCATGATGGTGTTAGCTAGTATGGTGGCGTTAACTAGCACGATTGCGTTAGCTACGATGGTGGTGTTAGCCAGCAAGGTGGCGTTAGCTAGTGAACTAGCGTTACTCCCATCTCTTGTAGAAGAATCTTTTAGATCTTTTTTTGTCGTGGTTTAACAAAAAGGCAAAAGGCAACGTTGAGGTGCAGTAAAGAAGCAAAGTACGGTACAATTAAAGTATTGTACATTGACATTGGCGGCTACACGCTACTCGTTTCAGACCTGATACTTTATTTCAGATTTCCATGATTCAAGGTTTATTTATTCTCATTGCACAACACAGAGTTGTAGTCCATCCTTGTTGTTGCATTGTCATTTTATTCCAGGAGGAATGTAAACAGCAGCAGCACAAACACTGATGTAGGAAACACAGAAACATCGAGCGTCAGCTCTGACTATGAGCACCGACAGCGTCCGTCACGTCGCGAACACAGAGTCCCGCCTCTGGGATTGAAGACACTTTCTTTAAAAAATCCATCTCGAGAACTGGATTCAAGAGAAGTGACACCTTTTTCACACTTTGACAACCAGCGGCGGTGATGTGTGTCCGCTGGCTTTACAATGAGAGAGAACAACTTCAAAACAACACGATAAAAAAGAGGATACATCACATGTGAGGATTTACAGCCTTTCTGGGTTAAATCCACACGCCGAAAAATGCCCAAACAGGATTACGTGTGTGGAATATGATGTCGTGTCAGCTGCACTCTTGAAGCTCGGCTCACGTCCGCCGCTTTGATAGATGGAACTATTCTCTAGTCGTGAAAGACAGCAGCATTTAATACGGTCGCACACGGGAGTACACACACAGACACACACAGAGACACACCCTGGCAGAAGAGGCACTTAACCTCATGTACTTAAATTAGGTTTGTTAAGCACAGTAAGTGTCATTGAAGGGTATTTCTTTGGTATTTTTCCACCTGTTTTTTGTGTCAAAGTGACTAATGGGGACAAAACAAATTTAAATTGGTAAAGTACAAAACTTGGTGAGGAAAAAGTGCTAGTTTTGACAGGGTTAGATATTCTAAGTGTCCTACAACTTGAAGGAAATGACCCTAGAGAAGTAAAACAGTGTTCTTTACCTTCATTTCATCAGATCTGCCTCGTATAAAAGACGCATCCACATTCATATCGGAGGCGTTGAAAGCATCCTACTGGACTCTGTAATGAAATACGTGGCCTATATGAACAAAGAAGGTGAATCATATCAAGACTACTTCATGGAAAAGTAATTATTGTATTGGGGAATCTCTCTCAGAAAGACATCATGGAAGATAAGCGATCTCCAGGAATACTTTATTTGTTTTTTTCCTGGCAATCAAAGTTCCCGCTCTACAGTCCAGTCCAGTAGGTGGCGATAACGCCCCTAAAAGATGAAGAAGAAGCCGTTACAAAACTCAAAGGAGAAGCATGATGGACTGGATTAAAGACAACGGAAATATATTAGACAAACACTAAGCTTTCTGTTGTTCAACACAAGGAACATCATTCTGTAACTTATAGCAATGAAACTAGCTTAGCGTCTTTACAGCCTGCAGCGTTCTCGTTCAATAACCAATTTAAAAAATGTTGTGCCCCCTTCAGCCACTTGGACAAATACAATATCGCAACTGGTTCACATCTCGATGTTTAAAACCTTTTCCCCTGAATACACACACACACACACACACACACACACACACACACGCGTATATTGCGTCATGCTACGCAGGAAGAAAGGGGGGCCGAGGTGGCCATTTTGCACGGCTGAAAATAAAACACACAGAAAGAGTTTGAAAGGGGAAAATGAAATGCCTGCAAACAAAAAAGTGACACATGACGCCGTGCGGTGACGGAGAGCGACGCCGGGATCATAACTCACCTCAGATAAGGACTGCGTTTGAGATTTGTTACTGCGAAGCTGTCTAGGTGATCCTTAAATGTGTTTGAGGTGCATATTCAGGCTCGCAGGCTCCCATCACTCTGAGAGGCAGCTGCAGCGTCGGAGGCCGCTTCAGGGACTTGTGTCGGTGTGGGAGGGGAGGCTGAACGTTATGTATTACTTTATGAAACAGCAGAGCGTTACCAGCCTTATTATGCTCTTTTTACTTTTTTTGGAAGGGGGCGGGACTCTCCCCCTTAATAGATTTAATTAAAAAACTAATTCAACAGTATTGAGTCGGTACAAATCATTTACTAAGAAGTGTTTGGACCATTTTAAATGGTGGACTGCTGTTTAAAAGCTCCACGAGTCACTAAATCACACATTAGAAGCAGAGTTATGAAACACCAAATGGCATTCATAACAACACGACGCCAGTACATCGTAAATGTCCAAATGCAAGTCGATGCTCAGCAATGTGCCGGATCAGCAAGTCAAGAGAAGTAAGCGACAAAATACATTCTTCCTGACTCACACATTTAGGAGTTTTCCCATCTGACATCCCTGCCGACAGGATGGCATCATATGTAAGTGTCTTTCAGATCAGTATATATATAAGTATATATATATATAAATATATATAGCAACAGGGCGTTCAACAAAAGTGTGGCTCACTTATGCTTCAGTTGTGGTGAGTCAGAACACGATACCTTGGACAACTACAACAAATATTCAATAGTTTAAAACTAACTGTAAAGGTCGAGTTACGAGCCGCTCCTACCTTCAGTGGGTGTCCCCGCTGTAGCAAGCTAGCGCTGCTGCTAGCTCCCCGCTGCTGCTGCTGCTACGACCCGCGTCCTCGCTGTCCGAGTCGGGCGTCAAGCCGGAGCTGGTCCCGCTACCTTCGGTGGTTGTCCGCAAGCTAGCAGGGAGCTAGTGGAGAGCTAGCAGCAGCGCTAGCAGCAGCACTAGCAGCAGTGCTAGCTGGCTACAGCGGGGAGCTAACGGAGACACCCACCGAAGGTAGCAGCCACTTGTAACCAGACTTTTACGTTATATGTTCTTCTTTTTTTTTTTAAATAAACGAATATTCAAATGTAATTTCGGTTCCATTTTAACAGCCTTACTCTGTTACTCCTGCCTTTGTTGCAGGAGGACAAAAGTCATAATTCCTGTGCCATTGTGAACTTTACCAATAAGCCAATTTTCCTGGATCGCTTCTGTTCCTCCATGTGCACCGAGTCCGGCAGCATAACTTACTTTTCAAGTTTCATAAACGCACATTCGTCCTTGTTTGCACCAACTCATTGTATTGTTGTAAATGTACTCCTATGTGTGCTTGCTGTATATTTATACACCACCTCCTGTTTCTCTATATGTGCCTCTCTAATACTAACAACTCCTCCAAGCAGCTCTTTTCTGCAGGTGTCACGGGGAGGTAGGGCAGCCGAGCCATCAGGGAGAAATATGGGCTGTAAGCCGGAGCTGTAGCAACCATTACCGCCAGCGTCTTACTGCTGCTTTCATCTGTTAGCTCTATCTCAATGGTCATCTGGGGAACCTGGCGGCCGCGCTGCCATCAAATTGGAGCTGGGCAGGAGGAGGAAACAAAGACCATTATACAAGGTGTGTGTGTTTGTGTGTGTGTGTGTGTGTGTGTGTGTGTGTGTGTGTGTGTGTGGGCACATGGCGTGGGACAGTGAGTGAGAAATGTAGTTCTGTGCAAGTGCCTGAGAGTGTTTCTGTGTATGTGGGAGAAAGGCATGCATTTCTTTCTGCGAGCCACTGCGCGTGCTCATATGTGTGTGCGTGTGTGTTTGTGTGTGTTTGTGTGTGTGAGGCTGCATAACAAAAAGCCCTGGATGGTCCATAAGAAGCCTTGTGGCTGCAGGCTACAAAGAGAAGCTAGCACAACGCTTTGTCTGCACCGCCTCTCTCTCTCTGGTGGCGGGTCGTCTGAGAGAACAACAGCACTGCAGCCGATACAGTTCAGGTTCTCCGACAGTTCTGTTTGACGCAGAACCGCGTGAAGTTACTGACGTTCATGTCTTTGTGTAGATGTGTGTTGTGTGTGAGAGACAATTTGTGTCACGCAGTGGAGAATTGTTTACGTCAACGGTGGCGTGTGCACAAAGTGGTCATCGAGGCCTTCAGAGGAAGATCAGAGGTACCGAGTCTTTGGGCTCAAGTCCAAGTCTCAAGTCTTTGGTTTCAACTATTTGGTTTCAAATCCAAGAAAAGTATCAAGTCTTTGCTCTCAAGTCCAAGTATCAAGTCTTTGGTTTTAAGTTATTGGTTTCAAGTCAAAGTCTCAAGTCTTTGGTTTCAAGTCTAAGTAAAGTATCAAGTATTTGCTCTCAAGTCCAAGTATCAAGTCTTTGGTTTCAAGTTATTGGTTTCAAGTCCAAGTAAAGTATCATGTCTTTGGATTTTAGTCCAAGTATCAAGTCTTTGCTCTCAAGTCCAAGTCTCAAGTCTTTGGTTTTAAGTCCCAGTCTCAAGCCTTTGGTTACTAATCCAGGTTCAAGCCTTTAGTTACAAGTCCAAGTCTCAAGTTTTTGGTTTCCAGTCCAAGTCTCAAGTCTTTGGTTACAAGTCCAAGTCTCGAGCCTTTGGTTTCAACCGATCGATTAAGTTTGAATGCCTTGAATAGATGATAATGTTCCAGTTGGCTCACCCCAACAATACGTTACTGGTGGGTTTGTCTAATATCAACGTTCTTGGGTAAAGTGTTGTCGGAACCAAAAACACTTCAACATCTATCTGCATAACTTCTACACAATCACGTTAAACGCAATGTTTAGATATAGACGCAGCACGAGAGTCCCTGCTGCTGTAAGCGATGCGGGCGAGTGTGAATCACGTCAATGAGTGCAGTGGTGAGCTGCAGGAAAAGGGACATAAAGAGGAGTTATGGCTCTATCTCCTGGTGTCTCAGTCTCTGAGGGAGCACAGGCCTTTTAGTGCTGACACATGCCTGAGTGCCTTTAAGGTTGAGGGGAGAAGATGTTATGCTTCTGACGTAAGACTGCAAGTACAAACACTTCTGCGCAAACGACGGCAGAGATAATGACGACTGCTGGCTGCTCGGTCCCGACATGCTAGCCTGACACTGCGTTTGCTGAGCCGTGGGTGTAGCTGAGGGTAAAATGCACATGGTGCTCCTCTTGTAATGCCATGCACGGGGGCTGTCGTCTGCACGAGCCCCCGGAGGGTCGATTCATATTTTGCACCATTTAGGCGTGATTGATTTGCCTCTCAGGGCGCGCCTACAGCGGTCTGAGATCCTCTGTGCATTGCGAAGAGAGCTGTTGGTTTTTTATGAATAGATCTGATGCGCATTTGTCAATAACGTGATGGACTGTATCCTCTGCCATGACCCGGAGGCGGATTAAGGAACGTTTTGCACCTTGTATGCGTCTATGTGTGTCTTCTCAGATTCTCCTTTTTTGGAAAAGTAAGAAAGTGTAAATCTGGTGTGTTTCCACAGGAATGTTTTCATACTGCGGGTTATTTCTTTCAGTTTCTTTTCGGGAATGTTGCAAACAATGAAGACCTGTCTGCAACGTTGAAGAGGATTATCACTTAAAGCCCTCAGAGGAAGCTTCACAAAAAAAAGGCTGAGTGCTCCGACAGAAAGACTTCCGTACTCAGACAACCAGAGGACGGAAATCAGCGTAACTGCTCGGAAAAGCATTTGGGGGGAGATGTTGTAGCAAAAAATAATGTGCTCGTGTTTTGACAAAGATAACATGTTGTTTGTGGAAATTGGTATGAATATTGCAGACTGTGGGGACTAGTGCGTTGTTTAATGACTTACAAAATATCAACACAATCCATATCAATGTTTTAGCTTTCCCTAATCTCTTTAACAACTATACGATGTGATGTCTTGTTCCCTAAATGTCTATATTTATGTATTTATTTAACTTCCATGACTTTCTCTTGGGCACCACCTGCACAATACTTCAGCACATATGGATCAATCAGAAGTGAAACAAAGGTTTTTCTTTCCACTCTTACGCAGAGTCAATGAGTTACATTGCTATCGTGAATGTCCAACGAAAAAGATCGTCAACTAAAAGGATCGTCAACGAGAAGGATCGCCAACAAAAAGGATCGCCAACGAAATGGATCATTCACAAAAAGGATCGTCCACGACAAGGATCATCAACAAAAAGGATCGTCCACGAAAAGGATCATCAACAAAAAGGATCGTCAACGAAAAGGATCGTCAACAAAAAGGATCGTCAACAAAAAGGATCGTCCACGAAAAGGATCAACAAAGAGGATCGTCAACAAAAAGGATCGTCCACGAAAAGGATCAACAAAAAGGATCGTCAACAAAAAGGATCGTCCACGAAAAGGATCAACAAAAAGGATCGTCAACAAAAAGGATCGTCCACGAAAAGGATCAACCAAAAGGATCGTCAACCAAAAGGATCGTCAACCAAAAGGATCATCAACCAAAAGGATCGTCAACAAAAAGGATCTGCAACAAAAAGGATCGGCAACCAAAAGGATCGCTAACGAAAAGGATCGTCACAGTGGTGGCCATTTTTATACGTACGGTTGCCGTAAAACCAAACACCGGAGCAGCGGAGTAGTGACGTTACGCAGAGTAAATGAGTTACATTGCTATCGCCAGACGAGTTACTATGTTTGGTAGAAATTTGCATATTTAAATTTTCATAGATCCCATTAATGAGGGAGGAGTGTGCTGGTTACAACTCCTCTTTTTGAAATGTTCTTTTTTATTCCTGTGGGAAAACCGTGTCACACTAAATATTATTCATCAGTATTTTAACCTACTTTAAAATGTGTCTGGAGGAGAACTTCCAGATAGGAACTTAATTCAATTGATCTTTTATTTAAAAGGGCCTACGCTCTGTGTCTGGAAACGATAAAAGAACAAATTCTAATTTGGACTTTTATTCATTAGGAAGAAAAGAAAATGTGACCTTATTCTCTGCGGTCCATGTTCAAATTACTTGCATTTAGCAGGAATAATGGAACCGACTGTCGGGGATGAATAGAAATATGTCGACATCATTCATTTCATTGTGCATGAGACAGACTTTCTGTCTGGTGAGGAAATACACAAACCTCTCACCGCCGTGATGCAGGGACATTTGAACATATGTTACAGCTCCATAGATACTGACTCCAACATGAGCGCGATGCATACGGATCATCTAGAATACGGTTGGCATGTCGTGTGAGAAGTAGAATAATGCCTGAACAACCACACAAAACCACAGTTACACATAAACACGTATATGTCGTATTTTTACAACACTTTTCTGTTTAATGTTTCGGACCCGAAATGATCTCACTAATAGCATTCCAACCTTCACAATATGTTAAAAAAAATACTCCCGAAAAGTGATTTATTCATTCTACATTATGTTTCAGTGAGTCATTACATTATGCTGTGTACTGTTACACTGTTGCATTATGTCGTTGTGTTACTTTGTTGCATTATGTCGTTGTGTTACTTTGTTGCATTATGTCGTTTTGTTACTTTGTTGCATTATGTCCTTGTGATAAACTGTTGCATTATGTCCTTGTGTTACTTTGTTGCATTATGTCCTTGTGATACACTGTTGCATTATGTCATTGTGTTACTTTGTTGCATTATGTCCTTGTGATACATTGTTGCGTTACATCGTTAACGCCGTTACACCATTGCGCTACACCGTAGCGCATTATTACCTTACATTCTTACATTATATTCTTGGGTTGCGTCGTTGTGTTACGTTGTTAGACTATGTTGTTGCACTATGTTGTTGAGTTGTTATGTTACGTGCATTGTTGCATTACATTGTTGTGTTTCGTTGTTGTACTACAATGTTGTGTATTGTTTTTACATTACGTTTTGAAACTAATATTTCTACACAAATCATGATCTTCGTTGCCTAAACCTTCCCAGTTGTTTCACAGCTTTACGCGTCACGACTCCGACCTTTATTCTGGCGTGAAAAGAAGGCGTGAAAAGAAAAGAAATGGCACGTGACCAGGTGATGTATTTAAATGGGCGCTTGTCGCAGCGTTGTGCGACAAGGCCGTTCTCCCTTCAGCTACTGCGGCGTGTTTTACACAAAACAACTTACCTGTGTTCTACACAACGAAGACACAGCAGCGGGAGCGAGTCAGGGTTGAGCATCTCGCTCAAGGACACATCGACGTGGAGCCGGGGCTCGAACCACCGACCCTCTGATTGAAAGACGGGTTATTTCTTTCTTTTATTATTTCTTTCTTTCGAAGTCGACAATGTATTTGTTTATTTTACAGGGACAAACGCACACTGAGCCTCAGTAAAACTGTAAGTGAGCCAGAGAGGCTAATTTTTTTACGCCAGCTTTGAAAATACATTTTCAATAACACAAAACTAATTCATTCAAGATGTATATATAAAACACATAATACATACACACCAAACAACAAGACAAAAGCGCATACATGCCGAATAAACAGTAGGAGTGGGTCTTATCACGATACTGCGATATATTAAATATTGAGATTTATTCCCTTTTGTCCACCGCAAATTGTCTCCAAAGGAAAACTCTGTCAACATGAAAAAGCTGGAAAAAAAAAAGGTTTTTATGAATCGAGGACCAAAAGGTTTATAATTGATGTCATAAAACACTATAATATTGCCATGCAAAATATCGCGATACTGTGCTGTATTGATTTTTTCCCCTCGCCCCTAATAAACAGGCAAGACATTAATATTAATGCTCGCCGAATTATGACATCATTCCAAGGAATCGAGTATTGCAACTTCATGACAAAAGTCCTCTTCCTCTTCCTCCCTTTTCCTTTATTTGCTTCTTATTTTCCCAACTGTCTTTTATTTTTTCCCACTTCCTTGATAAATGTTACATCGAGCATGAATATTTTACCGCCGCATGCAACTTTGATGGCGGACGCAACCATTCTCCGATCTTCTGAAGAGACAGCTTACATCGGCCTTACAGTGTGTCCGTCTCCCCGCTGTAATACAGGGGGATGAAGAAAGAGAGAGAGAGAGAGAGAGAGAGAGAGAGAGAGTGATGACCACGGTTAATTGTTGAACGTAAAGGTCACCGGGACTCGTGTACTTGCTCGATGTTTCATTAGAACGGCGGCGGCGTGCTCTATTGTTGCGCCGCGTTCCAACGCGCCCTCTGAACGCTAACACGAGCAGCTAATCCGCCGCGAGCGTGCTCATCTGTGAAAGTGACTCGGACGCACCTGCCCGTCCTCCGCGCGCGTCTAATTCCTCTGTGAAACGCCGCGCGGCCGCCGCGGCGATTGGTGAGGCCCGCGCCAGCGTTTTGTCATATTCACAACCGACGGTCGTGAGCCGTGAGCGGGAAAAAATGTTCCGCGCGGAAGCTAAATAAAATATGCATATGACAGCCTTTTGACAGCGGTTGGATGTTTTCCACGTCCTCGCCGGATGAACCGAGACGGCGGCGGCGGTGGCGTGCGTCACCTGCCACCTGTTTCATCTGCGCCTTCATCTCCGCTTTTGTTTTGAAAGGCAAACGATGTCTCATGCCGTGTCATTTGCAGTATTTAAAACATTCGGCAGAGTTGTGACAAGAACTTGCTTTTTAATTTCAAACCATTGTGTGGGGGAGGGGGCGTGGTCACCGCATCACGTGACTTGATTTCATTACTGTAACGAGCTGATCTGAACCCAGAATATGTAATTAA
>NW_027176207.1:19995250-20115250 GCF_023055335.1 Clinocottus analis | reverse complement strand
ATGGCTGCTTGTTGTGCTTCAGAGACGGCCTAATGGCGGGATGACTCACACGCCCGCGGACCCACAACGAAGACACTTTATGCAGCCGCACACACAGACACACACAGTGGGAAACATCCACTGTAGCCTCCTGCAGCTCTCCTCGCTATACAGCCCTGCAGAAGCAGCCTGTGTGTGTGTGTGTGTGTGTGTGTGTGTGTGTAGATGATGCACGTGTGCAGTTGTGTCATGCACAATTTTTTAAAGATGGCAATAAAAAAAGGTGTCATCGCGTGTTGTGCATCCCGGCTGACGAAGAGGTTTCACACGCTCTCTTCAACACCGGCATGTAATTGACCTTTTTTTTTTTTTCCGTGGAAGATATAAAGCTGTACAGTCAGCGTTCGCTCTCTAATAAACTGTTAAACAGTGTCAATACTTTCTGGTGAGTTTCTAGTCGTTCTTGTTGGAGCTGCTGTGTTGAGAACAGTTAAAGGGACAGTACGCGCCCGAAAAAAACCCGAGTTCGCATTGTCTGCCATAAGATTTCTGGAGAGAAACATTGCTGTAATGTTCACATTTCACACAAACTGAGTGCTGTATTTTAAATCCTTTATTAATCCCACAGTGGGGGGATTATACCCCCAATCTTTAGTGATTAAGGAGCTGAGTGCTAGCGTAAAGCATCCGGGGAACAACCGGGGGGTCTAGTGTCTTGCTCAAGGACACTTTGACATGCAACTTATGGGGAGACCGGGGGATCGAACCGGCGACCTTGTGGTTTCAACATAGTCTTGACAATTCGGAGAGAAGGTAGACGCCTCCAAAACTGGGCAACTCACAACAAAAATTATTAAATTGACAAAAAAGAGAGCGGAAAAATGTGTATTTTTGATTTTTAGTGGGGGGACTGTCCCTTTAAGTAACCAAACAGAGTATTAAAAAAAACGTATGCACCTACGAAGCAACCGTGTAACTCGTAAATGAGTTAAATAATATGATGACTGTGATCACAGCTGCTGAGAGGTCAGAGGTCAGGCTCGAGCAGCAGCGATGAGTTCAGGGTCTTTGCTCCGGGACGTTTCGGCCGCTGAGCGCTGACACGACCGGACGAGAACCGGCTGCTGTGGTGAAAGTCCGTCTCTCTCTCGACCCACTTGACTTCACTCGACTGGAAACAGACGGAGAACAAGATTCACGCCACACATTTTAAAATAAAAAATAAAAAAAAGGGGCGCGTCACATGATAGCTAACTTTTTTTTATTTAGAGATGGCTCACACGCCCGCTCGGCTCTCTTGCAGCGCCGCTGTCCGAGAAGGAAAAGGGACGGCTTTGAAGTTGAAATTAAAAAAAAGATTTTTCTGAAGTTTTCTCAAGGTCCTTTAATATTAAAAGTTGTGTTGTAGAGCTCTGGCTCCATTAGAGAGGAGAGAAGCTGCAGGACAGCGAGGGATTCAGTCTCTGGACCTCAAAGCCGTCGCCTGTCATGCCGGTGAGAACTTCCTCTCGGTCGTGTCATCGTACAGAGCTTCTTACTGCGGATCTTTAACGTGAGAAGGGACGAAGCGAGGTTTATTTTAAACATTCAGAACGTGGGAATTATTACCCGGGAGGTTTGCTTTTTAGTTAGCAGGATTAAGGAGAAACTACTGGCCTGATGTTCATGAAACTATGGCGGGAGGGTGTCACATGAGCCAAGGATGAACCTGTATGGAGGTTCACGCTCCATTTTTATTTAGCTAACGCATTTATCCAAAGCGATTTACATAGAGCAATTCAGGGTTAAGTTACGGGACACGAACCACCGACCTTTTCATTGAAAGACGGGTGTCGACCACCGAGCCACAGTCGCCCCGGGTTTGGCGCTAATAAGTTGTCATTGTCGTCGATATCTGGTATTTCACGCGCAAATAGTCAAAACGCGTCTCCAAGAATGGTTATTTTTTTCCGCCTGTGAATAGAGACGTGACCCAGATCCTTGTTATTGATTTAATGTAGAAGCTGCAGGCATTAAACGATCCATATATATATAAAAAAAGAGCCCTGGATGGCACGTCGATACAAGATGCAATTTGAATAAATACACGTTTTCACATCAATTACATCGGCCGGCTCGTCAGCAGTCAAAATGTTCGGCATCCCGTCGCCTGAAACCCCCCGCATGCCGAGCTCGTCTAATCAGGAGTCAGATTTATTCCCGCACAACAAAAAATGTCCCCTCGGGTAAACCCAAGCCCCCCCCCCCTCCTCCTTCTAGTGACTTTGATTTGTTTGGCTTTTGCAAAAAAATTTTTTTCCCAAAGAAATATAATGAGTCCCGCACTCCAAAAAACAAAAGGTAAAAAATGCATTACAGATGGCGAGTTACAGCCTCGTGGGCTGGCTCTCTCGCCGCACACTCACATCCTGATTAGTTTTAAATTGAACTGAGGAAACTCTCTCTCTCTCTCTCTCTCTCTTTCTCTTTCTTTCTCTCGTGGGTTCCTGGCACTCTCGCACCCAGAGAAATGTAACGTGATTAACATGACAATGACAAGCACTTAATATGAATGACACTGACAAGCGAGGAGGGCCGGTAACTCGCACCATTAGCTTCCTCGTGTCTCTTCTTTTTCCATCCCACCTCACCTGGCGGCGAGTCCCGACCTGAAATGTTGGCGAAACCTCACCTCACTTGAAATTCCCATCACTAATGTCGAATTTCTAGAAATGACCTTTACCGCCGCCTCCCATGTGAACACAGCCGCTGAGCAAAGAGCTCCACGCCGCCGCCGCCGCCGCCTCCTCCGCCTGAATGGAGGGAAACCTGACGAAAGAGTCGGGCCGAGAGGGAGAGGTACGCCGAGGAGGTCACGGAAAGGTCACCTGGCGTATCTTGTTTTCTCTGCAGTGAAGTCAGTCAACCGTCTGCCCGGCCGGCCGGCCCTCTTCCTTTCATGCAGTCCATCCTCGCTCCCGCTTCTTGGCGGTGCTTCTTTTTCTAGCTTTGAGCCGTTTTTTCACATCACCGCCTTCGAAATGTTGCCTCAGTCGTATCGGTGTGCCTCCCTCCCCCTCTGCCCAGTTCCTCCTGTTCAACTTTTCAGCGTGCCGAGAGGAGAAAGTTTGAAAGGTTGAGATTTGTGGTGGGAAACGGTTTGGTTTTCACAAGGCAAAAAAGGTGAAAGACGAACTGCGTAAAAGCCGAGAAACAGGAGAATTAATCATATTAAAACATCTTGGATGTAGGGTTGTGATCGGCTTTGATAAATACTGGAAAAAAAGTGGTTAAAAGTCTTCTAAAATGCTGAAAGTGCACCTTCATCTAGTCACTAAGAAACCACTTAGTAGGTCAAGAATGAACTTCAACCAAGCTCGAGTCTCAAACTAGAAATCTGAACAACAAACAGGTTTAATACCAAATTAAAAAAAATAGTTTAAATTACACTCTTTGGGTCTTGTCACTCTTGCTTAGGTTTAGGCAGCCGCTTAGTTAGGTTAGATTTAATAAATATTGTAAAGTAAAATGTTAGCAATGATAACAAAAGTAGGGAAAACCCATAAGTTCAAAATAACTCCACAATACTTTGGGTCTACTGGTTGAAAGTCTTGTGTTTCTTTGATACTCTCTCCATGCGGGTGATAATGACTCAAACGGGTTTACAATGCCGTTAATAGAAAGTCTCGTACAGAAGATAAAGGGCGTCGCGTTACAAAGTTTGAATGATCAGATCCTTAAGAAACAAAAGAAACCAATATCACAACCATTAGACGACACTACGTCTTACACTGTGTGTTACACTGTGTGTTACACTGTGTGTTACACTGTGCGACCCGGTGTTGAATTTATTGGGAAACCTGACGGCACCAAAATAGAGACGACCCAGTTTCCTTCAGCGCAAACGGAGCTCACGCTTTCAGAAGTTTTTACTGATGGTGTAGCAAGATTAGGGTTGCAAGCGGGCTCTAAATGCTCCCTTTGAATTCTCTAATTTGGGTTTACCCCCCGCGAGAAACCTTGCTGTGATTTTAAGCTACAAGAAAACAGATTTCAGTGTCGACGTGAAGCTCCGTAGTGAAAGCTGCAGTCGAAACAAACCCGTCTGGAACCTCCACATCTAAACACCTCGCTACGATGTGTGAATGCTACAACGTCTCAATACTTCAACGTCTGACTGCTACAATGTCTGACTGCTACGATGTCTGACTGCTACGATGTCTGACTGCTACAACGTCTGAATGCTACAACGTCTGACTGCTACGATGTCTGAATGCTACAACGTCTGACTGCTACGATGTCTGACTGCTACAATGTCTGAATGCTACAACGTCTGACTGCTACGATGTCTGAATGCTACAACGTCTGAAATGAAACGATGACGTTAACAGTGTTGGCAGTACATACATGTTTCCCCCCACAAAAGTGCCTCTGAAGAGCCATACATGATTTAAAAAGGCATTTTCTCTTCCTTACCGATGCTGACCTCCTTCGTCTTCCCTCCTCCCCCTCACCTATAAAGCTTTGCAACAAACAGGAGTCCCGTTAGCCGGGTAGACCACTCCGCTCCGGCAGCGCTGATCCCCCCGCCCCGATATCCTATTTGCTCTTGCAGCCGTGTCATATTAGAGCCCGCAGAGGCGGATTTCTGGATTTAACAAGTCGCCTCGCTGGTTCGCGCGTCCTTCAGCCCCCACCTGACAAGACAGGATGTGGGATTTACCACCTCGAGGGGCTGCGGATCTCGTCCCGGTGACGTTGCCACGGAAAAAGCCGAAAGGAAATAATAAAGAAGGGGAGCCTCTTATAGAGACAGCAAGCGGCGAAGAGATGGAGTCGTTCGTTTTAAAAGCAATGCAGAAAAACCAGCTGATCAATTGGCCTTAAATGAATTAGCTCCGCTATACATTAGTGACCTCTCGAACGCTGTATTCTGCAGAGGTGACGGGAATTTCTCTGTTTCTGCTCCCAGGCCCTGAAGTCGCCTCCCGTTCCGCCATTGACAATTTAAAATCCAGTTCAAAGACCTTCGTCAGCTTTTAGTTCGGTCTGAGGCGGCATGCTGGCTTTACCCGAGTCCCCTCTTAACTTATCTCCGCTGGTTTTTTAATCTGCTGAAGGTTTTATTCAATTTCTCCTTACTTCTTAATTAATTTGTCCTTTTCTTTTATTGTACAACATTATGTTTGATTGCCTTTAATGAACCTTGTATGTCTTCAACTATATTGAGGCAGATCCTAACCCATCCACCTCTAGTTGTGAAGCACTCCGGTTGGTTTTCAATGTGACAAAAATTATAAATATAATTAAATGACTTTACTTAACTTGACTTAATACAGGTGTCTGGTCTCAACCCTGTCTCCAAAAATTACTACACCCCAGAACTAATACACATTTTCAATTACGTTGACTAGAAACATATTTTCTCCCTGATTACTACGTCTGTGTTTGAAGCGTTACATTTTTGTGTTCTTGTTGTCTTGCTTTCCCGCTAAAATTTAGCACATTTAAATGTATAAACTCTGCGGAGGAAAAGAAAAAGGGCGCTGTAAGAACATTTCAGCCCACATCCAAACATCTTGACTGTATTTGTAACACGTCAAACACAAACGTAAAAACAATGAAACAAAAATATGTGTATAAGCAACGTGTACGTGTATAATCAATGTATTTATAATACGTCAAACAGATGTAATTAGGGAGAAAATATGTTTCTAGTCAACGTAATGGAAAATGCGTATTAGTTCTCGGGTAACGTAATTTTTCGTAGCGGCACAACCTGCGTTGTGTTCTCTGAGAAGTGTTTGTCCATTTTCTTGGCAGTCGCCAATGTATTTTTGCCCCTTAAAAACACATCTTACCTAACATATCCTCATACGGCACATAATATGATATCCTACGATAAAGTTACTACTATTTTCGTGCTTTTTCCTACCCAGAAACACTTGTTTTTGTTAGCTTGTGACACGCAAACAGTTCTTTCAAAGTACACCGGTCTTCTGGGTGAAAGACATTTTTTCGCTTGACCCGTCGACCTCTCGTTACGCGACACCATTATTATTTTTGCCGTCTCCACTACTTCCTGGTCCATGATTACGTGCGTTACATACACACTTATTTTGTGGTCTATTTATGAAGAACAGCGCATCGAAGTTTGTAGGTACATATAAAAGCAGTCTTTCCACAATCTGAAAAGGCAGACGTGCAATTAATTCTCAGAGAAACCAACACATTAACGCTTCTATCAGCGCCGCCATAATTGCGGCGTTGGCGACCTTTTTGTTGCTCACATTATAAGCTCCACTGTTTCCTCCTCCTCCAGTGTGTCCGTCTGTCTAATGCCGGGTGGTAGAGTTTTATTGTGCCTTTGTACTTCCTCAAATTGCCATGATTTTCCAAGCTTTTCGAAATGTTTGTGATGTATTATTCTTTTTGCCCAATTTGCCTACATACTGTTTATATGAATGGACCATGCAGGATATTTGCATGTTTTATCTCACTTGCTATACTTCACAGACAGCCTCTGATCAATAATGTCAAACCCAAACTAAAATGTGTGTATCTCTGCAACCACTAGGGCTATTTGAAGAATGTTGGTGTTATAATAAAAGGCTACACATGTGAGATTTTGTTGAGATGTGTAAATATGAGTCTATGTGTGACTGTTAAGAGTAAATGAAGATGACAGACAGCAAAAATGAAAAGCTTTCAGGCCCGCCCAGAGAAAAAAAATCACTTTCAGGATGATTATTTGTTTGAAATGATGCAGCTGTACTCAAATCATAGCACAATATGTGAACATTTAATATGTAAACATTCAATATAAGGATTTTAGTTTTTAAAAAATCAGGCGAATCTCATTGGGGCGCATTTGTACTATTTTAATGCAATTTGAATATTCTCATTTACCAAACCATATATTTCACTTATATTACTAACGGTGTTCAATACATCCAAATACAGCAGCGTTGGCCTAAAACAACCTATGATTTACAGTTTTATATAACAATCGCTCAGTTTCCATGCTTTTTTTTTTTTTACTGCCATTCCACTCAGCCATTGGTTTCCATTGATTTTATTCATATTCAACATAAAGTCAGCAGAGAGCAGTATCTTATGGGAAAACGGTGACGTTATTCAATGTTTTTAACCAACAATCAATTGATCCACTTAAACAAGTGTGGGCGTGAATCCAAAGCCCAATAGATCTTCTTCCTCTGAGCCATAGACCTCCAACGTTGTCCAAAAGGTGTTGCAACATCAGTGAGCCGCACTGAGTGACAATATCCTTCATTATCATGCTAATGAAGGATAATGTCACTCATGATCATGTTAACTGTGTTTAATTTGCAGTCAATCCCACTTACACCTCCCTGCTGCTGGAATACTCCCTATAGCACTTAAAATTAGTGGCCTCCAACAAATGCACAATTTAGTCCTGTTTGAGGAACATTTGCTAAAAAAAATTAAAAAAAATTCAGGGTCCAGCTGTTCTAGGAAATTACTGCGCTTTTTCAAAATGGAAAATATGTATTTTTGGCACTTGCAACAGAGGGTGCTTTGTTGTTTTGGCTCTTTTCATGTAATTTATTTTAAATAAAAAAGGGAACACTGCCAGCTTTTGCTCTTTTTGATCAATCACAGTGGACACATTTTACAATAAATATGCAAAATATACTTGATTCATAGATACACAACAAAGCATTTTATTATTTTATCAAGTTATAACAAACATTGGAGCTCAGGGGGAAATTGAAAAAAGGCCAGAGAGGACTGGTTGCTTCCTCACATTACACATTATCATCCAGTCCATTGTCATTGATTAGTGCCACTGATCAGAGTGTTTTTGTAGGTGGAAAACACATCTTCTTGTTGTTGTAGATGCCGCGGTGCTGCGTTCGTGGCACTCCTGTAAAAGCAGTGAGACGCATAAAGGCTTCACTCTCCTTGAAAACAGTTAGAAAAACTCACCACAGGTTGCTCGAACGTTACGGCGTCTGTCGAAATGAGACAAAACTCTCAGGAAACCCGTGGGCCCGTTTCAGGAAGGCGCCAGACTGAAGGCTGAAGACGTCTGGATATATTCCCTCTTCAGTCCCGACCGCAAGCAGTCATCATTAATTAGATCTTCTCTTCCTTAATGAGCTCCAGCTTGTCTGGGTCAAATCCTTTTTGATAGTGAGCCGTCTCGGATGCTCGGCTGATAAGACCCGTCAGCTCTGAACCGGCGAGGTGTCAAACCGCCGGCTCCTTTCTAAAGGGCCAGCGCTCATGAGCCTTTTTTTTTTTTTTTTTTTTTACATCTCAATGAATGACAGTTCATAACCTTATCTTTTTCCGGGGCTTCTTTGCTGTATAAAATCCTCTTCGGGAAACACCCACCCCAAGAGATTTATCATATCTTGTCATAAAAAATGAATAAAAGGAGAACCTGAAAGGATGCGTATCCTGTTCACCTGGAGTGTCTGGGAGATAACTGGGGTTAGAGCGTGTGATCCCGGAGCTGACAGACGGATTGACACTCCTGGTCGTCTCCTCGGTATCTTCCTCAGCCACACAGAGGCGGGAATGAAAAATATAGACGGAGGTATCGCTGCCGCGGCCTCGTGGAAACATTACGGGCGAAGGCGATCCCCCTCGGCGGCGCCGCTTCGTGCTACATGGACGTCTGTCTGAGGGAAAAAAAGTATGGGGTTAGATAAGGGTCATGATTGGCGGAAATATTTACAAATGAGCACAGAACAATTCACAAATATATTCGATTTACAAATGCACACAGAAGGATTTACAAATACATTCCAATTATTTATATAAATATAAAAAAATATAAAAATCACAAATATATTTTTGCATTTGTGTGTGGATTTTTTACTTGTTTGTGGATTTGTATGTCCTTATTTATGGATCGCACTGCATTTGTTTGCGAATGGCTTCACGTTTCCTTTTTTTTTATTTTTTTTTTACATTTGAGCGATCTATAGCCAATCAGATGTCGCCCTGATTTTTAACCTATCATATTCTGTGACCATTTGTAAATTCAATATATTTGTGGATTATTTTTCGCGCATTTGCCAGTTATGAGCCTCAACTAACCCCATAAAAAAAGAGGCGGTTTGAAACCCTGAGTGCAGGCGGGTCGGGTCGGAAGATAGCGGAGCGTCTTTTGCTGAAGGGGAACATCGGTTTGAGGCTCAGAGTAACAGCGTGGAGAGACGCTCGCTCCAAAATGGGGGCATGCACCATTAGGGGAAAGAAAAAAAAACCCACTACTTTGATTAAAAAAGAAGGAGAAGAAGAGATCGACAGCAGAGGATCTACTTTTTAAAAGTGTAAAAGGTCAACTGAGCCGACAGAAATGATAATGTTTCTTAATTTAACCTAAAAACACAAAGACGCCGGCAGCCGGAGTCGATGCTTCACATGCAGAATATTTTACTTCAGAAGTGTGAACTACAAAACCTGACGGTGTCAGCATGCGGCGCTCACAGATGTTACTCTTTTTTTTTTTTAAATACTCAGCAACTCGCGGGGAGGAAAGCGAGCCGAGCGGGCGACTGACCGCCGTCCTGGAACCGCTGGTGTCGTTTGTAACCGATGATAGCGAAGCGACCCGGAGATCAGGAAGCAGAGCTAGGAAATGTTGTCTCAGAGCGCCGCAGAGGCCCGAGAGAGAGAGAAAAGACAAAGAGAAAGAGAGAAGGAGAGAAAGAGGGAGACAGAAAAGACAGAGAGAGAAAGAGGGAGACAGAAAAGACAGAGAGAGACAGAATGAGGGAGACAGAAAAGACATAGCGAAAGAGAAAGGAAGGGAAAGAGAGGGAGGGAAAGAGAAAGAGACAGAAAGAAACAAAAAGAAAGAGAGGGAGAGAAAGAAAGACAGACAGAGAGAAACACAAAGAGAGAGACAGAAATGGAGAAAGGGAGAGAGAGAAAGAAGAGAGAGAAACAAAAAGAGAAAGAGACAGAAAGAGAGATGTAGAGAGAGACAGAGAAAGATAAACAGAAAGAGAGACAGAAATGGAGAAGGGGAGAGACAGAAAGAGAGGAAGAGAAAGAGGGACAGATAGAAACAGAAAGAGAGGGAAAGAAATGGAAAAGGGAGAGACAGAAAGAAGAGAGACAGAGAGAAAAACAGAAAGACAGAAAGAAGAGCGACAAACAAAAATAGAAAGAGAGAGGTCGAGAGAAACAGAGAAAGATGAACAGAAAGAGATAGACAGAAATGGAGAGAGGGAGAGACAGAAAGAGAGAGGGAGACAGAACGAAGATAGAGAAAAATAAAGAGACAGAAATAGAAGAAAGACTGAAATAAAGAGAGACTGTCAGAGAGGGGGAGAGAAGGAGAGACAGAAAGAAGAGAGACAGAAAGAGAGAGAGAGAAAGAGAGAGATGTGGTCGGGCTGCTGGCCTGCGGGAGATGACAGGAGGAACTCATATTTTAGATTAATTAAGGACTCATCATTATTTATGGGTCTACTTTGATATTTCTGAACTAGATCTCGGGTTCGGAGGCTTGTGCAGTTTTTTCTCTCCTGGACTGCGTTCAAAGCTCCGACATGAAAGGATCCAAACGGTTTTACCAAAAGTTCCTTAATCCTGACAAGGTGTCGACTATGTAGTGTTCACTCATAACACATTGATAACACAAAAGGTATGAAAGGTTGTTGGTGGACTTGTTGTCATACAAAGCAACCTGCCTCATTAGTTTGCATGGGGAGTGGAAGAGAAGTCGCAGGCTGAGGAGCTCCTTTCCTGGGTGGATTAAGGACTTTTTAGACCCCCGAATAACTAGCCTGCTAGCCCCGCTGCTGACACCTCTGTCTGCTATAGCTTAGCTAGCTCCCCTTTATGTTAGCCTTAGCTATCCCTCTGGCTCACTATGCCTCCGGCCCACTAACCCTCTGACCCACTATCCCTCTGGCTCGCTATCCCTCCGGTCCGATATCCATCCGGCCCGCTCACCCTCCGGCTGGCTATCCCTGTGGCCCGCTATCCCTCCGGTTTGCTAGCCCGCTAACCCTCTGACCCGCTATCCATCCGGCCCGCTAACCCTCCGGCTGGCTATTCCTCTTGCTCGCTATCCCTCTGGCCCACTATCCCTCCGGCCTGCTATCCCTCTGGCTTGCAAGCCTGCTAACCCTCTGACCCGCTATCCCTCTGGCTCGCTATCCCTCTGGCCCACTATCCCTCTGGCTTGCAAGCCTGCTAACCCTCTGACCCGCTATCCCTCTGGCTCGCTATCCCTCTGACCCGCTATCCCTCTGACCCGCTATCCATCTGACCCGCTATCCCTCTGGCTCGCTATCCCTCTGACCCGCTATCCCTCTGACCCGCTATCCCTCTGGCCTCCTATCCCTCTGGTTCGCTATCCCTGGGGACAGTTAGCTTCTGGCGTCAAGTCAGAGCGCTCCTCCTCCGTCCTTGTTCGGCTCACATGCTTACCCCCTTCTCTTTACAGCAATAGTGAGGATTCAGGACGAGACAGATTCTCCCCAAAAGCTTACTCCATTTCATGGCTGGCTGAGGGGAGCCGTGCCCACAGATTAGAATCACATAAATTAAAAGGTCATTTTAAGCCACACCCTAGAAAAAAAATCTTTTTTGAGAAACATCGGTCGGCGTCACTGCCGGGGAACGTCATGTTATGATCTCCAGGATCCGCACATCACCGTCAGCCGGCGCGCGACGGTTAGCGTGTTGTCTTCACAGCGGAGACAGATGGTTTGTAGCTCTCACGCTGAGGAAGAAAGTTTTGCGTCGTTAGTGCCGTAGAAAATAGTCACCTAATCGTGCCATTTTCATTTTCTACCTAAACACAGACTAGCACCTCCCCTCCAAAGGCTCAAGGTCGTTCTAATTTAGTTGGTTTCTTGTTTGTTTTTTTAGGCATTTGTTATATTGAGAAAACTGCTGGATGCAGAAGTTTTCTCAATGAAGATTTCCATAGATTGCTGTTATTTGGCTGGGAAATAATATTGGGATAAACGACATGTTGTTTGGCCAACGGCTTAATAAAACAGGCGGCTGTTCGAAAACATTTGCAAAAATACAGAAAAGATTTGCTCTTAAGGAAACGGTTTGTCCTGATGGTACGCTGTCAAACAGCAGGCCTAGCTACACAATCCACAGCCCGCCATTGAAATGATGACATAATGTTCTTCGACATGTGACCGCATTCACACTCCCATATTGTTTTGACAGGACCAGACTGTCTCTCCTCTTAGCTGCTCGTGTGCGTGCATGTTCTCATTCGTTCTTTTCGATGCATTCATTTAGAAATCTTTGCAGATGAATATTTTACCTTCGACCTAGAAAAAAAAAAAAAAAAAGCAGCAGCAGCTCCCGGCTGAAAGGAGCTCATGCGTCTCAAAGGAACGTGAGATGTCGTCTTCCTTTCGTCGGCCTTATCTTAAAAACGTGATGGCGAGCAGATGGCGACGCGTTACTGTACCTGAGCGCTAGCAGTACAGGCATTCAGCTAAAGACAGGAGGCTGCAGCGCCATGAACAACCAGTATCTGGTTCAGTTTTCTATTTATTCTTCCTGATTGGACACGCAATACTCCCCGCCCATAAGTGTGCTGCTGTAATGGTTGTTAAAGTCGACAAAACAAAGATTTTGTTGCCCTTTTTTTTTCACTTTTCTCTTTCAATCTTCAGCTTACAGCTAGTTGGTTTAATCCTTTTAAAAGCTTCGAAAAATCAATTCATCTGCAACGCATACGAACAAAATGAGAACCAGCATTACAGAAGGTAAGCGACGGGTCGGCTGCAGGACTCCTGGGGGACCCGCGACAAACCTTTAGTGTCCCGAAGATTAATAATGGTTCCGAAAGACTGCTTTTAAAGAGTCCGTCTCTTTGAGCTTTTTAATATGCCGCTCAAATAATGGCTTCCTCATCGACTTTCTGCCTCCTGATGAATTTCAAAATGGGCCGTTCATTCCACACCACAAGGGCTCTCTTTCTGTGTGTGTGTGTGTGTGTGTGTGTGTGTGTGTGTGTGTGTGTGACAATGCCACAGGGCCAGGCAGCACATTAAGACAGTGACTGGCAGATCTTATTTGGTGTTTAATTTCACAAGGGCGAGCTCTCTCATCTGTGAGGGGCCGTTAGCTTCGGGCTAGCTGGCTGAGCGACGTTGAGCTAACGGGACTTGGTCACATGTAGACTGTACGGTTAGCGGTGCTCCAAAGTACATCTACTAAGTTTCTGGAGTACCTTGGTATTGCAGTTTTAGCTATGTTATACACTACAGGCTTTTTACACCTCTTATTTAGAAACTTTTAAATCTTTTACGGGTTATTTCTTAAATTACTGTTGATACGTAATGTGCACGTCCATCATTCGTATGATGTCTTGTGAAAAAGTTACTCTGAATTCTTGTGTGTTTTTTATACAAACATCCAGCGACCTGTTTCAATTTCTGCTCATGACAGAAATATTATTCTGTCTCCACGGGACACGGCTTTGTTTTGTGTCATGTGACAAATGAATCACATGTTTTGCGTTTTTTCTACTTCCTGGTTCATGACGCACTTCTTAGGATAAGGTCCACAATGCTCCTGCTGGTAAAGCTGGCTTCTTTCTGACTGTTCCTGCAATTAAATACGTTAAAAAGAGAAGAGAGAAGAAGGAGATTATTTTCTCACTGAAAATTAATTGTTGGAAAAATAGTAAAAACAAATAAAAGATATTAAAAGTCAAAATAAATATGTAAAGTAGAGAATACATTTCCCCGTGAGCGGGACGAGGGCATTTACAGGTCAAGGTGAGTCACGGCACTTGTTTTATTATTCAATATTCCGAGAGAAAGCAGACATTTACCCATAAACACCGGCGCTGTTTGAGATGCACGGCGGCGTTTTTCTTGTGTCCTCGTTCCAGTTCAACTTTACGGCCCCCGAAGGGAAATTAGCTTTCAGGCCGGCTCTGCAATAAAACACACAATAAAGCCACATAATAAAGTACGAGGCCACAGTAAAAACAAAACAACCAACACACATTACCTGAAAGTACAATGACCGCGGCAGCTCGTCATCAGCTGATTGGACCGCACGGGAAGACGGCGCTTTGATGGCGGTCCAATCAGGATGCAACACCAAGTTTATCTGGAGAAAGTAAAGACACTCCAGGGGGGCGGACACAATAACAGAAACAATACAATACCACATTTGAATAGCGGATTGAACGCGTTGTATTGATGTGTATGTTAATGTATGGTTGTGCTATTTTATCACAATATTTCCGGCTCTATGAATAATATTTAAATACATTTTTTTTTCTTCCATTTGTCTGGTTTGTTTACTCTTCAGCTCGCCCAAAGCTGTTTAACATATAGTTATTAAATACATGCTTACCGTCTTTAATATCATTTACAAATGGAACTAGTCGTATCTGGGTGCGGCTACACAACAGCACAGACGGGGACGCCTTGTATATCTTTTGTCCTGAAGGTGTGAGTGTGTGTGTGCGCGAGTGTGTACGTGTCACATCAGCCAAATTGATCCCCCGAGTTCATACACACTCCAGCTTTCGCGACTTCAGAGGGTTGTCTCTTTGTTGACATCAAAAGACTTTCTGTGTCCTTTTGTAATGCAGATAATTATCCCCATCAGTGGCGGCTTTGATGTTCACACCGCTGCATTATGCCGCGTGTTGGCGGGCGTGTTGGCGGGCGCGCGAGCGCGCGGCGCACGGCGTCTTCTTCCATTGTGTGTAAAAGAGCGGCATCGGCTCAGGTTCGGCGTTCCACGTGTCTCGCGACACAGGATTCTTGCAGAAGGATTGGAAAAATGACAAAAATGATGCCGGCGAGAGACGCTAATTACGCAGTTATTGAGTTATTTGTCTCACATCTTAGCATTTCCATATTTGTCTCCTTCAGGCTCCGTGTCATGGAACGATGTCGGCTGTCTGAACTCTTTTGTGTGCAACTCATTGGTTGCATGTGTTCATTTGAATGAGTTCAGGTCGTCTGGCTTCGTTGACAACACGTCGACGGTCGCTCTGCTTGTGTGGGAATGACCGAACAGTTCGACCCACAATTAAACGAAAGTAAACTAATTTAATTGATTAAAAATTGGATTACGGAGGATTTAAATCCTAAATAAAATCGTCCAGGTTTACAGTGAAAGTCACACTAAATCGTCAATTTACATCGTCCGTTAAATTGCCTTCATCTGTTTGAGCTGTGTAAAATGTTTTATTTTTTGGGAAAACTGAAGTGCATCCAACAAAGTGAGCCTAAAGACTTTGTGTGCGTTGTGTTTTTTCCCCCCCTCAGGTACACACTCATGGGCAGCCTGGGTGTTTGGGCCGTGGCGGCGCTGCTGGGAGCCTCGGGGTGCTGGCTGGCTGAAGGGCACAAGAGCAGCCGGCGAGGCGGCGCTGATACAGCCACAATGTCACGCACCTCCTCCCAGGAACCACACTCCACGGTAAATACCATGTGCTGCTCGCTCTTTTGCTCTCAAACACACACACACACACACACACACACACACACACACACACACACACACTAAACTGCTTCCCACCGAGGACATCGCCTTCACTCCCCATCAAGCTGGAGAAACACTTACGGTGATATAAATCAATCACATCAACCATGAATCAGATCAGGGCTGCAAGAAAAATGAAGTGAATAAAAATCGTCTGACGAAACATATTCGTCGCCAAATGTTGAACAGCTTAACTTCCGTGACACGGTGCACTCCTGACGCGAGATTTCACAGGAAAAGTGGATTTTAATTCATTTATATACTCATTTTAAATCCAAGACATCCGTGATCTCATTGGAAAAAGCTATAAATGTTACTCTGATGTGTTAACATTGACAGTTTGTTGTTTTGAAAATGTATAAAGTCCCTTATTTATGGACACTTTGGCTGAAATTAATAGGATCTGTGGCTCAGCATGGCCAAAAGATAGCGTCAAACCACTGTAAGAGTTATAAACCACCTCTTTCATGACCCTGAAAAATTTTTAAATGTTTTTTTTGTACTTATTACTTTCCGAAATATGCTGTATTTCAAACATTTTTTCAAATTCACACCTCCTTAGAACTCTATATTTGCTATTGCAGTACTTTCGCTGTCAAACGAGCGGACAGGTTCCCCGCCAGCGAGAACGAAGCCTTTAACAAAACAATGTCTGCATAACGGGAAACTTCCGAGTCCTCGCAAGTTGTGAAGAAGACATCCGTGCAGACAGACACACACCGGCCCCCCCGGTCTGTTTTCAGCCTGACTCACTTCGGGCTTTGCCAAGTTGGCAACCGGCTATGGGATGTCATTTTCGCCCCGGTGGTTGTGTTTGCCTGGAAATCCCCCTGACGCAAATAAACCCTAAACACATTCCCATTCCCGTCCATCTATCTGGATAGAAGAGTTATGTCGGAAAGATTCTCGAAGCCTTTTAGGAATGAAGACGTTGTGCCAGATTCATTTTTTTCTTCTTCTCTAAATCTCTCCTCCCCCTCAAAACATGTAAACAACTACATATCTTAGGGGTGTGACTGACATTCAGCAAAACAGTCCAGATGAAAGCCTTTTTTATTTTGACCTTTTGTCAACTTCCTGGCGGCCATCTTTAATACTTGCAGAGCAGCCAAGACGCCTGCAACGCTCTGACAAACCCACGCTGGGTTAATGGCAGCTTAGGTGCAATGAGGGCACAGACTAAATTAGAGGTATTATCTAATTCATCCCTCTCTTTTTAACATTAAACAGAAGATACAATACACAGGATGCAGGGTCAAGCTGATTTAAGAGATAACTGACGCATTAGTAAAGCATGGGATGCTTATTAAATCTGATTTAATTATCAAATCTGAACCCGTTCCCTTTAAATCTCTCACTGAATCGTTAGTTTTAGTGGTAGACCTTTGAAGAAAGTAAAGTACAAAGCTGTTTAAACATTCAGCTGAAATCTGGTGTGACTTGCAATGTAATGTTTACATCCTGCGACTCTAACTTGAACATGAAATACTAGATAACTCAATTAATTTGCTAAAGATGCTCACCATACGTAATAAATGTTCATACAAGGGCGAATTTATGGGTGTTGATTATGAGGCCGATAAGGTTAAACCAACAGCATCGCTGCGTTGAAAACACACACAAACCCAACAACGGCTAAATTTAATTTATTCCGTTAGCACGGAATTAAGGTCTATTAGCGTTAGCTGCTTTGGGCAACATTTTTCCAATTTCTAGAGTTTACATAGACCTTTTTTTTTACAGCAGGCGTTTAAGTCATACCAACGATGCCTATTCGCAGTGGACACCATCAGTAATGATATTATTTACACACGTGCTTCTTCTTGTTTCGTCAAAATGTCCGCCGTGAAAAAGGTCCATTACCTGGTGCAAAAGGAAAGATGCCGTGGTCCTAAATACCCGTCACACGACACACATGTTGTCTGCACATAATGTTGAACAATCTGACAGTAATAGTGGGGGAAGGGCAATCATAGAGAAATAACCCAATTTCCTGAACAACAGTCGCTTTGTTGGGTCTGAAAATAGTGGTTTGAGTTAAAAAAGAGAGAAAAGAGAGCAACAAATCAATGCAGCATCTGTCGGTCTGCATTATTATATTCTACTCGATGCTGCAGCCGTCTTGATTCTTGTGTATGTGGGGAGAATTGTCACAGGATACCGAGGAGAGAGTCAGGTGTTTATAGACTACGTATTGACAGTGAGCTTGTAGTTTTTGGTTTGGAAGTGGTCTCTTTGAAGGGGGGAAAAGAGTGGAGTGGTGTGGCAGCAACACAGAGAAAGAGGGGATTGTGCTGGTTGGATGAAAGCTTTGGTAAGTAATGGGGTTATGAATTGACTGAATTGAGAATAAATGCAGGAACAGAGAAAACAAGAAAAGAAAGAAAAGAAAATAGCATTCTCTCCACAAGGGAAGGCTCTTTTTTTTGGGCAACCCCCCAAACACAATTACATTTTGATGACTTGTACCCATAAAGCTTTAGTTTTTGTTTCATTACAGTCCCAGATGGTTATTCCCCAATTTCTCAGGCTGTCTCCTGAGAGTTTGTACACAAAGCTCGAGAAAAACCTTTCAGGCATGTAGCACACGTGCAGCGGTTACCGTTATATGAAGCAATAATACTTTTCTCTACTGTGATTATTGTGGCAGAGGAAGCTTTCTGTGCTCAGCACAACCCTCTGCTACGAGTCTGTTGTCTTGGACCGCGGTTCCTTCCTGCCATGTTCAATGTATCAGCCATTGGGGCTAAACGTGTCTTAAGTTAGCGTGTCGTAAAGGTGGACACAGTCATGTGTGCAACATGTGTCCATTGCATGGTTGTAGTTGTTGAAGCAGTGAAAAACAACTTGAAAAATAAGCTCCATATGTATGTAAGGTGGGAGTTCGTGAAGACATCTTGTTCATAAATCTGACTAAAAAGGTTGTGAAGCTAACGTAATTTGTCTGTCAATCACAACAATAAAAATGAATGTACAGCTCGCTTGATCTTGAAGAGACAAGGAGTAGGTAGAACATCTGAAATGAGAGACGTTAATGGTGTTTTTCTTGAAGAAGAAAAAGAGGGAAAGGTACAGATGATGGGGACGTAGAGGGATAGAAGTAATACAGAACTCATGACGCTCATGATGTCGTCTGGACTTGTATGGAAAGAATAATCCTGATGGGCCATGATTTCTTGGTCTTAAAAGTCAGTGCGATTTCTCAACGACAGAATATGTCCCTCGTCTCTGAGTCGGATCTCGTCTTCTCCTCTGAGGGTCACGAGAAAGTCGACAACTCTGGATCTGCCCAATAACATTAGGTGCAAAAAAAAAAAAATACTGTATGCATTAACAAATATATATCTAGTTTTCGAGATCCTATAACGCAACATGATGATAACTGATCAATCTCATGGCAATTTTCAGAAAGGAGTTAAGGGTTTTGGAGGTTTTTCGTGAAGGTTGTCGGTTGCATCACAGAAGCAAACCGTCTCCCATCGCCCTTGCGATGCGTTCTTTAGGGAGGTGATTAGCACGTTCACCGCAAGTGGCATTTAAAAAAAACGTGTAAAACCTAGCGAAGTCGTTGTTTATCAGTTATTCACTCGAAGCCTGGGACAAATGTGATTAACAGATCGAGCCAGCAAGCAACACTAGAGACGTGAAATCTCGAGGGGGGAGGAAATGAATGTGTTTGGTTGTAAGTTCTATTTTAGGATTCATCCACGTTATGAAGGTATGACTAATTAACTTGCATTGCAAATGTTTTCCTTTCTTCTCCTTCCTTTTCATTTCGCTCTTCAAGTACTTTGTGAGTTTCTGAGAGATGAGTCTCTTCTTTCAAAGCGGCGAACAACAGGGGGAAAACATTTTGTATGTAGGAAGGTGAACTCTTGTGAAAACAGCAACAGAAAAAAAAAATGGATCCAGCTTTCCTTTCCCTCTTGGTGCCTCTTCATTCTAATAAAAAAGGTCAAGGTGTGCGCCACGTATGCGACAAAGAAAATTGCTTTTGCCACTTAGCACATATATTGATACTGCAACCCGGTTGGCATGCAGGCAGCTAATCCGGGCAGAGTGTTGTTGTTTACAGAGATGAAGAGGAAGAATAAAGTGGGCACATAAACATATGGCTCCTTGAATGAAGAGGGCCGGGCCACAGCAGCGCATATGAAAGGCCTTTTCAGGCACACTCTGCAACAGACACATGTTTGCTTGAATTGCCCTGCTGCTCAAATTGCATTCCCACTAAATGTCAGTCCCTGCAGCCACTAAGTCAGATTCTTGTTTTCGTGGAGGGTGTTTTTTTTTGTTAAATGGCAACCGGGTTGGAGGCGTGTAACACTCTGAGATGAGTTTGTACTAGTTTTTCCAAGAGGCTGTGACAATCCGTTTGAGTTTGTACACTTATACCCCGCCGCTACGACAAAACCCAGAGAAGTGGGCCAACGTGAGACCGACCGTGACAGCAATGATGTTGCACCACCGGGAAGTTCAGAAGGGGGTTTGTTCTAATTCAGCACCTCGACTGCTTCTTAACTATGCGACGCCACAGTAGACGTAGAAATCATTTTTTATTCTGCCACAGCCAAGGACAACACTGGTTCCTGATTGGCTGGCATGTAGCTGTTCAAATCATGTAAAATCGATAAAAACGATTTAGGCACAACCTTTATTTAGTGGATATTGGCGCGCATGCTCTATTAAACTTCGTCTTCCATTGCCTCTCGTGTGATGAACATACATTCGACGCAAAGAACATGGCCGCTTGCATACGACTCGCTGCGTGTTGGTTGAGGTTGTTGAAGCCTCATGAATCCCTCCGGATGCAAATTGTGTTTAAATATTTTCTTTTCACGACAGTCTAACAGCCTTTCAACGCCGAGCCCGTCCTGAAAATAACAACTTATGACATGCCTGAGACATGTGGTGCCTAACGTCACAGATGTGTAAATAAAGGCAGCGTGAATCAAATGAAAACCGCCTCGGGCTCAAGAGTTGAGAAGGTGTTGAATCATCCGTCTTCGCTGTTGTGCGTCTCTCAGCATCCCGCCTGTTTCCGGAGTCTCATCACATAATTGTCACCGCTTTGGGCGGACTCTTTCTGTACAGAGAAGCATCAGATCCCTCCTAATTGAAACCCAGTGGGTTTTGTCCAATAGACTCTTTTAAAGCCAGCGTCATGATTACGCCGGAGTCAAAACAAAGGAAAGACTGGAGGGAAACGCCCGGTGGCGAGCCGTCAGGAGGTTCAACTGGAGGACAAATGGTTTTTTTCTGGTTTTGAAAAAGTGTTTGGATAATTGAAGCCGGACACCCGAACTACAACCTTTCAAACATTAAAAAGAAAAGTAACTTGGGCAGGAAACCGGGTCAACCGGAGGAAAACCTGCCAAGTTGTTTTCAGACACTGAAAGCTTTCTCTCCACGTGATCGTTCAGCTTCTTGAGTGCCGTCCCGGAGGTTGTTGGTACCACTCTGGTTTGGTAATGCCTTGATTGTGGACTCCAGGCAGAGTCCCACCAGGTCTCGGCCCTGGTCGCCGCAGTTGTTTAACGGCTTCTCTTTGCATCTTGATGGCGTTCATCGTGTTGGTAAAAGACGATTCTTGCAAAGGAACGATGTGGGCTAAGTGTTGGTGGAAAGGAACGATGTGAGCTAACCTTTCAACATAAAAAAAACTGCGAAGACTTGAATTTGAGAAGAAACAGTAATATCAGTAAAATATGTCGAGTTGGGAATAGTGAAGCGTCTACATACAACAGTTTCAGATCAGATCCCCTGGCTTCCTGTGACCTCACCAAGTTTTACTGAGCGGAAACCTCTGGCTCTGCCTCTCTGCCGTTGCCGCGGCAACAAGGAATTGAACTGCATTGTAGGTAATGCAGTTCAAATCATTGTTGCCATGGCGAACCACAACTGCATTGTGGGTGATGCATTCACGCATGAATAACCTCAGTCCGGGTTTTTTAAAAGACGTTTTTAAATGTCCGCTCAGGTGGCCAGCATGCGTTTCTGTTTCCAACTGAAGAAATATGTATTTAAAAATACATGAAATAATATATAAAGATGTGGATACTCTCTCTTTCCTGCACACACAAACAGTTCTGAAACTGTGTGTAGAAACCAACGTGTGTGTCAGAGTTTAGCATTTAAATGAGGAAAGAACAAAAGGAAAGCATGTCGTACCTCCAATTGTTACGTTTGTTCTGCCCCACAGTTCATGTGATGCGTTTGAGACACCAAGTCCATTGTCCCTCCTCTCTTACCGTAGTTCGTTCTGCTGCAGCTACTTGTCACACTTACTGTCTGGTAGCCTCCAAAGAGCTAAGTCTGAAGGTAAATCTGTATGCGTGTACATATCTTCTATGATATATTCTCTGTGTGTTTACTGTTTTAGTACAAACTTGTGTTGTATAGATGCTAATCACGATTAGCAATTCTGCATTGACATCAATGTTAAAATTAGCTTAGACACGAACTGGTCAAGGGAGTTTTACGTTAATGGTCACTTACCTTTTCTGGCATAATAGCTGTATGTTAATACAGCCATTAATACTAATATGTGTATGTGTATGTACTGTTTGAGATCATTTCATGTTCTGTTTTTCACAGTTTTACACAACCAAGATCCGCTGTTAGCTGTCTGCTAAGATAACTTAGACGCGAGGGCAGGATAGTAAAAAGACTTAGCTCTTTAGATGCTACCAGACATTAAGTGTGGAAAGTAGCTGTTGTTGCATCGTTGGCTGTAGCAGTGAGCTTTTCTGCTGTGTGAGAAAAAGTCTGTTGATAAAGCATTAAGTAGATACATTTTACTCATTTGGCGGCCGGCTAGTTAGCTAGCTACTTTGCTAATTCCCTTACGCTTTCATGCTCCATTTGTTACCGGGAGGAGATGGCTAACCAGCCAGCTCTGGACATGAATTAGCATGCAAGCTAACTAGCAGTCGTCTCCGGGGCTCCAAGGCTAGCCTTGTAGTAAAGTAGTCTATTAGCGTGCGAGCTAACGGGGCTCCAAGCCGCTAGCCTTGTAGTAAAGTAGTCAGGCAGAGACATAGGAGGTGGCTAATAAGATCTGTGGTGTTATGTTAACTTCATCCAGTGACTCTTGAGAGTGAGTGACTGTACAAGTTGAGAGGAACTTGCTTCTCTTCAGTCATTAAAAGAAAACAAGCCAACATTGTTCACTAACACATTCAGAGAAATATTCTGCCTCCACCCACGCTCCATCCACAAAAATAGTCTAGTCAAGTCACAGAACTGGGTTTATTTGCTCAAATTAAATTCCGGTGGATGTTATTTACATTTCTCCAACCACTAAATGTCAAAGTAAGTGTTGCATCGCAAGAAAAAAACCCACAAATGTAATCCTCGTAAAACGTGTGCGTGAACGCATCGACTTTGCCTCATCAAGACGTGACTGTCGTTGCCGTTGATTATTGCTAAACTATTATTGTACGCCATGAAAATCCCTTAAAGCTGAATGTATAAAGGAGTGTGACAAAAAAGAACCCCGTAGAGACGTGGATGAGAGAGAACAGTATTTTTAGAAAGAAGCACATAGCCTTTCTTTCACCTCTACGCTTGGTTTGATTCTCTAATCAATTGATCAAACAGCGGCACTCCAGATGATGGAAGGCGGTGCTGATGAGCACACTCAATTTTATCCCGCCATCATGAGGAAGCACGTCCGCAATTAAGATAGACAGATGGCAGAAAGAGAGAGGGATAGAGATATAGAGACAAAGGAGGAGGCAATGACAGGAGGCACTAAAAACCGCTGTGTTTTTTCGCGAGGCTCTCGGTCTCCCGGGAAGCCGAGAGGGCCTCACAGACTCACACATCTTTTTTCACTGAGCCTCATTACCGGTGACATCCACACTGAGGGACAAGAATGCAAAATGTCACAACACTTCAATTGCTGACACACGTTGGGCTGCTTCCCAAACGGTGTTGCATTGGAAGACCTGCCTCTGGTCTATTTTTACAACGAGCACGTCGGTGCTTTTGTTTTGCCGGGTTTACGTTAAATTGCGTCGCAAGTTCAGACACATTTATGCAGAGCAGTAGTCACAGTGCCGCAACGAGCAGTGATCAGTAGCTAACAAGCACAGAACGCCCTACAAAAGGCCAACAATCATCGCACACAAACACGCGTGTACCTACACAGGTCAGCTGAACTACTACTAAAGGCAGCAACTAATAATACCGCCTCACATTTCCAGCTCCACAGCTATGCCGATAGAGATAGACGGATATAGTGAGTAGGTAGATAGATGGATATAGATAGATGGAGTGGATGGATGGAGGGATAGAAAGAGTAGGTAGATGGATAGAGTGGATGGATGGATAGATATAGTAGGTAGATGGATAGAGTGGATGGATGTATGGTGGAAGGGATGGATGAAAAGAAAGAGGAGGTAGATATATAGGTAGAGTGGATGGATGCATGGATAGATAGATATAGTAGATAGATGGATGGATGTCATCCAGTTCCTTCTATATCATGAAATAGAAGGAATTTATCATCAATGAGTTTGTGGCAAATGAGAGCGTGGTTCATGAGAGATGTGATGGAAATGTACAGCGTAGATATTATATATTGATGGTATATTTAAGGTTTAAGACACACCTGAGGATCGATAATGAACGGTTGCACCGCAATGCTATGTTTGAATAGAAAGAGACTCTTGAACTGTAGTCGTATGAATCGTCACAGTTATATTGTAGATCTCTGAATTACTGGATTACAACTATAGTCAGTTGCCGATTTCCCAAATTCACATTGCAGATAACTGAACTGGAGACATCTGTCATCTTGTCTATTAGTTTGAATCTTACGAGTCAAAATACAGGTCCAGAAATCTCAAGTTAGACTTTTCACCTGTCAAAATAAGACATGCAGACGGCACAGTCATGGCTGGAAGTAGAGACGAGTAAAAAAATGTTTTTGACGGGGCTTAAAAGGACACAAGTAGACTAAAATGTTTTATCCCAAAGTGTAAGCTTTGCTTTGGCCGATTTTTGATTTTTTCTGATGGAAGACCTTGTTGTCCTCCATGTTTTTCATCCAACAAATCCACACCCGCCGAGTCTTTTGGAAAGCCGTGAATGAAAGTGACATTTATTGAAATTTGAAGCCGCGCGTCAATATCACACTCACAGTTAGAACTGACAAAACGAATCCTTTCTCCTCGCCGTCTCAATGCTTTGACATCCTGATAAACACTCCAGCACAACATAGTGACAACTGCCATCTCGCAACCTGCTGGGAAGTGCATTTCCAATTAGGGTGATTGAATTGACTCCGGGATCCGCCTTTGTAAAGGTCCCCTCGTTCCTCTGCTGTCACCCGCCACATATTCTCTCCCTCGCCGTCCCACCCGCTATTTGTCATTTTTTTTTCTCCATTCTCTTCTCGTCCGTTCACCTTTTTTTGTTTTCTGACGTCTTTCTCCGAAACCCAGAAGGAGGGTGGAAAAGGCACGGTAACAAATGGTGCGCGGAAAAAAAAAAAAAAAGCTGCAGAACGGGGCTGTCTCACTCCTCCGAGCCTGTAATAACCACTTTTGTGTGTGCTCTCTGTTTGCAGGAGAAGGGGAAAGCGGACGGCAGCATCGATCAATGTGAGTACACTTACTGTGTTCAACCCAAGCAGCATTTTTCACACACACACACACACACACACAAAACCCAACAACAAAAAGCACCATGTTGTGTTCCATGACATTTCTTTTTTTTATTTCCCGTCTGCTGTTATCCGGGCACACACTTTGGTGTTGGGATTGCTGGGAAATGCTGCATGGGAAGCAATTCAAATCTCATAAAGTGGACCATGCAGCCTGTTCTGGAGAAGATCTCTGATGATGATGTGAAGGTGACAATAAGCCTTCGTCACTGCGTCGCTGTTCGCCTTTGAAAGCACGTCGGTTGTCAGTGGAGAGATCGTCTACACATCAGTTGTGATGCTGGTGTTTTATTCTGTCTACTCAGTTGCATGATACACCATCTGAGAGGAAATAGTCGTCAACGGACAAAAAAAAATCAAGCTCTTTGAACTCACTCATCCCAAGCGACAACGCTTCTATAAGTGAACAAAATAAATGTGAATAATTATCTTCAGTCCCTCGTCAGAAATGATTTAAGTAAGGTTCGTGTAGCTTTGGGCCTCGGGCGGCTTTGGAAGTGGATGCTCATGCAGGTCGTGCCCTACAAAGATTATCAGACACACACACACACACACACACACACACAGACAAGCATACATAAGTCTGGGTGTTGGCAGCTTTCTGTGCTTGTGGACGACACCGTCGGGGATGTTCAAAACTTTGTGTTTGTGCCCCTCTTGTTGTGTGTTTTTGTGTTTTTTTGGCTATATATATTATGTACAGATGCACTGATAATTATTTAGCTCTGCTGCTGATTACAGGTCGAGAGCTGTGTCTTTTTCTTGTGATTACATTCAAATCTCCGGGCGCACAACGTAAATGCTTAGTTCAGTAGTATATATCACATATATACATATATATATATATATATATATATATATATATATATATATATATATATATATGTAATATACACAGTCTGTCATAGTAAATTTGATATTATTAAGATTTGGTTGTCAGAAGTCCTTGTTTGGTACAGGTCAGAGGCCGATATGATGACAATTTGGAGCAGGAAATAATAATACACATTAATAAAAAAGGTACTCAAAGCACCCTACAGGCTACAGACTGATGGAATAGAAGCAATAACAAAGTACACATGAAAGATAACATGACAGCAAAAACACTAAAATATACATAACTTGCATCAGAGGTAAGAAGCCGATTTCAATAAATTAGTATTAGGTGCAGTTTTGAAAGTGACGGAGAAAAAGATCAAGTTAACTGTGAAAAGATAAAGGTGGAAATGAGTTATTTACCAAAAGACAAAAGTGAATAAAGTGGTAAATCACGTCTGTCGGATTTAATGACGAGCTTCAGACTGACTGTAATTTTAAGTAAGAGGATGACAGGACATGTTTTATTTATTCAGAATGTTCCGTGTCCCGGTACATTGTTAAACAGCACTCTAACAAACCATTAATGCAAATATATTCCCGGGGAAAGCAAGGCGACTTTATTTCGTGACTCGATATTTTTTAACGGCTGAATTATTTGGTCGGAGAAAAAAAACAACGTCAATTTGGTGAGAGAGTTAAACTTAAACTGTCATCATCTCCCCGTCTCGCATCGAGGACAAAGAGCCGATCGTGTTGATCACGAGCGGAGAAATAAGCTGGGAAAAAAAACGGGACGTGACCCGACTACCACGTGTCAATCTGCCGCATCCCCTGGGACGCATCCCCTCGCGCCATCACCAGACCAACGCATCGAATGTCTTGTGGAGATTTGCTTTCATGACAAAAAACAAATGAATATTCTTATTATCCGAACCGTTTTTCCTCTTCGGGGTCCGATCCCAGCTGACATTGGGCGAAGGCTGGGTTCACGTTTGGGGGTCGAGAGCCAGATTGTGCCGCTGCCTCCTTGTTTATTTTTTACCGCGAGTACGTTTTTTTTTTTTTTATTGGAGAGCCGCTCTCGTCGGCGTTTTCCGGGGATTTCATGAAGCGGAGTCCAGGTGTGACCCGGTGGGGTCAGGGTGTGTGCGTGACAGAGACAGCTGCTCCGTGGCGAGCCGATGACCCCCAGGGGTCCTGATCCAAACACGCCCTCTAAGACATCTTTGCAATCTGGAGAGACAGAAGGAGCAGAAAGGTGAGCTTCTGATCCCTCGCAACTTGAACCGAAATGAACAGATTCTTGTCTGCCGGCATGTTTTCCTCACTTTGGCGGAGCCACCTGTTGATCCTCTGCCACCCCGTCATACATGTGTGCTCGACATCAGGGGTGTCAAACTCGTTTTAGTGAAGGGGCCACATGCTGCCCATTTTGATCTTAAGTGGGCCAAACCAGTAAAATCACAGCATAATAACGCATAAATAATGACAATATTTCTCTGTGTTTAAATCATTGGTGAAGGTTTTTAGATGATAAACTCTATTTTAAGGTCTTTTAACAATTAACTAGAAAGATAACGACCAAAAATTCAGTCATTAGCTCAATGTTTATCTGCCTGGGCTCTCCTCTGCAGATTCCCTCGCTTTGTGACGCGTTTGTGACGCCACTTTCATGACGTGTCAGTAGTCACATCACTTGTGACTGTGGATCAATGGTTTGCACGTCCGTCTTACAAGCAGAGGATCAGAGGTCCGAATCCCAGCTCTGCTATTTTTGATCTAAAAAAAACTATATGTATGTATTTTTTTTTTCTTCTGTTGGACTGGACCCCATGGCGGGGCGGATTTGGCCCGCGGGCCTTGAGTTTGACGCCTTTGGTCTACATGATGCTCTGTGGACCGTGTAGAACAGGACCACTTCCATATGGTCCCTAAAATATGCAGACGTGACACAAAGACAGTGAGTAGGAGCTTTGTCTCAATGTTAGTGAACAGCAGGAGTCAAGCTGGACATCGCACCAGAGAATCTCCTTGACGCGAACTCGCGGGACGTCCGAGCCGCTCTCGATGAGGAGTTTTTCCACCTCAATGTCCCGGTGGAACGAGTGTCTCTCTGCTGGAGATCAATGGCTGCGTCCACCAGCTGCTTCAGTAAGATCTGACGGAGGAAAAGAGAGCGATGAGGGGTGACAGAGGAGGACGCTTTGCCATGTTTTCATGGCTGACTGCAGCAGCCTCCTTTGACTTTAATGTCGCGGAGAAGGTCCCAACATGCAACATGCAAACTCCACACACAGAAGAACCGCTCAGGCATCATGGGAATCGAACCCCGGGACCCTCCGGCTGTGAGGCGACAGCGCTTGCGGTTGTTCGCGCTCCGTTCGAGTCATCGAGGGTAAAGACTGCGGCCTGTAAACCGTTCACATAGATTATTTTTTTTTCCTTTTGTGTGTTTCTCCGCATTGTTGTGCGCCGCGGCGGCGAGATCGAGCGCTTCGTGTGCGAGGTACTGTAACGGCGATGCTTCCACGGCTGAGCGCTTCCTATTTGACAAGCGGCTTCCTCTGTTCGCATCAGGTCCATAACGATGAGCTGTCTTCATCTCCACAGTAACACGCTGCTTCTCTGCGTACTGCTTCTCTTCGACCTCAACGTGACCCCCAGAAGATTCCTTTCTTTTTCTTTTCCAGTTTAGTATTCAGCATCTAGTGCAGTATGTGTATTTATTTTTTTTTCATACCTCTGGGTATCCATTAGTAGATTTCTTCTGAACACCGTAATATGAGCAGGAATGTAGCTTTTTAAGTGATAATTGCTTTTGGAGCTCTACGTGCTCGCCTCACCTGCCTGTTGTGATTCAGCTGCAGCAACACGCCTCCTGATGGGAGAGGATGCGTGTGGATGCCGACCATGTGCATGTATGAAAGAAATGGACACCGGCATTGCTGGAGATGGTGCTGATAAAAAAAACAAAAAACAAGAGGTAGCTCTGCACGAGGCAAAATGCCAATCTGAAGAAGAAGAAGAAAGCACATCTGCATGAGCTGCAAATGTTTGAGCTTTTGTTATATAACAGTAGCGCGTTGGCAGGAAACATTCAGGATGCAGTATTGCAGGAGGTTTATGGGAACAACGAGGGTTAAAGGGCATGGTTTTGGATTTACATACCAAGACCAATGTTATTTCAATATTTGTCCCCAGAGTTCAAAGCAAAAGTGACAAAGTAATTTGGTTCTGGCCCCGTGCCCAGTCGCAACGCCCTGCAGTGAACTGGAGCTTCTCTGTGCTCCTATTTTGGCTCGGCCTGCATGTGTGTGTGTGTTTTCTCCTGTGCTGTGAATACCAAGGTTTAGTAGTATGTGGAAACTGCTCCTTCATCGACTGATAACCATTGCGCGACATGGATTAGGCGCCTTTATCTCGAGCCCCTCGTTTGCTGTCAGGGGAGAAGAGGCTCTCGTTATCTATCGCTGTCTAGATTTGAAAGTTTTTTAAACCGGCGACCTCCCAAGCCGGCTACGGTTCCCCGTGAGGACACTTCACTTCCTGCTCTCTGATGCCAACGTGATTGCGGCTGACAGTCACTTCTTCACATCTGCGGAGTGTTGGTCTGTTTTTGCTGTGTTGTGTCTTTGACATCAGTTAAAAAGCGACAAATTAAGGGCGGGGCCGCATGGTGATTGACAGGTATACAGTCCAAATATGGTCGCTTTAATTTTTTTTTTTTAAAGATGGTGGCGGCTCAAATCCAAGATGGCGATGGCCAAAATGTCGAACTCAAGGCTTAAGAAAACATAGTGGTTGACGACGTACAACCTATGGTTATTTATTACGTCACAAAAATCATAAGATGTGGCCAATCAGTCCACATCAGTGCACAACACACAAACACAAACCAGGAGCTTTGGGTCTGTCTGTCGTATCTTTTAATCTCTGCATGTTGTGTGTGAACATGTTTGTGTGTTCGTGATTCTGCATACGTCTGGGTGACAGCATTAGCATAACAAGATGTGGTGTGTTGGTTTCTAAAAGGCTCTGCTGACAGAACATGCTGTTGTTCTCACGACTGGGGAGTCGGCAAAATGCAGCGCTGTCTCACTAATGTCCGCCATGAGCTAGCTTCAGTCTGAGCTCTTCCTTGTGACATAACCGGAGCAGGTTTTACCAACCAGCAGTGAGTGTATCAGGATGATACACACGAATAGAAGTAAAATGGACATTACCATTCAACTCAATGTAGCAGGTTGGTCCGAGTGGCAGCCATTGTTCAAGAACTGTTGCCCTTGCTAGCTAACACGCGTATAAACGATACTGACTTACGGCAAGTTGTTGCCTCACTGAGTTGAAGTTTTGCAGGATCGACTAAAATGAGCAGTGAAGTAGCAACGTTACTAAACGTGGAGATCCAGAGTAAATGAGTTATCACAACCGAGTGCTTCATCGTTTCACACTCTTGTCACAATGTAGGAAAGCAAGTTGGTCTCGCCAGATGAGGACAACGTTCAGCTCATTTACTGCAACCAGTTTAGCATTGAAGCATGGTGAAGTTATCAAGCTAGCTATCATACAGCTGGCTAGCTTGCTAATTCCACCGTGCTATCATGCTAAATTGGTTACTAAAAATTAGCCTAATACAAGCCGCTCCACTTTGCCGCCAGCCGCTCTGGATAAGGACAAGCTAGCTCGCTAACTAGCATGCTATCCTTCTCCAGAGCTGCGATAATATTCTTGTGATGTGTCACCAAAACAAATACCAACAATCCCAGTATCCGTTTTACTCCTCATGTATTTCCATGGTTTTTGGTTTGACTGTTTTAGAATATTATTAAGCGAAGTATTATGGGCAGATTTTTGTTTGGCTGATTTAAACGGTGGCCATTTTTAATCTACGCACTGATGTTGACAGTACTTAGTTATATAACTTTGATTTTTTTTTTTTTTAGAGCTGGGAGCTTTCTATTTATTGATGTTTCTTAAAATATACATCACTCCATGTTTACCAAACATAAAAGTGATGTAGTAGTCGTAAAATGAGGGAAGGGTGAAAATCTCCAGCAGTCGGCAGTTCGGCCTGTGATGTGTCTGCTCTGCATCATTTGAGGACAACCGCTTTCATACTGTGAGCTTTTTTTCCTTCTTGTTTTGTGAAGGCTGATTTCCCTCTTGAGACTAATTAGCTGCTGCCTGTTTGTATGCTAAATTAGATCCACTGTCAAAATCGGGCAGTTGCATTTCATGTTCACTCTTTGGGAGTGTCTTTGTCCACTGCCATTGGACTGCTGCTTCCTCCACATTTTTGTTTTGTGTTTTTCTTTTCTTCTTTTGCTCCTCCACCTCTCCTTTCCTTCATCTTCCCTCCTCTCCCTCTGTGGCAAACCTGTTTATTGTCTTCTGCTCCTCAGGTTGAGACAATGGCATTAATCAAATTGACCCAGTTTTACCTCGGGAACACAGATGCTGCTCGTGAGATCCGCCTCACTGCAAACATCGCGTCTGAAGGTTTTTAAGCTCGCTCAGACAGAAAATTTCCCTGTAAGTGACATTTTACCGGCTGGTGATGCACAGCCGTCTCCGGCCCAAATGCCACAATCTGGTAAATCCGCAGTAATTGCCATTGTCGGAGTGTTCTTCTTTTCACAGTGGTGTTATTATTGTCAGTGGCATCCATAAGGAAACATTGAATACTACCCATCTATCTTCCCATGGAATGCTGATTAATTCGCCTAATTTATGATCCTTCGCCGAGGCCTAATCAGGGTTTGTTACCGGCACAAATTAAACAATGGGAAGAGGCAAAGCAAGTTAAGCAGTCCTGTGGTTCATTTAGATTGTAATTGGGTGAGAATTAGATGGGACATGGTTGACAGAGAGAGAGACTCTAATAAGCTCAAATGACTGAGGAGCTGGGAGGAAGGAGTGGAGGAAGCTCGGGGAAGCAGTGCTGAAGGACTGGGGACTCATTTTCTGCCGTAACAATACCTTTTGTTTCCCATTTAATGGCCTATTGACTTTTACATACTTTGCACTTCTGCTTGACTGTCAATACAAAACAATACAACAATGTTTGTACTTTTGTAACGCTCACTGAAATACAGATTCTTGCGGCATCTCTTCTTCGCCGTGTGCTGAAAGTGTTGAAGCGGTTGCACATTATGTGCATACGGTCTTTCACTGGTAGCTTCACTGTAGTGGCTTAGTGACTTTTACATACTTTGCCCATCTGCTTGACTGCCAATCCAAAATCACTGAGAAAGTATTTGTCGTCACAGAAATCCACAGATTGTTGTGGCATCCCTACTTTGCCGTGTCCTAAAAGCAGTCGGACGGTTGACGTGTTAGTGCAACTTATCTGCAGAATAAGTCGCATTTTCGTGCTTTTTTCCCACGAAAGACAGCAAGACGTGTCCAATTTCACTCATTGCGTGCATACGATCTTTTCAAAATAAACTTCCAACAACTCAGTTATGTTTAGGTAAGAAAAATACTAAGTTAGGGTTCGTAGAGATCGTAAATTTCGGTTGTGATGACTACAGAAGGGGCATTACTGACTTACACGAGTTACGTGACACTCAGCGTTGACGCCACCTTGCTGAAAGATCCCACTCTAAATAATTTGGTGGGATATCTGCAAAAAACCGGTGCGTTTCTATTCACAGGTATAGCTATGAATGCTGATTCAGACCCGCCTGGTTTGTGTCAGAGGGCTGAACATGAGAGAAAGATTAAGCAATGGATTTGGAGCGATGCATGGAGCCGGGGAAAGCAGAAGGTAGAGAGACTTTTCAAAAAACCATCACATAAATTGCTGATTCCTCCACAGTCAAACTGCTTCCTGATAGCGAACCTGGTGCACGATAAAAGAGAAGAAGAATAGGACCGAGGGGGGAAGAGGAGGGTAACAGCGCAGCGATAGAATGATAGAAGACGGGAAAGTACGCTCACTATGAGGTGCCAAGAAAAAGAGTTTTTTAGTGCTAAGAGTTTGCAGACATTTACTTGACGTACCCCAAATACACAAAGAACATGTAGACGGACAAACTTGGGAATTTGTTGAGAACATATTAATGTTTTCATAGCAATTAATTAATGGCTTGTCAAGTGAGTATGAGGATATTTCTCGCTGATGTTGTTCCTTAAAAGCGTTAGCCGAAGTTGTTGCTAACCCTCTTCACCTTTTGTTTTGCAGTTATTAAGTCTGCAATCATCCAGATGATCTCAGACAATGTTATAACATGTCATGGGAAGTCGTGTCCATGAGTCATGAGAAGGACGCTGATACGCAACGGCAACGATGCAGGAAAGGCTTCGGCATGATGAAAAAGATGACAAAAAACCATTACGATTTATTCCCATGAGCTTCCATGGCCTCCGCCATTTCTGAAAAATATCAGCTAACGTGTCACAACTTGTGGACTTGGAGATTTCAGAAAATGTCCTTTTCCGAGGTGCTGTTGACCACAAGAGGAGAGTATTCCTTCTGGATCCTTCTTCTAACGCTTTATTGAAGGCAGCATGTTAATATGTATCGCAGCATCGCGCAAACTTTTGGCATCAGTGGTCACCGAACGCATTATGGATCCAGAATGCGTTGCAGAGCAAAGGTTTCTCTTCCTGCATACACAAGCTGAACACACTGGATGTGTACCACACGTACTCTTACGGTGGTACTTGATCATTTTTTACCAGGTTTAAGGGGAGAGGTGGCAAGGAAACTTAATTACAGAGTGGATGTAGAAGTGGCTGATGCTGTATAATGCATGGGGAGGTTGACAGCTGTCACCTCTACCTGTATTCAAGGTTGAGAATGCAATCATTAAATCACCAGGTGAGAAACAACCTCCCCACATTTACTTTCCTTCGGTCATGGAGTTCTTACTTACAGAAGCGGCGTAAAATGAAAAGAAAAAAAGGTCTGAATTTAAAGCATTATAAACCGCTGCCGTAGGCTCAAATGTTAACGTTCACACTTCACACACACGAGGTCTCCAATCACGGCAGTTTAGGGCGCTTTTGTCTCGTAGATTACTCACCTGGACACCCTGCATAATTAGAAAGAATACATTTTCATCACCGGAAAAAGTTGTAAGTCACTATCTCGGTCGTAAATCCTCTGTGAAATGTGATTTCATTAAGCCGCGGAGCGATAAAGGTTGCAAAGCGAAAAGTTCATTGAGTCATTGAGGACTTAATCAAAATAGTAAAAACCAAACGGGCACAGCTAAAAATCAACCCACATTTTTATAGTAGGTGGTGACAAAATTAGAACATCCTCGCGTTAAGTTATGATTCGCACCATAAATCTCACAATATTTTTACGTCGCTGTGAGCCAAAATTTGATCGGGCACAGCGACAAAGTTTTGCACCATGATCATGTCATATATATACAGCATATATATATTTTTAAAAGTCTGAAAGTCAAAGACAAAATGTAATTGTCTCAGCCGTGTGAGCTCCAGGCTGAGCGTGCCTGCAGACCTCACTGAAGGGCTTACGCAGCCCACGCTGCCTCTCCAGGGACTCAAAGGGACTGACAGTCGCACTCTGTGCAACACTTTGACTCACACACACACACACACACACACACACACACACACACACACAGGGAAAACAGACAGAGGTTATGTGCCGAAGTAAGCCGCGAGCTGGCGAAGGTGGCGACGTTCTTGTAAGAGCTTCCTGTGATCTTTAATAAGCTCGCGATGCATCGCTGCATTTCTAATGCTCCTCTTGCTTGGCGCAGGAAAACACGGCTAATTGTGACAGTTATTTGCAGACCCTCAAATAAATATGGCACGTGGAATGCACAGCTTTATTACTCGCGAAAACATTCTGACCTACTTTTTCTTTTCTTTTGTTCCATCTGAAACTTCAGTATTTTTTTTTTTTTCCTCCAAAAATCAATTAGTGGTTGAGTCCTGATGAAGAAGAGGAGAGTGTTGCTTCTCTTCTCTCGGGTTGTTGTGCGTCACTGCAATACCCCGGAGACGCTATGCCTGCAACTACTTCCCTGAACAAATAATGAATTAATTATGTTTTAATTTTTCAGATCCAGTGATGGATCCTTAAGTCTAGAAGGTTTCCACAGGTGTCATCCTCACTGGCTGCTTTTGGACCAACTGATTAGTTTTCTACGTCTAACGTAATTAGCGAATTTTTTTCCGTGTACTCCAAATGACTCTCCCGGGTCTAACGTTGTATATTTATTTCGTGGTATTAAAGAATTGTCGTTTTAAAAACGCCATCGGCGGCATTCGATGTTTGTCTGGTTACTGCGATAGTCTGTAACTTCTGCATATGTTTTACACATAAATGGCTGGAACCGGCTCAGGTCCGTTCTTTACCTTCATCCTGGTGATTTCTTTAACCGCCGTGCCCGTCAACAGAAGACGGCTTTATGAGCTGAGAACAAAAATGATTGCTTTTGAATTCAGATTATATGCTTCAACTCTCTTCACACACACACACACACACACACACGCTGCCCCACATGCACATTCATATACAGTACATGCGTCGCTGGAGTTTGAGGATAAGTTATTGTGATTTTGGGTCTCAAGCAGCAAGGTCCTCAGCAGCACTTTGCAGAGGACACGCTGTATTTGCATACCCCCGGGGGAGGCGGAAATATTAATAAGCCGCTGTTGGGTCACGTTTCTGTGACCGAGTAAACACATTCACTCTTAAAGACGTCCATATGCCTCAGACGGTGTTTTTACTAGATTCATTCGAGTCATGAGCGACGCCGCTCACGTCGTAAATCCGCATTAATATCTTCTCGAGTGCGGCCGGCGGTGAATTATATCGTCGTCGCGACGCGTTCAAATATAATCTTGTAAAAGTTACATTTTGCCAAGATTACGAGACGTCTTAAAATAGATACTAGAGAGTGAATTACGACCTGTTTGACTTCCAAACGCTCGCTGGAAACAGTTTGGATTACGCCATTAAAACTACTCGTGAAAAATACCATAAAAGATCATCGAAAATACAGCATTTTATATTCTAATCATTTGAATATTTATGTTTTTTTTACGCGAGTAACCGCTATGACTCGAACAAAGTAAAAGGATTTCGAAGGTTCGATAGTGAACACTGACCTCAGAGCAGTTGAAATGATTTTTGCCGGCCGTACGGAGGGCCGTGAGCTGCAGAGAGCATCCGGTTATGGGAGGTTTGGCCCTCAGTGTCCTCCATGACAGTTTGCTGGAAGTGATGAGCTGCACCAGACTCCATTTAAAAAAGCAGCCTTTTAAAATTCTTGTCAGCAACCGGTCACTTGAGAGCCATTTTTAATCGTGAGCTCCGATTAATTCGGCATGCAGTGAACACACCGGTCGTGATTCAGTCCTGTCGCGTTCTTCTTCACTGTCAGAAGAAGGAAAATAACCGTTAAGTGAAAGGAAAACCAGCTCAAAAAGTGTTTTTGTGCGCCTAAGTCCATTTGTAAACGTAACTTATTGGCGTATCGCATCGTCGTGCCCTTTATGCGACATCGGTGAGTTGTTTTTTTCACATTGGGCTTTTTGAGCATTTTTTTTTTTTTTTTTAAAGAAACTGCTTTCTCTATTGTGATGTGGATGATTTGTCAGTTTGGAAGAGTGGATCAGAGGAATGTGAGACACTCGAGCGTGGAGACGGGGACCGCTCAGGGGGCGAAGATGAAATAAATGAGACAACATTAAAACCAGTGAGTCAGTGAGGAACCCAGACAGCGATCACACCGGTGCCGCCTGCCAGGACGGAGAGGGATGAAAATGAATCAAATGAGAGAAGGAGGTGTGGGGGGATTTTAATATGGCATTTGTGTTTCCTACATAATTTCCCTAAATATGACAAGCAATTAACATTGTCCGGGTTTTGGCAGCGTGAGCGAGCGCGCGCTGCCAAGATTTTTGCCTTTTGTGTGCTTTTAGAATTCAATATACAATTTGAGATTTCTCTGAAGCTCTTTGCCGACATCCACTCCTTTTAAAAAAGAAATATATATATTTTTTTTGTGTCAGCGACAAGACGGCACTTGAAAGACAGACATTGTGATCTCAACAGACGACTGTATCTCCGCACCCTACAGAGAAGAGTCCCCAGAAATAAACTCCCAGGATCGTCTGATCCTTGTCATGGCATGTACACAGGAATCTATTTAAAAAAAAAATTAGTTACGGTCCCCGGAGTTTTTTGTGTGTTTTTTTTCTTCACGAAATGCACGAAGATTAATGAGAATGCTATTGTAGGGTTGTAATTTAAAACAAGACAGTGAGGAAATGGCCCCCGTGGCCACGCAGGTGGGTTTTGCTTGTTCTCGGAAATATTTGCCGCTTTCTTTGGAATTAAATCACTGAATAATTTATTATCCAACACATTTAAATGTAAAATGGTTCGGGCGGCCAGCTACCGTGGGGAAAGGGAAGCGAGTACAGCAGCTGCAATAATATCCAAATATATCAAGGAGGGTGTTTTTTTTGCAGCTCTTTTTTGCAGCTGAAGATCACGCAGGTGTCCAAAGAGGTGACCAGAATCATGCATATGTAATGTGATGAGGTCACGGCTTTGAAAGACTGGGTTCGAAGGTCGTGGGTCATTTCGGGGTATATTGTCAGCATCACAAGATTAATTACAATGTCAGATTGTTATTTCACCTCATATCATCAGATTTTCCCTCATAATTAAAAACCCCTCCGGGCCGGAGGGGTCACTTTTCTTCTCAAAGTTCTGGCTCAAGTTCTGCTGATTTGCTGATAAGTGCAGTATTACTAAGCAGATGATTAACCGTCTCTTAGCGCAGGTTCTCGACCCAGATGACACTCTCAGGGGTTCACGTCGGGAGACTTATTCATTTTAATGCATGCATATAGATTAAGACTGTTATGTATTCACTTAACACTGGTGCTATCTTGTGCATAAATATAAGTAACACTGTTTAATTCATAACCAAGTGATAATCAAATAAAACGCGTTGAAATGATATTAAATTGTGTGCGCTGAGCTATAAATGAGTTTTTTCATTACTTTCCGATCTAAATCTGATGGATCCAAGTATATTTTTCCGTGAGAAAAGTTGCATTGTATCCTGTTATATGTCTTGGAATGCACTTTTTTTTATATCACACTCACTTTAGTGATTTACAAAGTTAGTTTGGGGGTGGCTTGCAATCACAACACTCTATTGGATGATGTATTTGCCCTCCTGCATATGGCTCCACTTATAAAATGCATGTATATCATGCGTTATCTACAGTCTAAGACAATGACCAGGAGGAATATTAAGAAAGAATAATTTATCCCATGTGTAATTTTCTTTTAAATGATTACACATAACTTCAATGTGCCAATAATTGTTTTGAATGTTCTCCGAGGACGCGCTGGCGGGTCGGGTCCGCCGCAGTCGACCAAACACTCTCTAATTAGATAAGCATGAATTCAATATAGGTCAGAGAGACGCTATGTGAATGTAGAATGATGTTTTGATCTTGTGAAATACCGGATGAATAAATGATTAAGACGGCAGCCACAGCCAGAACCTCGCACAGCTGGAATATTATATTCTTAGTCAGATTAATATAAATCTAAATTATGCAATTCAAAACAGTGTTAACCCATGTGTTCAATTAAGAAAATGCAAATGCTGTGTCACTTTAATGTTTATGTGTTTTAGTACAAATTGTAGAAGGTTCTGGCTAGATATATAGGAAGGATGTTTAAATGTAACCTCTATGTTTCTGAGTTTAAAGGGCAACAAGTTTAATGGGCAACAACTTGATTTAAAGGTGATTTCTCTCCAAACTTTGGTGCAATTCCGACGTTATTTGTTTCGTTCATAATTAGTGTTATCAAGGAGCAGAGTTGGACTGATTACTCTGATCCCTGCCCTCTCTCCACCATCTCAGTGAGTTGTTATTCCTCGCCTCCCGCCGAGAGTGACAGCTGAATTATCGCTTAGCTTTTTCGAAGAGACAGCTCATTCGGACGCGTCAAAATAGCCGCGCTATAGCCGCGGCCGGCTCGATCCGATTTCGCGCGACTCCCGCTTAGCATGACAAGTAGCAGTTTCAGTACGGGTCTCTCTTTCCTCCCGGAGATGTCCTTAACCGATGACACTCTAAATGTATGCGCTGCTCCATTTCCAGCGGGCCCGGGGCTTTCGTTGCCGATGCATTTAGGGTGAAGAGCCTCTCCTCCGGGGGCCCCGGCCGTCGCTCACACACCTGGGAGTCTGCCCCACTATTACGCATGCCATTTGCACAAATTGCTCCATTTGTGTTGGAATATGAAATGCATTGCTCCCCCGGAATATGACCGGAGACCGAGTCTATCCCCTAAGAGAGCAGTTAAGATCTGTGGTATATTTTACTCTTCGACGCGATTGCCTCTTCATCTCGCCATTAGCTGCAAGGCCAGTTTGAGGACTTTATTGCGTGAAATTGTATGAATGCTTGATAGTTATTGTTCAAAGGGTTCTCAATTGGTTCGGAGTGAGTGGGGGAAAAAAAGAGCAATCCCTAAATACCATGAAAGAGCACACGGAGCACTCAATTTAATGACGTGACTGACATCATACAACTGCTGCTTTTCTCTTCCTAAATCAACGCTGCTATGCCAGTGGCCTTTAGAGTGCCTTGCCTTTAACCTTTTTCATCATCGCCTGGCAAAAAGGGGAAGTTGAGCTCTGTAATTGGAGCATATTTTGAAGGTAATGAGGTCAGATGATGATAAATATTCATTGTACTGTATCTATTTGTGTCATCTTCTATGTTCCCGAATAGATATTGGAGATGTCTTAATCTTCAAAAAAGATAGACTCACGGAAATTGCTAAAAAACTTGTGACCGGGTGACGATAATTTCATACAATTTTGTTCTTGACTTAAAGTGGACGGCACAAGGATATGATCTTATCTTGTTCTGACAAACACAATGATACATAATAGTGGAACCAAGGACTGAATATAAGAAGTGGACATAGTCACTGTGATGTCGCCCATTGGTCTGTGGGCTACAGATGTGACGCTACGAGAACGGCATGTTGGCCGTCGCCATCTTGGCCAAAACAGTTAGAATAAACATTGTGGACAACACAAAGAAGGACAACGCCATGCATACCGATATGATTTATGGTCTGTTTAACTCCAAATGACCATAATGTACTAAATGAACATCATGCTGCGTAGAAGAAGACTTGAAACGAGAGATTGAGACATAAACTCATGTTTACAATGTTTACTGAGGGAATACATCAAGAGAGAAGTAGAGTCATTTGTATAGACTTCTATACAACCAGAGGAGTCGCCCCCTGGTGGTCAGGAGAGAGAATGCAGCTTTAACACATGAAGCATATACTTCTATACAACCAGAGGAGTCGCCCCCTGGTGGTCAGGAGAGAGAATGCAGCTTTAACACATGAAGCATAGACTTCTATACAACCAGAGGAGTCGCCCCCTGGTGGTCAGGAGAGAGAATGCAGCTTTAAAACATTAAGCATATACTTCTATACAACCAGAGGAGTCGTCCCCTGGTGGTCAGGAGAGAGAATGCAGCTTTAAAACATGAAGCATAGACTTCTATACAACCACAGTCATGGAACTGGAGGTTGCCGTCTGGCCATTGTGTAATTCATCCGCTCTCTGTTTCCACAATAATTTGATGACAGGCAGGCGGTCTAATTTGCATCTCTTATAAATTAATAGTGTAATGACCAGCTGTAAGAAAGAAAGTCATCTACTGAAGCTTTGCACGACCCATGTCGCAGCACAGGAAGAGAAAAAGAAATAGTACACACGCTTTTATTATTCAGAGGGGCTGTTCCAGAGCGCTGACCTTAATCACAGTTTACCATCATGTTCAGATGGCTTTGATGATAGCATATGCATTCATTGAACACCAGCAACCGAAGACAATCAACCTTTTGCTCGGTTTTCTGCAGCTCGCAATCTCAGTCTCCTCCGCTCTCCCGCTCTGCCATTGTTGTCTCTTTTCTTCTGCTTTCTGCTGCTGACTGTCCTCATCTTTCTCACTCTCGCATTTGCATGCGTACATTAAGCTGCAGGCTGCATGCACGCTTTACTTCGACACAGACTCACACTGAATACCTCAAACTTGATTATCGTCTGCATAAAAAAAACTCCCGAGACACTAATCGGGATGTGTAAATTCAATGTTATTTCATCCAGATAATAATTGTAGATTCAGACGAAATCTAAAGCAAAACAGTGGCCTGTAATTAAAACTAGCTGACGTAAACAATAAGATAATGGATACATTATATAAAATACAATTATACTATAGTAAATAATATCACAATGACCTCTCCACTAAAGCCGTGATTGGAATATTTGGATTGCATTTGTTATAGAGACAGGCTGCTTACTCGCTCACCTCATTGCTCTTTACTCACTCAAACATTCAGAGCTGCATCTCACAAAAGTCAATAGATTTTTTTACAGGATCATTAAGAGAGATGCTGATAAAAGGCTGTGTGGAGGCTGCCAATGAAAGCTTTAAATGTGCAGAGTAAAGCACAAATGTCCAATGCACTCAGCGTTTATCCTCGTCACTTCTCTAGTGACGAAAATGTCCTCCGAGGTAGAAAAGGGACCGGAGTACAAGGGTTTACTTGCAGCCTTCAATTGTGCAAACACAAACGTCCGCTTCATTATATCTTTGACAGAATCAAAGTGGACAGAAAAACAGAAAGCATGCATAGTGCACTACTGTTGCAAAGGGTCATGAAACTCAAGGTTCGGATTGCATCACGGTTTTGAGTCCCAGATCGGATCGGATTGCCCAACGTCTCATTAGATTGCATATGTTTTTTTTTGGGAAACTCTCCTGGAGTGAAGGCGGAGTCTTGAAAGACTTAAAACGTGTTTTACAGAAGAGAAAAGATAGAAGTTTTGATGAGTTACCGTAAAAGTCGGGTTACAAGCGCTCCTAACTTCGGTGGGTGTCCCCGCTGTAGCAAGCTAGCGCTGCTGCTAGCTCCCCGCTGCTACTACTGCTCGAGTCGGGCAGCGAGTCGGGGCTGTTTCCTGCTACCTTCGGTGGTTGTCGGGTAGCTAGCAAGGAGCTATCAGCAGCGGTAGCGGAGAGCTAGCAACAGCGCTAGCTGGCTACAGCGGGGAGCTAGCGGAGACACCCACCGAAGCTAGTAGCGACTTTTACGGCACATCTGTAATTGCTGCATTGCTGCATTTAATTGGAGGCAGAGCATCTACGGAGCAAGAAAAGCTTGTTATTGTCTGTGTGACTTCATGATGTAAGACTTTTGTAAACCCACTAATGAAGGGCCACACACATATCTTACATCGTAATGCTTATGAATCAATTATCAATTGACTGTCTGTCATGTTTGTGCACAGTGGCTGTGGGAGCAATAGATTTTGACGTGATTTGTTATCCTCTACAAATCCGAATCAATTCACAGATTGGAAAAAAATAAATGATATTTGCCTTTTTAATAACCGCATTGTGGGTTCTCTTCGCTACGTGGGCGGATTGGAAAAAGGCAGAACCGTGTCCCGAGGGTCGACATCACTCTCACGGCCTTTTGTCCCTCTGGCCCCGGTCCAGTAGACCCGCTAATTTACGACTCGTGTAAATCACCTGTACGTCGCAGAAGTAGGGCATCGAGCCGCCGACGTGCACGGCACAGCTTAACGAATCTCCGTCATGCTGAGGAATCAACTGACGCTGAACCCCTTTAGCCTGAAAGGAGGAAATGCAGCCGCACGGCGTCCCAGAGATCGAGTGCTGTCCCTGGGTCTCTGCGAGTGAGGGCGTTCGCCATCGTTGGGGAGTGGATGATTCATGCAAAAACTCTGCAATAACTTGAGCTGAGATTTTTTAATATTCCAGCTCTCGCCTTCATTTCTTTCCCCCGCTTCCACTGAAAAATTTTCTTTTTTAATATTGGAACCGTTTCAAGTGACGTGTTTGATAGGGTTGGACCGTGGCCTCGTCGTGAACTCGCACACATTAAGTGGATTATTTTTGGATGGGAGAGACCGGCGCAAGAGCAAGACAACTCCAGACATTCGTATTACGGCCCATAGTTAATGTTACGCTTCTCCCGTGTTATCACATAATGTAAGCCCGTTTGATTCATTATGCCCATTCAATTAGGATATTTCAAATTTGGGTAATGAGGTTCCACTTTACTGGTCATTGTGATTTAATTCTTCATTACAGAGGGAAGAGGGAGATTACTCTAATGTCACGTTTAAACTGTCCTTCCGTCGTCCTTTGTGGATTTTATTTCGTCAGAAACAGTTGAGCAGAAAACTTTGGGTGCATCGGGACTTTCTGGCCGATTGAACGTCGTGAAGCCTTAAAATGAGTTTGCACTTTCGGTTCTTCCCTCAAAGTCTCAAAGTCCATCGGTTTTCGTCGAATGGGGGTTGGTTTTTTTTGGTTCGATGCCTGAAATAAGGTCCGTAAAGTTGAAATGAGCTTTCGAGATTTTACCGTTGTTTTTTTTTTGCTCTACAATATAAAATGTCAATTTTGAAAATATGTCAATTTTGAAATTTTTCTTCAAGGAGGAAAAAAGGCTTCTTTTGAACCCTTCTTCTCTGCAAAAACAGTGTGACGGGGAGTTAAATGAACTAAAGACATCCCCCCGTCACCCGCCACCCCATTTTCCCAGACGCATTAAATTTGGACCTCTATTACACCAGGGAGCCAAAATGCATTTGAAGTAATTTATTTGCAGCGGACTTGTATCAACGTGAAGTAATAACGTCGCCTCTCTGCAAGATAGAAGCTCCTCTCGCCCGCCGGATGAGGCTAATTAACGCCCGCTGCGTTCCCATCATTCTGCTTCCCCATTCATCTGGCATATTAGGCAAAATGCTCTGAGAGATGTAATTACATTCATGTATCATTAATAGCATATCTCAGTGTTATTTAGATGGGGGGGACAGAGAATTATGGACTGGTGCCCACTGACTTGCACACACACACTTTTCAATAAAGTTATAAATAAGTATGAATATTTGCCGAGAGGAGGAAGATAGCGACGTCCTAAGCTGCGAAAGATAATGTAATACCATTTGTCATCTCTCATTATTTGCATTTAAGAAAGAGAAAAAAAAATTTTTTTCATTCGAGCAAAGCCCTTCTTATCGAGGATTATGGGATACGTCTGCATTCGCATCCGTATACTTAATATTCAGAGGACTTTTTTGGCCAGTATTAGTTTTACGTAGATTCACAAATCACTCTGCAAGCAGAACCCTGTGATCTTAGGTGTGGAATAGAGTCTTAAACATGTCTGCTGCGTCGGTTGTGGCTTTGCATTATTTAACCGTGGAATACCATTGAAGAGCTTCCCACTTCCCCTTTCTGCTAAAAAACACATCAATGAGATGGGAGATTCTTTAGGTATATGTAGGTTGAACTAATTGGATATATGTATAAAGCGCATTGAGCAAACTATGCACGCTAACATGTTTTGCATGAATTAAGTGAGCAAAAGGACCAGAATATATATAAAAAAGATTATTGTAAGCGTCTCGGTTGCAAAAATGAAAACATTTTCTTAATGCATCGTGAGGATCAGTAACAGAAGAGCACTGAACTGCTGTTACTGTAAGCACATCAGAAACATGAATGCATATCTTCACTTTAACCACGGAGCTCAGCTAATATCACGAAACACAGACACCTCGCTCACGTCTCATGGACGCTGGTATGTCGCCCTTCACTCCAGTGGGAAGGATTTCTACTCGGTTTTGAAACCTGCATTGCAGGAATTGGAGCGTATGAGAGCCGGGCACTGCTGTTGGCAGATGAGGACCTGGTTCTGGTCTGTGTTCCAGTTCATTACCGGCGGTCTTGGGTGCAGGTGGAGGTCATGGCTCGTTGACAGACCAGTTCATCCAGAATTAACAGCGCTGGCCACTGGGCTGGTTCTGCACGGCGGTGTAGTGGCCGGCGCTGTCGCCTCACAGTAAAACGGGTTCGGATCCTGGTTGTAGGCGATCCCTCTGTGTGGAGTTTTGCATGTTGTCAACGTGGGTTCCCTCCGGCTTCCTCCTACAAATCCGCCGACATGCATCTCCGGTTAGTTGGACTCTAAATGGCCCGTAGGCGTTGTGCATAGCCGGGTTAACGTGACCAAAACTGTTGCCGCAGTTGCGAAACTCCCGCCTCGGGCCTCAAGGACTATCAACGCTGTGTTAAATATCCATGCGTGGTATGAAAAGCAATAAAAAAAAATGTCCGCAGATCAAACACAAAACAAAAGTTCCCCCTGGAGAACAATCCTTGCCAACAATGTTTCAAGGAGCAGAAATAATATAAATTGAGGAGCTGGCGAGCATCGGGCACTTATGAAAAGCTAGCTGGGAATACATATAAATATATATACATAAATATATATTTTATTATGCATCTCTTAAGTGTGAGCGCTTGAAGGACCCGCCCTTAGTTCAGTGATGATGGCGGCGGGAAAAGAGCAGCTCACTGCTGCCGTATTGATCTCTGTTGGATTGGGTCCACAGCACGGTGTCACCTCACTGGCAGGTGAACCCCCAAAGGCACCTGACAGACTCTGAAGTTCACAGTGAGCAGGAGGAAGGAGGTGCGGCTATTTCGGGGCCCGGAGGTAACTTCGGCCGAGCGAAATGAAAGCGCAGAGGAATCTCTTAAGTACCGGCTCACGTAATTTTCTACTCCGGGACTCCTGCAGTTTATTACATTTATAACCAACATTAGCAATTAAACAAAATCAATGTATGACTATTTAGCTATTTGTAAGGTAATCTAATGGGTTTATTGTTCAAATGTAAATTATTTTAACGTCACATTCTATGGGAGCTCGGCCAAAAATGCTTACAAAGTCAAATATGAACATATGGGAAGTTTTATTGTTCACTTTGTGAAATCTTAAAATAGGGTAAGACAAAATATTAATCAAAAATGGGAGTTTTAATCATCAACAAAAAGCAAAACTGAAAGCAGAATATTTTATTTATTTGTATACTTGTGGGGGGTAAGAAAGGTTAGCTGGAGCTCCTCCAGCCCCCTGCAGCCAGAGATACAGCTGGGTGCATCGCATGAGGCGCGCTTGCTTACCTTCGGGGCGCGGCAGCGTTGCCAGGTCCTGCTGAGCCATGCTGATGCATGCTGGGTAGGTGTCTGAGCTGGAGACAGTCTTTGTTCACGCTGGGAAATGAGGCTGTGCTCTGCCGCTGCAGTTAATGGAGAGTGACACCAAAAAAAATTATTCACGACCTTTGCTGAATGTTTGCGCTAGCACACGCATGCTGCCTCCGTGTGTGTGTGTGCGTTGAAGGGCAACGTGTCACTCACACGCGGTAACATGTAACTCTGCACACACACACACACACACACCATTCCTCCAGGCACTCTCACAGCGCTCACATTGATCAGCACTCGGCTCCACAGCGTTGAATCAATGTTAATTTTGTTTTTGGAGTGTGTTAAAATCCACACGCTGCCAGTGTTTGTGTAATTCCACATCTGTCGGAGCTTTTTCAATGTGTTGGAAGTTTCAGTGTTTTACTTTTCACTCCACTCCGGTCACCTAAAAGTGCTTGTGGCAGTAAAAGCAACAAGTTGTAATTAAAACGGTGAATTGATTTGGATTTGTTCTGCTTCGACCACTCAGCGAGCTTCACGCGAGGCGCCCATCGATCTCACACACATTCATACACTGACGGCAGAGGCCGCGATGCAAAACGCCGCCTGCACATCATAGGCAACAAGTGACTCGCTCTTAGTAAACAATCATGGAGCGGAGCAGCCGGGGATCGAACCGCCGACCTTCTGATTCAAACCTCTACCGCTAGGCAACAATTAGCATTTCCGCTGGTCCACCTCCAACCCCAGAACACAAACGTTACATATAGTAACACCAACGTCGGGTATATTTCACCCGATATAGTTTACCTGATAAAATCTAAATATTATAAAATACAACAATACAAGACAAATTGAAGTACTCTTCTTTTATTTTACCCCGTAAAACTTCACCTGAAACCAAAAACAGGTATCATCCGAGTACCCTGAAAGAAGGATTTCGCCTGTTTGTGACATCATCGCTTGTGCCGCCGCTTGTTACGCACTTCAAGCCCCGCCCCCTTTGCATGCAAAGCACTCATCCCATTGGTTACAGACCGGTGAGCGAGGGTCGGCTCTCCTAGTCTGAATTATTTAGCACCCCTGGAATCAAAAATAGTGGATGAAAGTCAGTTTTATAGAGTCGGAGATGGTGGATGGAGGCGTGCAGAGCGCACTTGACCAAAGCAGATCGCCCCCCCCCACCCTCCAACCCTTTTATATGCATGGCTGGATTCCAATCGTGGATGAATATGGCGCTCAGCTCAAGTTGATGGATGCCATTTGTCTTGGCAAGCAATCATACCTGCACCAGTATTTTTGGTCCCCTTCATTCCCCCCGACGCCCCCCGTTCCCTCTCAAGAGAGAAGTCAGTTAGTGTGATAAGTGATATTTATAGCTATGATGGCAGCTGGGGAGAGCATGCACAGCATAGCAAGGCAGCGACATATCAGAAGAGTGGCCCATTCAAGGACTATTGGGAATTGGGTCTTTGTTTTCATTAATTGCTTTCATAGTTTCTCTCTCTCTCTCTTTCACTCTCATGCAAACTCTCCTCCCTCCTGCTTTGAAGGACAAATATGTGTCTGACTGCTGTTATCACTTTCCCCCCTCCAAAAAACATCCATTCTGTGGATCATGCGAGAGGAACCGGCACGCTCGCTGCCGGCGTCGATGTTTTTAAGGTCAAGGGCGGCGAAAAAAAAGCTATCTGGCCGCCTTGATTCTCCTGCGAGTAACTGATTGGCCGGCTTCACCCTCTAATCAGCAGCAATCACGGGACGTGATTGAAGATGATAAATCACCCGTAATGACGGTCAGACCCGAGGGGGACGCGAGGGTTTAATGGGGATAATGGCCCGGGCTCCTGCGGTGCCGCCTCACCTTTGATCACCTGAAATACCTGGAGGCTCCGGGTTGTGAATGTCGTTACTGCTTCCAGTGCAGCCAAAGAGAACGAGGGTTCAAAGAGAGCTGTGTGTTGGAGCGGCGTGAAGTGAAGTGGGTCAGAGGGGAAGATAACAGAAAATTGAGGGAATTTGTGTGAACCTCTGTGTGATTCCTTCAGGGCAAAATAATGAGTGGTCTTACAAAAAAAAGAAGAATATATGAAATATCCACTATTTGAAACCATTTTTGCTGCTATCTGACATCTTATGTCTGAGAATACATATATTTTTTCAACCCTAGAACACACAACGTTGGGTATATTTTACCCGATATATTGTAGCTGATCAAATATACTTATAGAACTTCTCATGAAACCAAAAACAGGTATCATGGGGGACCCTGAAAAAAGGCTAAATATCAGTTTAAAAATGTGGGAATCGCCAATAAAACATATTTAAACATATAAATAATGGAGTTATGATCTTGTTCTTTGGTCCACCTGTTCCTGGGACATGTGAGTCTTGTCCTATGAAGGAAAAGTCTCCCGTTAATGGTAACAGCCACCCGAAATCTTTTTACCCTTTATCACCGTGCAACGTCTGGTGAAAATCACCCGAACCCATGAAGGTTGAAAAAAAACAGAGAGACCAGCCCACCTAAAATAAGACACGCCTACCTTCAATAAGACACACCTATTTTCAATAAGACACGCCCACCTTCAATAAGAAACGCCCACCTTCAATAAGACACACCCACCTCCAATAAGACACACCCACCTTAAATAAGACACGCCCACCTTCAACAAGACACGCCCACCTTCAACAAGACACGCCCACCATAAATAACGTCAGTGAGCAGCATGAAGCTACACAAGGACACGCAACTCACAAAACCAAAACCAACACAATGAAATAGACTAAACCACAATCGTTCGTTGGTGTTCTGGGGGCAATCCAAGTGAGTTTCAGATTATATAATTCATGAACTACTGAGGAATACGGTACTGTTTAGCATCCCAGTGTTCAAATATTGAACATTTCATTGGACACAGACTGTATTTTTCCGTGTTCAAGATTTCATTTTTATTTCCCGCAACAGTCTGTAACTGTCAATAATTTAGCTTGATGACGTTGGTAATGTTTGGCTTCACTGGTGCCTGACAGTGGCCCGTTTGGCTGTTCATAATCCATCTCCCTGCAGAACCATTTGTACCTCCAGCTGCTCGCTATCTGCTTACTCTGCATTACTTATTGCCTGCTTTCATTATCAGGTGAGCAGCTGGGCGAGAGCCAGAAGATAGAGCGAGAGAGAGGGACCGGCTGAAAAAAACACTCACTGGGAATCGGTTGTTTGGCGGCATCCTCCATTTGTGTATAAATATGTCTTTATGTGTTTAAATGGTGCGGCAGATGAAAGGGAAATATAAGAGATTCAATGAAGCTCAGTCATGATTTGTGTCCAGAGCTTTCACGTTCCACTTCGCCATGATGCCTCATTATCAATCGTGTGACCTTTGGATATATTCCACACAGAGAAAAGACTGCAGTTGTAGAACAAGCCTCCACGTGCGCGGCGCCCACAATTAAGAAGGAAGAGCTTGGGATGTGACGGTTGAAGCTGCGAGCGCTCCAGACAGGCGGATGTGAGGAAACCTGCGCTCTGATGTTTAATTGGCTCCATCAGTGGACGTAGAAAGATGTGCTTTTCACCCCGAGGGGCCCCGGCACGGGAAGTCGGCGCCCAAGACGTCACCTCCAGTGCCCTCTCTAGCGTGTCTGTCCATCTCACATGAGGGTCTACTCAAATTATACCTCTCAGATGCATGAATACTGTCAAAGTTGGGTTAGAAGCCGCTACTACCTTTTGTAGCCATTTAGCGCTGCTGCTAGCTCTCCACTAGCGCTGCTGCTAGCTCTCTGCTAGCTTCCCGACAACCACCAAAGGTAGCGGGACCAGCCCCGGCTCAACGCCTGACTCGGGCAGCGGGGACGTGGGCAGTAGCAGCAGTAGCTAGCAGCAGCGTGGAGCTAGCAGCAGCGCTAGCTTGCTACAGCGGGGACACCCACCGAAGGCAGGAGCAGCTTGTAACCAGACTTTTACGGTATTATTGATCAGACGTCCAGTTTCCGTTGCACATAAACATCCAGCAGTCTTCACATTTGCCTCAAATATCTCATTCAAATCACTTGGGTCCAAAGAAAAAGATGTTTTTTTTGTGCTCAGTGTTTTTTTCTGATCTCACAGATTCTTCCTTTACGGGATCAGAGAGTAAAACTGAAGAACATTATTTTCATCAAGAGAAATATTACAGAATGCTGGAAGTTTTCACTGCTTCGCCCTTGGCAACATATGTTAATGTGACCTTTCCTCAGGGCTGCAAATCAAATATGGCAATTAATGCGCGGCGAAGAAACTCTTTAGCAGCAACTGTATCCTCTACTTTCATCTGTATTCTGATCAAGTTGTCAAATCCCAAGGGTTTTATGGCTCGCATATAAGGCGTTGAAATGTGTGATATTTGAAATGCTGTTGAAAATGCTGAACTACGGTGATGGTCAAGAGGATGCTGGATTAGTTTTTGGTTTGAATCTTTTGCCCACAAGGACACATTCTATTGGTGCTGACCTTGAAAGGTATGTGTCATGGAGGAGGTTGTGAATGTTGTAATTGAAAGTTACTTTCCTCTGAGTGACGGCTGCATTTAGCCCGACGGAACGAATGCCGCATACCTTGTGTCGCAGTTTTATGACCTTCTTTCCTTAAAAGGAATGAGAAGCTTCCATTTTTTAAAGCACTAGAAGCAAAACAAGACTTTATCTTGGTGCCAGACTGTCGGAGAGCTAGCAAGTAGCTAGTAGAAAGTTGTGCGGAGAGCTACCGGGACTAGCTGGCTACAGCCGGGAGCTAACGGAGACACCGGGACTAGCTGGGAGCTAACGGAGACACCGGGACTAGCTACCGGGACTAGCGGGGAGCTAACGGAGACACCGGGACTAGCTACCGGGACTAGCGGGGAGCTAACGGAGACACCGGGACTAGTTACCGGGACTAGCTGGGAGCTAACGGAGACACTTTTACGTAGCTTTATCACGGTGCATCGCTAGACTGTCGGAGAGCTAGCCAGTAGCTAGTAGAAAGTTGTGCGGAGAGCTACCGGGACTAGCTGGCTACAGCGGGGAGCTAACGGAGACACTTTTACGGTAGTTTTCTGATCGACTGCATCCCATATGGCTCAGGCCCTTTAGCATTTTAAAAAATCTATTTCTGCTGTAGTTTCACTCTGACCATAACCTCCTCCTCACTCGTGGACTTGTTATAATACCGGTTCTGAGATATGGATGCAGCATAAATAAAAACCCACGTCCACAAGACGTTCGCGGTACGAAGACGACACAGCGAACATGTGAGGCTCGCCACAGCGCGTTATGCCTCCAATTCAGTTTAATATAATTCATAGTTTTCTCACGGTGTAATACCAACGCGGCTCGCCGTAAAGCAGCTTTCTCTGATGCATCTGGTTCGTGACTGAAGTATCAATTTTGACCCGATTTTCCTCGAAAATTGTCGTTGCTTTTCCGAGTTTTCTCCGGGTGAAGCCACATCGAAGACGCTTTCATCGATTCACCGACACGTGTCGGTGTCTTTACACCCCGAGGGGGTTTTCTTTCCACTTTTTTAAGTGGCTGAAACCTCGACCTCGCGCCACTGACGAGTCGGCCGTCCACGCCACAGAAGCCGTTTCCTCCTCGGCGGGCTGAGATCGCACACCGCCGCGGCATCCATCATGATCAGAGCGCGGTTTTTAATAGGAAACAGAACAGCGTAATAAATATTACAAGTGGAGCGTGTACTGTTACTAATGATCTTTAGATTAGCCATTATGAGGAGCAAAAGTGCTGGAAGTCACTTAATTATTCTCCGTGGTTGAGTGTGTGTGTGTGTGTGTACGTGTGTGTGTGTGTGGGGGGGGGAGGAGGCATTGCATCACAATACACAAACAAATGATGCTGTTGAAGAGGGAAAATTATGAACGCAGCGTTTGTGTGCATACTGCATACCTTGTAATATTATATGACAATTTATACGTTCCTGAATATGTATATGTGTGTGTGTGTGTGACCAGTTTAATATAAAGCGGCAGAGAAATATTAATGTGTAGGTGTCCTGATGCAATTAGGTAACGATTAGATCGTGTGTGTGGCGGTGAGTTCACGGGGAAGTCTTGAATAACGTTGAAGAGTTATAATATGCATGCCGTGTCTATGAATTTAATGCATTTTACCTCATGTGTGTGTGTGTGTGTGTGTGTTGTGAAGTGCACGTCTGCAGGCTCAGGTGTGTGTCCGTCTTTATACGAGTGTTTATCGAAAAACCGCCTGCTGGAGGAATCGTTGAGTGTTTCAAGGTTATTCAACATGATCATGATTATTTTTTACAGAATATATATATATATATATATATATACACTGTATACCAGGACCTGCACTACATGTACTCAAGTCTTTATTTTCAGCATGTGGAGCGTCTCCCGGCAGGTATTTGTCATTTCATTCTCTCTGCGTCGGGTTCTTTGTAATCTGTTGCGCCGCCTGGAGCGAATAAAGACGTCACCGTCAACTCACATCCATCATCACCGACATCTCCATGCCACTCTGAGTCCCTTTAAAGCACCGACGGCAGACTCTCCTCTCTCTCTCCGGCTGCGAGTGTTGCCGACTAACGGGGGAGAGAGAGAGAGAGAGAGAGAGAGAGAGAGAGAGAGAGAGAGAGAGGAAATAATTAAGGTCATTATGCAACTCATCCCAGTGTTTTCCTCTGTGTTCCTGTGGCAACGGCGGTGCGACGCCAATTAAAAGGTTGGGAGACACAAAAGGGGGGAACATACTGTTTGAATTGAGAACGAGAAGAAGGAGATTGTGAGGAGGAGGAGGAGGAGGAGGAGGAGGAGGAAGAGGAGGAGGGGGAGGAGGGAGAAGAATATGGAGTTCATGAGAAGTGACATATTTGTGATCGTTACTCCAGTGTCCTCCTCTCTCTCTCTCTCTCTCTCTCTCTCTCTCTCTCTCTCTCTCTCTCTCTCTCTCTCTCTCTCTCTCTCTCTCTCTCTCTCTCGCAGCACCAGCATTAAATAAGACTGTTTCATAGTCAGTTAAAAGTTACTCACAGTCACTTTAAGTCTGTTTTGCTCTGTTATTTATTGGAGTTCTTGGTATCCAAGAACATATATATATATATATATATATATATATATATATATATATATATACACACACACACATACATATGTCCATGTTGCCTCCGAGCACGGTACGGCGGCTGTAAAAGATTCCTTTATTTCTTTTCTTTTGTCTTTTCCTCCTCGTTGATTTGCAGTAGACTATAGAAAAGATCAGCTGACAGCGTTTGTGATGGCTCCTCCAGCTCGCTGCCTCCAGCTCGTCCTCCAACTCATTTACATCCTGGTGTCTCAGGTTCCCTTTGAGGGCCCTCTTTACCGCCCAAACCGCTGGAAGAAGCCGAGCTATTAAAATGACATGGAATATTAGATGAAAGACTGAAGCCCATAAGTGGATCTGCTCGCTGCTGTCGGCTGCAACGCCGCTCTGATGAATATGTATTAGTTATCGGGAAAACAAATTTGTCAGTAAAATAAAATCGGAGCAAATAAAACATTTCTGAATGTTTGATGTGTTTATACATTTATTGGATCCTATATTTTCCTGATGAGTATCTGTTCAAAGCAGCCAGCTGGCAACCGAGAAATAGTTTTACACTTAAAGACGTGCAGTATTTTGTCTCTTTCATAATATAAGATTACAGTAATTTATGCTTTATTGAGCCTTTTTTGAGAAAGGATAAGAAACAGTGCTTCTCAGTAGTTATAGACTTTTCCTGTATTTATTATATAAAGTCAGTCGTTGGTTCATAAAATATTTATCTTTATCCACTTTTGTACCGACCCGTAAATATGACCCGACCCGGGCTGTGAAAGCTGCTTTACTCAAGTTATTTTACATTTGATCAAACATCACTTAAGAATAACAATGCTAAGAAACACCCATGACCTTGAATGTGACCTCATTGTGACCTCATTGCAGGAATGGTGACCTCATCATTGGAATGGTGACCTCATTGTTGGAATAGTGACCTCATTGTAGGAATAGTGACCTCATTCTTGGAATAGTGACCTCATTGTTGGAATAGTGACCTCATTGTAGGAATGGTGACCGTATCATTGGAATAGTGACCTCATAGTGACCTCATCATTGGAATGGTGACCTCATTGTTGGAATGGTGACCTCAAAATTGGAATAGTGACCTCATCATTGGAATGGTGACCTCATTGTGACTTCATCATTGGAATGGTGACCTCACCATTGGAATGGTGACCTCATCGTTGGATTAGTGACCTCATTGTTGGAATAGTGACCTCATTGTTGGAATAGTGACCTCATTGTTGGAACAGTGACCTCATTATTTATACTATTTGCCACACAAACAACTTTTCTAATGAACATAAAATCTGAAATCTTTGTCTAAAATAAAGGTTCCTTTTGTAAGTGCAATTGATTTGCGTTCATTTGAATGTTGTAATATAAAAAGGGAACACAGTGTAAGCGTTTCCCTCCACGCCGGCTATCACCATTATGTCCATAATTCAATTAAACCTCTGTGGGATAACACAATGAAGCCATTGAGATCATCCCCATTGTGGCCCTCCTGGTCTATAATTAACGTCCTATCTCCCGCCTCGCCCGCTCACTGAGAGTTAAGGGCGAACGAAGGCCGCTGGAACGCCATCAAAATGCAAATCTCAGTCAGCTGTTTCATGCAGATCACCACAGAGGTCAACGTGAACTCCTGTTTCATCTGAACATCCTGCGAGGAAACAGTGTTTACGTGTTTTACTCTTTGTCCTGTGAGAACAATGAGACAAACAGGCGGTCAGAGGTCTGAAAAACCTTTATGTACATAGATATATGTATCTGCATGGCTGGTTGTGTCCCTGATGCTTGTTGGTTTGCTCCAAAGCAAAACGTTGTGTCATAAACATGTAACATGAAGATGAAATATCTGATAATCTGCTTTGAGGTAAAAACGTTAGTTTGTTTGACAGCGTGGAAATAATTACGTCAGCGATGGAGCCGTCCATCTTCAGCAAAAATAAATTACTGATGTTTCTGTTTTGTAGACGTGAATTCTCTGAATTTTCTTTTTCTTTTGAACATTTGGACGTCTGGACGTCTGAACTGCAGCCTCGACATGCCGCACTTCAAAGTCTCTTCTTTCTTCACTTTCTTTTTCCTTTTTCTTCACTTTCTTCTTCTTCCTCTTTTTCTACTTCTCCTTCATCTCCCTATCCTTCTCCTTCTCCGTTTCCTTCTCTTTCTCTTTCTTCTTTACTAACTCCTTCTCCATCTGCTCCTTCATTTTCACCTCTTCTTCTCTTCTGTTTTCTCTCTTTCTCCTTCTTCTTTGTCTCCATCTCCTTCATTTCATTCTCCCTCACTTTCCCTTTTTCCATCTCCTTCTCCTCCATCTCCTTCTCCTCTGTGTCCTTCTCATTTGTTTCCTTCTCTTTCTTTATTTCCTTCACTTTCTCCTTCTCCGTCTTCTCCTCTGTTTCCTTCTTCTCCTTCTCCTCATCTTTGCTTTCCTTCTCCATCTCTCTCTCCTTCTTCTCCTCCTTATCTTCCATCTCCGTCTCCTTCTCTCCCTCCTCAACATGGCTGCTCCCAACCAATACTTCATATTTATAATCTTCCTCCGCCCCCGTCTTTCGCACACCTTCCTCCACTTCTTCTACATCTGTCCGTCGTGATCAGCCTCAGACGTCCTCAAAGCGGTCCTTTTCCTTCGGAGCCTCGTGTTTCTCTCCATCCTGACCCGCTTGACTCAACTTCCCGACCTCCAGCGGTGGAGTCCGGCTCCTCTTTTCCGTTTCCCAGACGGGCCTCAGCGGTCCCGTGGCGGTCGATGACTCACCAGCTTCCTTCCATTCTGGTCCCATCAGCCTCCGCCTCCTTCCCCGTAATGGAGCTAATGTTCGGCCTCGCGGGCGGCTAACCGGGCGGCCTCGGGGGCCTCATGCAAACTTTATGATGGCGGAGCCCCGTCGTCTCCTTGTGCGCGCTGTATAAATGATGTGTCGCTCGGCGCTGCACTTCTTCTCACCCTGATTTCGGCTGCATTATTGATGCCGGACAGGGTCAGGGTTTGCTTTTAGTGCTCCCCTGTGGGCGGAGCCACGCTCACCGCCGCTCATAAGATCATCACCGGCACCCAGACGGCACGGAGCGGCCCCCCGCCACCGGGCCCGGGAATGAGCTAATGGTGGAGAGCGCGTGTGTGTGTGTGTGTGTGTGTGTGTGTGTGTGTCTAAATGTTGCATGTGTGGTCGACATCTTAGTGAACTTCTGATGTTGCCTCCGTTTTCCATATTTGTTCATGATTTCTCGGTGATATTTCATCTTCAGCTTCAGCATTGAATGAACCTGCTTTTTGGAAGCTACACACACGCACACAGACACACACACACACACACACACACACACACACACACACACACACACACACACACACACACACACATTGCTCAGCTTGTTTTGATGCCCCCATGGAAAAGATGTGTCTACTGTTCAGAGGAAACTATTGATCCGTCTGCTGCAGCGATCAGAACAGAAATAGCCGACGCCTCGAGCTCTTCAGGTCCAGCCCACGCGCACGCAGAGGAACGTTCTGCGAGCACGCAGAGGAACGTTCTGCGAGCACGCAGAGGAACGTTCTGCGAGCTCGCAGAGGAACGTTCTGCATGCACGCAGAGGAACGTTCTGCGTGCATGCAGAGGAACGTTCTGCGTGCTCGCCTGCAGAACGTTCTGCGTGCACGCAGAGGAACGTTCTGCGTGCTCGCAGAGGAACGTTCTGCATGCTCGCAGAGGAACGTTCTGCGTGCTCGCAGAGGAACGTTCTGCGTGCTCGCAGAGGAACGTTCTGCGTGCTCGCAGAGGAACGTTCTGCGTGCACGCAGAGGAACGTTCTGCGTGCACGCAGAGGAACGTTCTGCGTGCTTGCAGAGGAACGTTCTGCGTGCTTGCAGAGGAACGTTCCGCGTGCTTGCAGACATGCGTTCTGCAGCCATGCAAAGGAACGTTCCGCGTGCTCGCAGAGGAACGTTCCGCGTGCTTGCAGAGGAACGTTCTGCGTGCTCGCAGTGGAACGTTCTGCATGCCTGCAGAGGAACGTTCTGCGTGCTTGCAGACATGCGTTCTGCAGCCATGCAAAGGAACGTTCCGCGTGCTCGCAGAGGAACGTTCCGCGTGCTCGCAGAGGAACGTTCTGCGTGCATGCAGAGGAACGTTCCGCGTGCATGCAGAGGAACGTTCCGCGTGCTTGCAGAGGAACGTTCTGCGTGCATGCAGAGGAACGTTCTGCGTGCACGCAGAGGAACGTTCTGCGTGCATGCAGAGGAACGTTCTGCGTGCATGCAGAGGAACGTTCCGCGTGCATGCAGAGGAACGTTCTGCGTGCTTGCAGAGAAACGTTCTGCGTGCATGCAGAGGAACGTTCCGCGTGTATGCAGACATGCGTTCTGCAGCCATGCAGAGGAACGTTCTGCGTGCTCGCAGAGGAACGTTCTGCGTGCTCGCCTGCAGAACGTTCTGCATGCACGCAGAGGAACGTTCCGCGTGCTTGCAGAGGAACGTTCTGCGTGCATGCAGAGGAACGTTCTGCGTGCTCGCAGAGGAATGTTCTGCGTGCATGCAGAGGAACGTTCCGCGTGCTTGCAGAGGAACGTTCTGCGTGCAGCTCCACTGCAGATCAAAGCCGCTCCGCTGGTTCCGGTCCAAGCTGAGGTTCTTCAGTATTGACATTGTGTCTCAGTTACAAGCTGAATATCAAAGACGGGGATTTCCTGAACTGCAGCGATGACTCACCGGGTCGACACCGCTTGACCTTTTGACCTTTCACAATCCCTTCACCCAGAACCCCCAAATGTGATGAGTAACATCTCCCTCAGCGCTGTGTGTCCAGCTTCTACACATAAAATAGTCCATAAATATTGTTATTTCATAATTGTCTGTTTATAAAACAAACTACGTGTTATTGTTAAGTATTTAAAAAACAAATATCTCTATAGATTCTTTTGTAAACAGGAGAAACATCCAAGAGATACAGGGTTCATGCTCGGTGTCTCGGGGGGAAAAGTAGAAATTCAGAGTTTTTCTTATGACCCTGAACTCGACGCATCGACCTCGCTGTCAACAGGGAAGGAAAACAAACACATTATTAATGTCAACGTGTTTCAGCATTGAGATATAAGTTATTAGCAGCGTTGCTGGATGGAAATACATCGTTTTCTGTATCAGAACTCCAAGAGAACAGAGTTCAGGACATTTTGACTGAAATCACTACAAACGTCGTCATGAATGAAACATTTCAGAGTATTTTCTTTAAATGTACACAACAGTTGAAGAGGAGAAAACATTATTATTGCATTATCGTCTCTGGGATCTTGATGTTATTGGTGATATTACTTCGGAAATATAGATTTTATACGTATCAGAGATACAAAATGAATTGTAAAGATAATATTGTTATGATAATACTCGATGCTTCTCCATTTTCTTTGTTATGGCAATAGTGAGTGACTGAAGATTCATAATTATCGCTTCCTAACTTTTATTTACTCTTTTTACGACTTTCTCGTGTTCTGTGTTTTCATGTTTTTGTCTTTTTTTTTATTATTCATCTCTTACAACTCTTTTTCCATCTCAGATTCATCTAAAATTAACCAAACAAGCCGGAATTAATTATTAAAGCGGAAAAAAATCCTAAAAAACACAGAGGCACCAACTTTTTTTTTTAAGAAGAATGTTTAATGAAATGCTCAAATATGGAGCTTTGCTACTTTTCTGTGTTTTATATCATAACAAATCAGAATCAGAAGTGTTTATTACCAGGAACGTCGATAAAAAGGAGCGTAACAATAAACATAGACATAGAATAAAACAATAGAACTATTATAAAAACAATAAACATAGATAAATATGGTCATAGAGCATAAATATATAAATATAACAAGACATTAGAAGACGCCATCTTGGACTTTAAGGAACTGGAATGGACTTTATTCACTATTTCCAGTAAAGTGTTTCACAGTCCGTTGACTTCACACAAGTCGTGTGTTTTATTGCTTTATTGCCAACAATATTTACTCCATGGAGCATTTGTTATTTATGTCTTTTCTGCAGCTGGAATATCCCACTCGGTCGCCAACGCGCGTCTACAAGCTGTTTTTGTTGAGCGCGCACACAGAACAAGCAACGAGAACAAGACGCTTCCTCACACAAAAGATCCATTAGGTCATTTCATGAATATTAGATAAATACACTCCATTACACTTTTTCTATGACGGTGAGGGACGTCTGCTCTTTGTGCTGCTACCGTCTGAGCTACTGGTTCTGCGTGTGTGTGTGTGTGTGTGTGTGTGTGTGTGTGTGTGTTCCTGAGTCATTTTCTCCATGGTCCTTCCCTCATAAGATATTTACGTGGACATGTATTATGGATCGTGATCTGATTGAAGCTGAGTGTTCCCATCTCGGCCCCTCAGTGAACTCCTCACACAAACTCCGGCTTTTTTTTTTAAGAGAAACCGGATCTAGAACCACTTCGGCCCTCCGAAGCCCCCCAAAAAATGGCGTCGGCGTCTCGGGGTTCCCGTCGAGCGAGACGTGATATGTCTGTGTGTAGATGGATTTCTGTGCAACGTTCTCCAAACAGCAGCGATTGTGTTTCCTTTGCTTTCGTGGACTATCCGTGTGAGTATTTTTCCAGTCGGCACAAACAAAGCCCTCGGCGGTTCCACCACCACGAGTCATCCAGAGTTTACTGCTCGCGTGAAACCGTTTTCCCTCCTTTTTCTTTTTAGAAATTTAACGGCTCCATCTACATTTACAACCTCGGATTTCGCAGAATTCCCACATCTCATGTTTGCTTCTGGCCTCGCGGGAACACAGCAGCTGTTCCCACGAGCACCAGGTCCCCGATTCTCACCACGTTGGGCCCCGGGGCCCCTGTTCAGACCGGTTCAGACCTGTTTAGACCAGTTCAGACCTGTTCAGACCTGTTTAGACCCGTTAACACCCATTCAGACTGGTTCAGACATGTTCAGACCAGTTCAGACCTGTTTAGACCTGTTCTGACCGGTTCAGACCTGTTCAGACCGGTTCAGACCCGTTTATACCTATTCAGACCTGTTTAGACTCGTACAGACTGGTCCAGACCGGGTCAGACTTGTTCAGACATGTTCAGACCCGTTCAGACCTTTTAAGACCGGTTCAAAACCTCTTCAGACCCGTTCAGACTTGGTCAAACCTGGTCAGATCTATATTTTCATATTTCTCTCTTTTTTGTCTTCATATTTCTCTTTTTCATTCCAGACTCTCTGGCGTCCGTCCCCCCTGCTCGTCTCTTCCTGTCACCACATTGCGTTTCACACTTGCCAACAAGGACACACAAACACACACACACACACACACACACACACACACACACACACACGTTGACCGCTCAGTGGCGGTCCCTGAGATGCTCGGCCTTCACTCATCTCACAAGCTGCCCTTGAGTCTCCCTCATCTAGTCCACTCTCTCTCTCTCGCTCTCTCTCTCTCTCTCTCTCTCTCTCTCTCTCTCTCTCTCTCTCTCTCTCTCTCTCTCTCACTGACTATTCCTTCTGCTGATGTCCGTCCACCTTCTCTTTCCTCTCACCTTTGACCTCTGACCCCTCCCTCCACGCCCCTCCTCCGGCCTCCCGTCTCATCTCCTGCGTCCTCCTCGTCGACCTTCACTCAATTTCTTCTTCTATGTTTTTTTGCAACGTGTCCAATTCAGCCACGCCGTTGTTGTCTGTCGGAGGTCAAAGGTCACGGCGGCCCCGTCTGCTGCGTTTAGATTTAGGTCCTAAAATTAAGCTCTTTGATACTACAACATTATAATTAATGTAAACTGTGCAACTTCGTGTGTGTGTGTGTGTGTGTGTGTGTGTGTGTGTGTGTGTGTGTGTGTGTTTAAGATGAAAATGGGTAATGCAAATGTGTGAGGAGTGAAAAATGTCATTCAATGAAATGGAGTGTAATTTGAGAGGCGTATGAAAGCTTTCGGGCCCAAACGTTCACTCCCACAAGCCCTTAAAGCTCACTTTCCCTGAGGGAATTACCCACAATTCATAGCTGAGGTTACCAGGGTGAGTTAAAAGAAATGTAAGAGAGGTAAGCAGAGAGGACGGAGAAACACAAAATGAAGGGTTTAAGATGATGCAGAAGGAATTTATTACTCACCTGCTTTATTCATCAGTCAATGTTTTTAATATCGCTCAGACTATTAAATTTAACAATTACCTTTCGTCCCGTAAAGCGAGAGCCTGGAAGGTGTTAAAAAAAAAGAAAACGGTACATAAAAACCGGCGTGTTTTGGTGTCGTCGAGGTAAGAAAATTCCTGTTGGACTTACAATGGGGACAAAGTAAAGGGACTTAAATCAGAAGCAACACATCCTTTGAGTTAAGGAGGAATAAAAAAAAAAAAAGCTGTCTAGAAAAAAAATAATGAACCCATCCCAAAGCACAGGGGAATTAGGCTACCGGGCCAAATCCAACAAGGTCAAAAGGTCACTTCCCGTCCTCCTCCCTCCCCCATTGCTGTCTCTCCTTCCTCTCTTCTGGAGGAATGGCAGCTTCCTGTCAGCGGCGCTCCGGCGCTCCCGACCCGTGAGCCGACCCGACAGCAGCGCTGATGAGATCTCTCTCTCTCTCTCTCTCTCTCTCTCTCTCTCTCTCTCTCTCTCTCTCTCTCTAGTTATTTTAGATGGCGGTTGTTCTGTTTTATTTATTCATTAGCTTCCATCTTTTTTATTTTCTTATTTGACCCCTGGTCGTGTCTGGGTGAGTTCTACGTATCGCTCTTATTTTTTTTGCTTCTTCTTTCCTCCTGATGTTTGAAATCTCCCGCTGAAAAAAATACTTATCTGACACATTTTCCTCCATTATGCCTGTTGGGTACCTTGAGGCGTTTCATCATTTAATCATTAGACCTGTCACTTGTATAAGAGCTGGTTGTAATATATTATTCAGTACTTCTAATTCTGGGCCGTTCGTTGCGCGGCTCTGTCTTCACCCGTCTGGCATCGTCTTCATCAGGTCGTCTCTTATATGAGTGACGGTTGAATATCGTCTTAAATACACTCAGCGTTTGTTTTGGGATCGTTTTTGGAAAACCGAACACTCGGCTCGTTCATGCCTCCGGCACCGCGATGGCCACGGCAGACGGCGTTCCTTCTTCCGGGGTCATCGTCCCGTCTCGTGAACGCCTGAAAGGAAATGTCTTCAAATTTGGCACGAATGTCCTCCTTCAAGGTGGAATTAATTCCACGTCGGTGGTCAAAGGTCAAGGTCACTCTGGCTGCACGACCTCCCCCATTGGGAATACCATCGTTAGGTGACTGTGGCTCAGTGTGAGGATCGGCGGTTCGATCCCCGGCTCCGCTAGCACGTGTTGATGCGTCCTTGATGAAGACATTTAGACCTACATTGGTCCCGCAGCTGCGTCTGCGGTGGATGAATGGTTGATAACAGTGATGTGGCACCTTGCATGGTGGCTCCTCTCATCAATGGGTGAATGGATGAATGATGTCATGTAGTGTTAAAAAGCTTTGAGTGGTTGGAAGACTAAAAAAGCGCCATACAAGTACAGGTACATATATTAAGAACAACTCGAGGGGAAGTCTTTAAATTTGGCACGAACGTTCACCTGGATTTCTGTTGTTCAAAGGCCACGCTAATGGTTATGCTAATAAATACAATTCCACTCACATGAATAATGAAGTAATAACATTTTGGATGGACGTGCATGTCAAGTGACTCCACTGGTTGGTGGATGAATATTATTACGCAGCTACTTTGAGCAAAACCCTCAAAACCTTTGCAAATGTCGGCATTTTTAAGGCCAATCAGGCTCATTTCCTTCGACTGGTTGAGTCGTTTTCATGCAGCTTTTTTTAATGCCATGCTTCAAATTGTGCACAGGAATATGTCTCGAGTCAGATGATGTTGAGTCACCGCAAACCGAGAGAGCTCTGAACTCGACAGGAGCGATGAACGCCCTTCTTCCAAAAAGGTCGTTTTAATGATGGCGGTCGTCTCCAGTAGGGTTCAGCCCGGGAGCCCTTGGGATCTGATGATGGAGACAGCCACAGAGTGTGAGCCAAATCATGGCAAAGGCTATCGTTGTTGTTGTTTTTAGGCTTTGGAGTTGGTTTCTTTTGAGCGAAATGGATTTTTTGACCTGCTTTTTGTTTCAGCGGTTTATCCGTCGTTAATAATTTACCCTTTAGTCTCCCAACTTCTCCCATGAAGTGATGAGTCGTTCCCAACGCTCCACAAACACAAGCCGGTGCCGTCTCCAGTGTTCAAAGGGCTCTGCTTTTAAATTGCGAGCTCTTTTGGCAGATTTTCGTCCGGCTTTTAGCTTTTTATTACTCTGGGTCACAGTGTCTTTTTCCACCTTATTGTATCTTTGGCACAGAGAGAGTGTATAAAGGCCGATGCAGCAGCCCTCCAGACTCCTTCCCCTCATGAAAGGCTCGGAGTTGAATTCTCTCTCCGTCTCATCTCGCGGTTCATCATCTCTCTGCCTCTGTACCTCTCTGTCTCTGTTATTCCATATATCTATTATTCTTCTCACTGGAACTAGTCTGTTTACTAGCGGTGTCATCGCGGCTGCGGAGGCGCATCTCTCGAGGGGGCGGGGGGGGGTCTTATTTATTCCTCAGGAAACACTCTCAGTGTGCCCTTTCATAACCCAAACTCAAGATAATCAAACTCCAGCATCACACTTCTTATGTTTGGACTCAGTGGAAAGGCAACGGAAAGTTGCTATTGTCGCTTCATGCCAAGATAAATTGTAAGATGAAAAGAAAAAGGCTACTCAGAGACTCTTTGAGTAGACTTCTCCAAGTAGACTTCTTCAAGTAGACTTCTTCAAGTAGACTTCTCCAAGTAGACATCTTCAAGTAGACTTCTCCAAGTAGACTTCTCCAAGTAGACTTCTCCAAGTAGACTTCTTCAAGTAGACTTCTTCAAGTAGACTTCTCCAAGTAGACTTCTTCAAGTAGACTTCTTCAAGTAGACTTCTCCAAGTAGACTTCTTCAAGTAGACATCTTCAAGTAGACTTCTCCAAGTAGACTTCTCCAAGTAGACTTCTTCAAGTAGACTTCTTCAAGTAGACTTCTCCAAGTAGACTTCTCCAAGTAGACTTCTCCAAGTAGACTTCTCCAAGTAGACTTCTTCAAGTAGACTTCTTCAAGTAGACTTCTCCAAGTAGACTTCTTCAAGTAGACTTCTTCAAGTAGACTTCTCCAAGTAGACTTCTTCAAGTAGACATCTTCAAGTAGACTTCTCCAAGTAGACTTCTTCAAGTAGACTTCTCCAAGTAGACTTCTTCAAGTAGACTTCTCCAAGTAGATTTCTCCAAGAAGACATCTCTAAGTAGACGTCTTTGAGTAGACTTCTCTGAGTAAACTTCTTCAAGTAGACTTCTCTAAGTAGACTTTTCCGTTTAGACGTCTCCAATTAGACTTCAAAACTTGTAGAAGTAGATTTCTCCAAGAAGACGTCTTCGAGTAGACTTCTCCAAGAAGACGTCTTCAAGTAGACTTCTCCAAGAAGACGTCTCCAAGTAGACTTCTCCAAGTAGACTTCTCCAAGTAGACTTCTCCAAGTAGACTTCTCCAAGTAGGCTTGTTTAGGTAGACGTCTCTAGGTAGACTTTTCAAAGTAGACTTCTCAAGTAAAAGTCAACATGTAGAAGTCTTCAAGTAGATTTCTCCAAGAAGACGTCTCTAAGTAGAGGTAAACTTCTCCAAGTAGACATCTCTAAGTAGACTTCTTCAAGTAGACTTCATCAAGTAGACTTCTCCATGTAGACGTCTCTAGGTAGACTTTTCAAAGTAGACTTTCCAAGTAAAAGTCAACCTGTAGAAGTTTCCAAGTAGAAGTCTTCCTGTAGACGTCTACTAGTAGACTTCTACTTGCTATTTGTTAAGGATACCCAATACATAAAAAATAAAAAAAGTAAAAGGCACATGCAGATTGGATGTTTTCCCAACTTTTCCTGGATCATTTTGCCGATAGGAGAAAGTGTTGCACTTATACGTCATCCATACACAACCCAAAGGATTCTTGAGTTGTTAATCGAAGTCACTCTGCAGATACAAACATCCGTTAGCTAGCAGCTGAGGCACCGGGACGCATTTAGATCGGAAATCTAAGAAAACCGCCTCCGTAATCATCGACCACCGACTTTTCCGAGGACTGCAGCGCCACACGGCTCTGCACCGCCCTCGCCACAGTTTCACACGGCCGTAATGAATCTCTGCTTAATTGGATCAGTCTTGTTAACGCTCCTTGTGGTATTAGGTCTGACTCATCGTTGGCGTAATTGGATTCCTCTCTCTTTCTTCCTGCTCGTGCCGTTAAAACAGACTCAACGAGTCGACAGACATACGTGTGACTACAGCAAAGTCAGACGGTTGTGTCGCGTTAGTGAACGCTCGATCTGAGTGTTTCAGCGCGGCGGGATCGGAAAAAAAACAAAGTTCCCCTCGTTGCCGCTGATTCAAAGAGCCGTTTCTGAGTGAATGTTCGGCGGCACAACCAGGTAAACATATTTGTAACAAAGCACTCGCGAGCTAAGTGCAAAGAAGCGGGCGAGTCCCTCTTGTTAGTGTACTGTCAGGTGTATCACGACTGCAGTCCAATACCATTAGCATCACAACATTGCTGCCTCGGTAATTGTGTATGATCCCGAGCCAGCCGGTCCTTCCACCCGGAGTCGTTTTTATTTTGATTTATTATTTCATCGCCTCTATTTAGCGTCCTGGACCAGGCGTAAGCGCCGCTGCTGCATCTACACAACGGCGACCGTGTTGTGCATTTAAAACCCCTTCGCTGTGTCGCAATCTGCAACTGTATCTCAAACCTCATCACCGACGAAACAACATCAAAACAATATAAATATGCAGATGATCTGGCATGCGGCAGGCAGAAGCAGTCGGAGGTATACATGCATTGTTTATTAATGCAAAGCATAAGGGCTTCCAACAAATCAATAGGCGATGTGTGCAATGCGCGGCATCTGTATCGTTAGCGGTGATTCAGCATGCATGGATCCCCCGTTCCATCAACTATGCAAAGCCTGAGATGAGTTGAAGTGAAAGTGAAAGCCCCCCCACCCTCATCCACTATCCACACAGGACTAATATTACCAGAGGGGGACGCCCAGTGATTTGTATTAATGGTGCAGATCATGTGGGATTTTAATCTTGTGGGAATTTTCCGTGTCTGCCAAGACAGACGTCCCCTTGATGATGCTAATCTCATGCAAATGGTCTCAAACATTAAGTATTTCTGAGCCGCAGTTTCTGAATCCTTTTTCTCTTGGATGTAAAACAGCAGTATTATGTTTTTTTTCCCTGCATTTGAAAACCCTAACAGTGCAAAGGGTCCCTGAATATCTATCTATCTATCTATCTATCTATCTATCTATCTATCTATCTATCTATCTATCTATCTATCTATCTATCTATCTATCTATCTATATCTATCTATCTATCTATCTATCTATATATATATATATAAATAAATATATATTATATTATATATCTATATTATATATATATAATATATATATATTATATATATATATAATATAGATATATATATATATAGAATATATATATATATATATATATATATATATATATATATATATATATATATATATATATTAGGGGTCAGGGAAAAAAATCGATACAGCATAGTATCGCGATATTTTGCGTGGCGATTTGTATCGATACATGAAAGTCAAGTATCCATCTTTTATTTAATCAACGTTTTTGGTCCTAGAATAGTAAAATCCATTTACTTTTTGTTGACGAAGCTTTCCTTTGGGGACAATTTGCGGTTGAAAAAAAGCTAATAAATCGCAATATATCGCAATATCGTGATAATATCGTATCGGGACTTAAGTATCGTGACGATATTGTATCGTGGGACCTGTGGTGATTCCCACCCCTAATATATATATATTTATAGATGTATATATATATATCTATAATACTCTGATACCGACCTGGGGATGTGCTCTGTGCCCGGCCGGCAATTAAAAATCATTTAACCACAATGATGTATCGTCTATCAACCGTACTCTCGCTGCAACGGGCAGATATCGGAAATTTCATAATCCCTTTTTGCTGTAATTGTCATTGCCGGACTACAGCGGAGTCACCTCTAATGAAGCAACCTGCCGCCCACGCTCAAGGTTAGCGTTAACTGCGGCTGACGCGCGGCAGTGCATTAGATGTGCATATACAGTCCATCATCACCTCCATGGTCCTTTAAAGATCATTACGGCCCGGGAACCAAATGAGCAGATTAACATGACGAAGCTGCCTTCTGCTGAAAGGACCCAGACAATCAAACACACGCTGACGCACAACTGCAACACTCTTGTTGCCCGTTGAAAAGTGTGGAAACTAATTTTGGCTGCAGACCTCCTTTTCCCCTGTGTTTGAGTCGTCGTAGGAACCCCAAATTGATTCAAATACTTGTGTTTATTGTATGTATTTGTTCAGGAAAGTCTTGGGAAAAAATATATATATCTGCAAAATATATATCTAGCATGATGTGAGCCAGATTCCCCAAAAATGCCTCCTGGAGCGTCAATAAGACACCTTTTTGGAAAGATTAGGACCTAAAGAATCAGAATCTGCAACAAAAAAATCACAATTAAACAAAACCTCGGCCTATAAGGAAGGAGTTTCAGTCAAAAAACTGTGCCGGATGTTCATAGTTATTATCAAAATATCTTTTAAAAGTGATTTTTTTTGCAGATATTCATTTTTTTCTCAAGACTTTGCCTGTGTTTACTGACATACATGCGCAGTGGCCTCAGTTACTTCAGCAGATGCCCAATCTACTATACTAAGTTTTCTCAACTTAACATTTTCAGTTTATTCCACTCCTTTTAAGTAAAATTGACATTTTGAGTTCGTTAAACTTTTTTCAAAGGTATTTGTTGACTCACCTTAAAATAATAGGTTAGGACAACACATTTGAAGTAGAAATTTGTGTAGAAATTACTGTTTCGGTCTCTTGAAGTTTGCTCAGTTTCCCATTCGTGTCAACTGTCCAGGGGGTGGATTTATATACTCAGGACCCGTTCAAATCACTTTAAGGGTTAGACTTATTGGCCTAATTGTCCAACTGACGGTCCACTTAGAGTTTAGAGAGCCGGAGCCGCTTCCTTCAGCTTCAAACCTTCTCTTTGGACCCTCAATAGGGACGACACGGAGACGGCGTCCATATTTGATGCGGTCATCGTACCATCACGGGGTCCAATAAAGGGAATCTAACACCAAGTAAAGTCTGGATATCCAAAGGCTTGATATAGTTTACTCTTCTGTGCTATATAACTAAAAACAAAACTATTAAAAACTCATCAGCGAGCTTTCTATTCTGAGTCACCATCAGCGTCCGTCTGCCGCGAACACACGAGAGCACTAACCGTTTATTAATCTGCTCCCGAAAATACACTTTATCCTCCTGTTGGAGTAACGTTTGAGTGCCCAGCTGTTTTTTTGGGAAGCTCTGATCCTTTTCCCCCCAAAATACTAGAACTATTTAGAAAATATTATGTATAAATATTGTATAGTGCCCGAAAGTAGTGAAATTATAGGACTCTCGGATGTATATTGACTTTAAGAAAACATAAATAAATAGAACAGCAGCCTTAACCTGCAATATTATTATTTTATGTTATGAAAATTGTATTATTCATAATTCCTGGGAGTATCTATGTCCAATTTTCTCACGGGTAGCCACAACAAAAGTACAATCAGTACATTATGAATGCAATCAGCTCGTCTGTAACACGCCGGCGGGAGCGAAGACAATCACGTTTCTTCATCTGATGCCTCGCTGCTCTTCGATGAGAACCCTGTTGTGTCCGGCGCCGCGCTCTAAATGGACACAAAAGGGATTTGATCCCGACGCCACACACACGCGTGTGCGTGTACGTAGCGCTGAAAGCAGCCGGCGGGAGGAAGGAAGCTCTGACGCCGCGGCCCCTTTGATCTCCTCTCGCTCACCTCGGCGGCCTCTCGCACCGCGGGGGGGCTTGTTAGTCCTCTCGGCTGGTGGGAGCGAGACCATCCAGGGGGGGAGCGCTTGGTTTGTGTTCTCCCAGAGCCCTGCAGGGGGGGGGGGGGTCATGTCAGCAGAAATGCAGTACAGATACACAGTGGATCGGAGGGATTAGGGGCGTTGATAATGAACGAGGATGGAGTGGAGCGCCACTCGGCCCACTGCACTTCTCAACGGGGCGGCAAACAACACAAAATGTTCACGCTCCAGTCTTTTTTCACGTGGACATTTGCAGACACACAAACGCGGGATGGAAATTTAATTTAGGCCTCGAAAGATTGGGATCATCGGCCTCACGAGACCTGCGTATAGGGAGGTTTCTTCTTTTCAAAACCTTTCCATTTATACACCACACACTCCGCAGATGAGAGGAGGGTTTTTTCTTCTTCTTCTCCTCTCTCTTTCCAAGAGAGATTATATTCCCCACACTCACATGCTCGCTCATACCTACTGCAGAAAATACTTTTGGAGAGCTTATTTCATCCTCGGCCGTGTTGGCATTAATGTGAAAATATGAGTGTGTGGCGGCTGAAGAGGGGCCGATGCTTTAAGCCCCGTGTCGCTGCAGCAGCGCTAACATTGCAGTAAATAACAAGACGGACGTGTGAAGCGGCTCCACTGAGTCTCACAGGCAGTGATGTGCCCTACCTACCTACCTACCTACCTAACTACCCACCTACCTACCTACCTACCTACCTACCTACCTACCTACTAACTTACCTACCTATCTGCCTACCTACCTACCTACCTACCTGCCTGCCAAGCTATCTACCTACCTACCCACCTGCCTACCTACCTACCTACCTACCTGCCAACCTATCTACCTACCTACCTACCTACCTACCTGCCAACCTATCTACCTACCTACCTACCTGCCTGCCAAGCTATCTACTTACCTACCCACCTGCCTACAGACCCACCTACCTGCCAACCTATCTACCTACCTACCTACCTACCTGCCTGCCAAGCTATCTACTTACCTACCCACCTGCCTACCTACCCACCTACCTGCCAAACCTATCTACCTACCCACCTACCTACCTGCCTACCCACCTACCTACCTACCTACCAACCTGCCTACCTGCCTGCTTGCCAACCTATCTACCTACCTACCTACCCACACACCTACCCACCTACCTACCGACCTACCTACCAGCCTCCCAGCCTACCCAGCTACCTGCCTACCTAACATTCACACACACATTCATACACTGATGATCGGCGCTACCGCAGACATTTTGGGGTCAAGTCTCTTTCCCAAGGACACATCGACGTGGACCAGCAGAGCCGGGGGCCCGAACCCTCCGATCCCGCGATCGAGGGACGAACCCTGCTCTCCCCACTGAGCCGCGGTCACCCGCAGAAATGATCAACATTAGTGTGAAAATGTGGCAGCGAAAGAAAAGGCATCGGAGAATCAGACGGACTCCACCACGTCTGGGACCTGACCGCCTGCTTATCACTGACAAAGAAACCCGCCGCCTCTCTGGTACGCTCCGGGTAATGCGGGGCGCCTCAGGTGCAGCGAGAGCAACGCCGGCTCCACCAGGTTGCTCTTTCAAAAGAGCAGATAGGCCGGTATTGATCCTGTGATCCCCGTCTATCAGCCCAACAGCCAGATGAGCCCGCTGACATTTCGTCTGAGGCGCAATGCGCTTTGCAGAGGCCAAGTCGGCCTCTCTCTCTCTCTCTCTCTCTCTCTCTCTGTGTCTCTCTCTCTCTCTTTCACTGAATTTTCATATCAGTGTTCATACTTTGCTGTTAACGGGCTCGCTCTCTTCATCCTGCATCTCCAGCTCAGTCCTCAGTGTGCTGCTTTTGTTCATCTCTGCCTTTTGTCTTTGGCTTCTTCCTTCAGATTAATTTAATTAAAGTCCTTTATCTAAATATTTTCACACATTTCAGCTTTCTCTTATTCATTGAACTGCCCATCCTCTTACCTCACTACATTGTCTTTATTTCACATACATGTCAGAACTTATTTCCAGTCTTAAATTTCACTTCAGATTCACACACATTGTATTTGTATAGCGCTTTAAAAAGCTACTCAAGGCCCTTCCTGTGGTAAAAACAAATAACAATACAAACAAAGATGACATGACAGTAAGAATCAAAACAAAAACATACTGAACTGGCATCAGATGTTAAGTAAAAGCAGATTTAAACAAGTGAGTTTAAGTGAAAAGATAAGTGATGAGAAGGCCCCGCCCCCTCACAGGTTTGACGGACAGAGAAGGGGCGGGGTTAAGGAGGTTGGCGTCGCTGTTGCAGTGGTCCAGCCACAAGGCGATGACGCCTCCATCTGCACTATTTGCACTTTTTTGACGTCTTTAATCGTGTAAAAGTACGAAGAGCATGTATGTGTAACCACACGAGGCCGATAACGCCGAGTCAGGTTTATGTGTGAAGAGGCGTCGTTCATTCGCACAACATTCATTCCCCCGTCGCCTTTTCGCTCGATGACTCCACCCGCCTCTCCCCTCCATCTGCATCCTCGCCAATCGATAACCCGGAGGTGGCAGAAACCTGCAGACTCGGGGTCAGCGTCCGCTAATAAGAGACGTGACAAAGTGCTCTTAATCAGCCGCGACCACTCACTTTATCCTCGAGCTTTTCAGCCATCAGCGGCGGTCGGGCCTCTTCAGAAATCAGCCAAAAAGCCTCTCCACCGCCGCCGCCGCCGCTTTGTTTCGCCTCTTTACGGCACCATAATTTCAGCCTTTGCTTGATTTTGTGTCTGCACGAGTACGACGGTGCGTTTTTTATTTTTTTGGGGGCCGACTAAAAAACGGCCTCGGCTGTGCAGAACGTCGAGGCCTCCGGCTAACCTGCCATTAAGAGAGAGGTCCCGGAGGTAATGGGTAATTTGTGGCACTTAATAGAGAAAAATGGCTCCGAGTACGAAGTTTATATTAAGTGCAATTATCTCCCAGAGTTACTCGGTGAGGTGCCGCTGCAGTAGTTGGCGTCGTCTCGAGAGAGAGTCCGCCGATCAGTTCCAGATTTGAAAATATCTCCGCAACAATCGGATGGACCGGGTCCAGGCGTTCATGGTGCCCAGAGGATGAATCCCGACGTCTTCACCTCTCGTCGTTGGTTTTGAGGGAACGTGTGACATCGCCTCGCCACATTTATACGACTATAAATGGCCTCGGAGTCGATATACAGCGCTTTACTTTGTCAAATAGTCACGAATGGATTACTACAACTGGAATCAGGACATTTTCCATCATCTCTCCATTCAGCATCTCCATTAAAAGTTTCCTAAAGAGACTTAAATATGTCCTTGAAATATGGCTTCGTCAGGTATTGTGCTTAGCGAAAGAACATCTTTAATGATGTATTTCAGTTCATATCAGGACATTTAAGGCTCGGCCAAAAAGCCTTCAGCTGCATTTATTGTGCGAGTTAATCGTCTTTGTACATTTTTACTGGATGAATCTGTAAAAAGTCCCGAAAAACATTTATTCTCACTAGGAATCCGCCGCGTCTCTCACTCTGTATTCTGGTTGGTTTACTCGGTGAAAAAAAAAAAAAAGTTGCACCACTCGGAGTTCAATGCAGCAGAAAATGGACAGTTTGTTCTTATCTGTGCGCACGCCGCGGCGCCGAGGGCCCGATGCCGCGCATTGATATTCCGGCGCTTTGCCCGCACGAGGGGGGAAAGAGAGACGCTGTTTGACGAATAATCATCCACAGCTGCTTTCCAGCGCATCTGTAGGACCGGCAGCTTTTTCTCTTTGGGGCCCCTTGAAACAACAACACAACGGCTTCACACACAACGGCTTCACACACACGCACACGCACACACACAACGGCTTCACACACAACGTGTGTGAAGAGGTAGCTCGGTTAAAATGTTTAAAAAAAAACAAGGTTTACTCCGGCAAACATCAAAAGAACATCAAAAAGAGTTTTACTCCGGGAAAACAGTCACGACACCGCGAGGACAAAGTGGCACAGGACGGGCCGTTGACACACACAGACTAAACACACACAGACTAAACACACACAGACTAAACACACACAGCGGGAACGAGACACAGGTGGAAACAATTGAGGGCGGGGCTTGCAATCACACGAGGAGGGAGGAGCCTGAAACGAGAGACAAGTTGAGTGACGGCCAACGCAACAGAAACAGACAGAGAACAGAGAAGTACCGACTCTGGGTGCAACACAACGGCTTCACACACAACGGCTTCACACACAATGGCTTCACACACAACGGCTTCACACACACAAACAAAAGAGACGGCACCAGGACGCGTTTTGGCGGCTGAACGACATCCAACAGAAGCTGTCTCTTCACTCTCGGCTTCCTCAAATGTCACACGCCGGTGTCCTCCTTCAGGTATTTGTGACTTTGGCTGCATCACATGTAAATATAATATAATAAATATAACATCAGAGTCTCACGGCGGCGGGTCAAATGCTCTTCTGGTCCAATTATCTGGTCTCAGGTATAAATATAGTGAAGGAATATTGTTGCTAAACAGAGCAAAGGGGCTCAGACACGAGGGCCTCGCTTCCAGAGTGAAGTGACGCGTATCGACTCGCTCTTATTCTCCTCTGTGTGTGTGTGTGTGTGTGTGTGTGTGTGTGGTGGCATACGTGATGGCGTGTGACTCATCGCGATCACGCAGCGAGCGGCGAGATCGTAGCGTCGGTCGCGCTGCGCCTCAGTTACGCTCTCGTTGCACTCGGGCTCGCACGGAAAAACAATGAAAGCGAGGGAACTCATCTCTGTCTGTCGGGAAAGAAAAATGTCAGGATGATAAAGCAAAAGTGGTCTTCTTCTTTTTTTTCATATCTTCTATATACAAAACCCTGGTGTTGCTATATGCAATTATCTGCAGTGTTTCACTCAGAAGAAGAAGAAGAAGAAGAAGAAGAAGAAGAAGAAGAAGAAGAAGAAGAAGAAGAAGAAGACACACACACCCTGGAAGTCTCCGATTATCGCGGACAATGCCCGGTCTCAATTTCCCCAAAGCCCGAGCGGAGCGCTCGGCACCAGACGGGTATCGACAAAGACGGGAAAGAGACGGAGAGAGAAAGAGAGAAAGAGAGAAAGAGAGAGAGTTCACACATGCACAGCGAAATAAAGTGTGGAGAGAAAAGAAACAGAGGAACCCTGAAAAAGACAAGGAGACGCCGGATGCGAGGAGCCGGCCCGCATCGTCTCGGCTCCTGGCGGAGCGTCTGAACTTGTAACGGCCGTCATTAATAAGCGCTCCGCCCGCGGCTCAGACGGGAGGATTAGCAAGCCACGTTTTCAACCTCTTAAGCGAGCCACAGGCAGCCGACGCGGTCCGAGACAAAAAGGGGCCTCGGAGCGCGACGGGACTTAGCTAAATGTCAGGCGGCTCGCGCTTTGTAGACAGAACTTTGTTTTTCTTTACGCGTTATTGTCTCTGTTGTCTGAGTGAGCTGCTGCCCGTGTTGTCTTTTCTCTGAGCAGAATGGGAGAGAGCAAACAACGTGGGGGCGGGGGTGGGGTGGGAGTCGCCGCCTGGACGGGCGATGCTAAGCGGTTAATCTCCCGCGTTTTGGAGAACACAAACGATCTTGTAAAATCGTCCCTGCCGACCTTGACGCGAGCGGCGCGGGTCGCGAGGGAAGCCGGAGCCCATTTGCATTTCCCACAGATGCTTCGCGGAGACACGGGGAACAATTAGCGGACTTGGGGAAAGAGGAATTGAGTCAGTCTTCCTCGTCTTCCTCCTCGGGGTCGTTACCTGGCACGCCCCCAACGCCACGAGCCCCTCCGGCAGAGTCGCGGTGCCTAATAGTGATGAAGAAGCAGTCGATGCTTCCAATTCCAGTTAGACGACACGTACTTGTTCACTAATGCAGCAGCTGATGTATTACTTCACGTGGACTTTGATTTAAAGGAGCTGTATTTAACTTTCCCAACTTTAACACAACTTTTATCTACGCAAAGACACAGAGGAGGGACGTCCGTCCTCTTGTTTGTGTCGTTGTGTCGTTGAAGCTGATCAGGTGGACACTGGGGGTGGGGGCAAAAATCGATACAGCATCGTATCGCGATATTTTGCGTGGCGATATTGTATCGATACAAGGAAGCCGAGTACCAAGCTTTTATTATATCAATTCTAAACTTTTTGGTCCTAGAATAATAAAATGAATTTACTTTTGTTGACAAAGTTTTTCCTTTTGGGGAGAATTTGCGTGAGAAAAAAGGTAATAAATCGCAATTTATCGCGATACTCAATGTATCGCGATACTCAATGTATCGCAGTATCGTGACAATATCGCATCGAGGGACCTCTGGTGATCCCCGCCACGAGTAGACCCGTCGGCAGTCGAAATGCTCCCAATCTGGTACTTTGAAAAAGGTCTGGAGATGCACAGATTGATCGGCTGGCTCGATTAAAAAGAGACTGTTTTCAGCCGTGACCCTGTGACCTTGTGACCGTGTGAACTTGTGACACTGTGAACTTGTGACTGGCCGCTCAATCTCATATATTTAAGAAGACTTAAAGTCTGAAGTGAGCCACGGAGGAATGACCTCAAACCCTTTTGGAACAATGTCTTATTGTCGGATCCTCATACGTTCAAGCTGTGTTCAGTAAAAGCATCAGGAAATATTGTAATTTAGTTTATGGCCAGAAATCTTGAGTAAATCCAGTTGTTGAAGGGATTTTTTTCATAGGAAATTTAAATTAAAATAGAGGTCATGATGGCTTTTTGACGAGCTCCAAGCAGCATTTAAAAGATCTATGAAACTATGAAAATAGCTAAATAAAAACACAACAATCTTTCCTGCAAATAACCACTTTAGAAAGAATGGGCCAAGCAGATTACAACATCTCTTGATTAGTTGATACAATGTTTCTAACTTTACACACAAATCTGACCCCAAATATGCCAAAAGCGGTTTGTAGATTATGGAAATCTTGAAATTGATTGACTAATTGATAAATAAGCTAATTGTTTCAGCAGTGTATGTCTGTCTGTGTGTGTGCGTGTGTGTGTGTGTGCGTGTGCTTCAGCCCTTTGTGTCGTCTTTATGTAATTAAGGGACTTTGCTCCTCCGACAACATCCATTGTTGAATATGCTGCGAGTTCAGATATGATTATGCTGCGGGGAAATTCAATTTCTGGTTTCCGCTGTTTGATTCTCACAAAAGGCTGAACTTTGCTCTTTTAAGTATGAAGCCAGTAGGATTTTCTCTTTATTCCACATCGGGATGATAGAGTGACCCCCTCTTCTCAGCATCTTGTCAACACAACAACCACAAGGTCCTTCTGCATGCGCGTATTCATCAGCGTGAAACAGCCTTCGCGGCGTCCCGTCACCGGGACGCGGCGTCACGTTTGATACCTTTTTTTAATTTCTTTTAGCTGTTCGGATTATGATCTCTACCGCTTTACACACTGTTGCCTTCCCACTGCTCTGACATTGACTTAATTCATGTGGCGCGTCTTGTTTCTCTCAGTGCCGCAGCCAACGGTCGCCTCCTTTTTATGTTTACCCGGGTTTCCATGGCAAATAACACAGCTTGTTAACATCAAAGGTAAAAAGAAAAAGGAAAGGAGGCGGACGCAGTGCTTGAAATGTCCACAAAAAAAAGATGAAACGGAGCTAAAACTCAACTGGGTCAATTAAGGGTGAAGCTTTGCTTTTACTGCGAAACTTTGTATGTGATGTTCGAACAGGACTTTTAGAAGAATAAACGACGACGAGCCATGGAACAAGTCAACAAGTCAACAAGTCAACAAGTCAACGCCACAGACCTGCGGCAACTTCCAATTATATAAGGTCAAGTTTATGCAGGGCGACTCCTCTGGTTGTATAGAAGTACATGCGTCATGTGTTAAAGCTGCATTTTCTCTCCTGACCACCAAAGGGCGACTCCTCTGGTTGTATAGAAGTACATGCGTCATGTGTTAAAGCTACATTCTCTCTCCTGACCACCAGGGGGCGACTCCTCTGGTTGTATAGAAGTCTATACTTCATATGTTAAAGCTGCATTCTCGCTAGTGTCCACCAGGGGATGACTCCTCTGGTTGTATAGTAGTATATGCCTCTTGTATTAACACTGCATTCTCTCTCCTGACAACCTATGGTTGTATAGAAGTATATGCGTCACATGTTAAACCTGCATTCTTTCTACTGACCACCATGGGGCGACTCCTCTGGTTGTATAGAAGTATATGCTTCATGTGTTGAAGCTGCATTCTTTCTACTGACCACCAGGGAGCGACTCCTCTGGTTGTATAGAAGTATATGCTTCGTGTGTTAAAGCTGGATTCTCTCTCCTGAACACCAGGGGCGACTCCTCTGGTTGTATAGAAGTCTATGCTTCAACGTGTAAACGTGTAACAACGTGTAAACTCGGGGCAGGTTCTCACCTCTTCTTCTTTATGTTTAATTTATTCCCCCTGACATTTTCCAGATGGGTTTGAGGAAGGCACCAGATGCCCCGCTTGTATCCGTCTGAGCCGTGTCGTTTTTACTGCTGTAATGGCCGAGACACAGCGGCCCATGAATCACACCAGGAGCTGTGTGTGTGTGTGTGTGTGAGTGTGTGTGTGTGTGTGTGTGTGAGGGGGGTCAAGCTCACGAAGTCGGGGATCAAACCGAGGGTTGAGCGTCCGGCTGGATCAGCAGCTTTTTTTGGCTGTTTTAAGTGCAGAAAGATTGAATCAAGAGCGGGAAGAAGCAAGGTGTCCTGGCGTGTGTGTGTGTGTGTTTGTGTGTGTGTGTGTGTGTGTGTGTGTGTGTGTTTCCTCAGGGCTGGAGCAGGTAAAGCAGAAGGTGCGAGCTCTACATGCGCTGTACTATACACACGCTCAGGTGTGCACATCGTTTTCGCGTTTGCGTTCGGATGCGCTCACCCGTACGTGCGACCGGGAGGTGTTAACGAGGACACCTGGCTGTTGGCTTTGCAGGTTTTCATTTCCAAAAAAAGGTTTCTCCTCGTTAGCGCCGTCTCAAGGCTGTGATCCGGTCTGGAGGTGTTGGCCTTTTTTCTTTCGTCTATTTCTGTTGCATGCTTCTTTTTTTTCATCTTTTGACTGATTATTATATGTTTCCTTTACTGTGTTGTTCTTGCATACATGATGTACAATGCAATCAAAAGTGTGTTTGATTCTCCTACAAGCAGGAAATATATCGTAAAAAAGGGTTGTAGTATTCTCAGCAGATTTCTATATATAGTATTTAAGAGCTTCAACACTCGCTCGCGGCTATTTTTCTCATGAGGATGACACCAGTCAAACATTCAGAATGGCCCCTTGATGTGATATCGTAGTGGGATGATGTTGACAGTCAGGAGTTCATTTTTCCTGCTCGAGGTCTCCAAGTTCTCAAACTGCTGCTGCAGATAAGGCGCTTGGTTGACCAGCTGTTACGCTTGGCAGGAGATGGAAGGTGAGCCCTCTCCGCCGGTCTGAGCGGTGCATCATCATCATCATCATCATCACTGATGCTGTTATAATAAATCTGCTGCTGAACCCGAACAGCATGTTTCATTAGAGGCGCATGTGGAGCACGAGGAACCGGACAAAGTAATGAACAGCCACCGGCTGACAAGTCGTCCCAAATTAGATTCAGAGTCGAAATTGTGGGTCTATGTTTGTGAAGTTAGGGATAGAAGTCTATGCTTTGTGTGTTAAGGCTGCATTCTCTCTCCTGACCACCAGGGGGCGACTCCTCTGGTTGTATAGAAGTCTATATAAGTGACTCTACTTCTCTCTTGATGTATTTCCTCAGTAAACATTGTAAACATGAGTTTATGTCTCAATTTCTAGTTTCAAGTCTTCTTCTATGCAGCGTGATGTTCATTTAGTAAATTATGGTCATTTAGAGTCAAACAGACCATAAAGCAGGGGACGCTTTAGGGGCGGGGCTACCTTTTCCTTGTTCCTGTCATTGGGACACTGTTTCCTTTCCTCATCAACTAACCCCTTCCCCTCTCTCTCTCTCCAGCCGTCCCGGACCCAGACGGCGATCCCTGTCGCAGGACGTACTGCGGTCGCGGCCGGCAGTGCGTCCTGATGGCGGAAACCGGCCGCGCCGAGTGCGTCTGCCAGGAGAAATGTCGGCCGTCCTTCGTGCCGGTGTGCGGCTCGGACGGCCGGTTCTACGAGAACCACTGCGAGGTTTACCGCACCGCCTGCCTGGAGAGGAGACGGATCTACGTGGTGCACACCAAGGACTGCTTCTTCAAAGGTAGAGCTCCTCCTCTTCCTCTTCCTCTTCATCTGATGCTCTGAAGCTGCAGAGGGACGACGCACACAATTGCACACCCTTTAGTGCAACAAGTATTGCATTAGATGCATTAGATGCTGGGAGCAGGTTAACTGCTAGTAGTTGCAAAAATATAAAATAATATTGGTGATGATTCATTTTTATGTATTCATTTGATTGAAATCAAAATAATGAATCCTGCGATTTATTGAGGAAAATTATGCAAATTTGAGATAAACTGACTTTGAGTCCATTCTGACACAACTCTAGAAATGTCCTCTTGTTTCAGAATTATTTCAATTAAGATTTTTCTGTAGAACTTTAGACTAGACGAGAACTTTTTCCTTCTCAATCACAAGTCTGATACCTGCACTTGTGCGTCAGCTGATACCGAGTGCCGATCCGATCCCGGTACAATCGTCTTTTGGCAGTGGCGGGCCCGTCAGGGCCAGCTCAACTAAAACAGCTGCCGTAGGTAGCAAATCCACGGCCCGCAACTGTCTTTTAAGGTGCAGCATATCGGCGAAGGAGTGAGCCATCTCGCTTCTTTTCCCATCTCTGCCGAGAGTCGCACATGCTCAGTGCGGACCGGGTCGAGTCCGATTAGCGCCAAATGAGCCGACGGCGTGATATCGGATATGTCGACTCTCCGGCAATGTAGGTTTCATCAGAGCCATTTTTCAGGTTTTTTTGCAGTGTAACTGCTGCTCCAGCACAGAGACACAGCGATGCTGTGTTGAGTCTTTGATGTCTGGCTGCAGGTGTGGCACAGTTTAACACTTCTGATGCTTCTTTTGTGAGCGAGTATTGCCCCCAAACTGATGTTCTGGTACCCGCGAGGCGCAGTGGGGCTTCAGTCTGATGTGGTAACATTTAAACAGGAAACATAGTCGCAGGCAGGCAGACAAAGCAAATGTTTTCGTCACATGTTTCCATCTGTGGAGCTCTTGTCTCGCGCATCAATCACAGAGGGAAGCACGCCGTGTCTGTCGGCTGAAAATGAAGGAATGAAATCATTGGCTGTTGTTGTTTTTTGTTGGTCCTTACATCTGTGGCTCTGGGTCGAGTTAGTCGGGGAAACCACAGGTTGTTTTGATTGTGTTTATCTGTGTCCACCTCCACTGTGTGTGTCTCCTCTGCACACACACACACTGGCATCTAGATCATCTTATAGCAGCATCCTTAAAGTGATGTAACGACGCATCTTTTTAATGCCGTGTTTTCACGGAGGAGCTAAACAGTGTACATATGTTATCAACAGGCTGGGATCCCAGCCAAGACGTAACACTTCTCCTTGCACTTGCATTGCTCATGCAAACATTCACACATAGAAATGTCCACACAAACACACACTCACACACACACACACACACACGTATAACTTTCGAGAGGCTCCTCCCCTCTGCTACATCAACATCCTCGCACAAATTACCGGCGGGTTACTGTGGATCACCGTCTCTCTGGTGGTAAATCAATGGAGTCTTTGCTCCTTGGCTATCACTTAATTAGCAATAAAAAAAGTGCACTCTCAGCATTATCGTCAGCCCGGTCGCTCCATCATGACTTCGATTTCCAGGTGACAAGTGGCGGGGGAGGCGGGGCTTCCACTAGTTTCACTCACATTCATTAAAATGTCTCTTTTTTGGTCTCAGTCTGGATTCAAGGATGCATTGATGGCAAAATACCAGTGGTCAAAGGTCACAAAAATGTCTTATAGGATAAAATTATGTTGGATCTATGTTGTGTTCTCTTTTTTTAAGGTGTAGGTTCATGATGCAGTCACACAGGCATCCGTACCGTGCGCCCTGTCGGCGTCTCCTCGTCTTCAAATTTAGTTTTTCCAGGTCAGACGAGACTTAAAAATCTCCCGTAATCCCTCAGGATGTTAAAACAGAAAGTAGGAGCCATAGGTATTTAGAGTGCACGGTTTCATGTCAACGCGGTGCAAAAAAACAGCCACACACACACACACACACACACACACACACACACACACACACACACAAACATGGCAGCATTTTTAGTCCTATCACGTCAGGGAGGGAAGGATTCCTGGCAGACACAACCATGCATAGCTAATCCACATTAGGGCTGTTCAGTCGGCACATTAGGCTTAGGCTGAGATGTCTGAATGCAAACCAGCAGGAGACGGAAAATGTTGGAAATCAGTCAGATGTCACGGGAATTACGGGTGTGTGTGTGTGTGTGTGTGTGTGTGTGTGTGTGTGTGTGTGTGTGTGTGTGTGTGTGTGTGTGTGTGTGTGTGTGTGTGTGTGTGTGTAATTTGAAAGTAATTATTGCACCTGACATACAAAGACATTATTGGAAAGCATGTCTCACGGTGTGCTCTGCTGGAGACATTATCCGCAATAATTGTTTATTTTGTTTAGCACGCACCACAGAGGAGACCCTGCAGTCCCCCCGCTGGCCTGCAGGGGGCTCGGTTTGGATGATGCGACGCGTGGATCATCCAAAAAGTTTTTTTTTTCAACGGTATTACGTGAAATGAGATTTGGGGGAACGATGCGGTATTTGCTGATGATATTCACTTCAGGGTCCTGAAATCAATAAGTGACGATGTCGTGAACCCCATTTAACTCTCACACACACAGGTCAAAGTCCCCACCGGGATGGAAGTACAAGAACACACACACACTAACGTAACACTCCACCAACTAAACAAATGGTTGCATTTACTATTGAATTTTACATAATTTAATGACTATTCAAGATTGAAGAATACATCCAGATTATCCATGTTTACACTCTGCGTCATTTTTTATATTTATATTTGTTTTTACATTTTCTTTCAAGGCTCCTTTTTTCCTTTTTGAGCGGCCTGAGCTGAGTTAATGCTCGACGGCGATACTTGTTTTATTTACTCTGAGTCGCAGAAAGAGCCCCTCAGAGAGGAAAATGGATCCATCGGCTCCCTTCGAGCCGTGTGGCAAAACCTTTTCGGGCTTCCTTGCGCACATTTTGCTTTCAAATTTGATAAACCTAAAAGCTCCGCCGTGAAAAGCGATTTCCCCGTCTGCTGCGGGGCGATGGTCAAAGTCACAGTCTGGATTTTTTTTTCGAAGCTTCCGACTCCTCGTATCCTGGATTATCGGGATTCTCTGAGTCCGAAAAGAAAGAGGAGCTGTGCGGAGCTGCTGAACCTCCCGTCACCGACTCCCTCTTAGAGGTGATTTGAGGTTTTTGTTTGTGCGTAAGGCTCTGACATCATCACAACCTCTTCTGTTCACGGTTCCACCAGCAGGTCACTGAGGACGTCCTGCTGCTGCCTCCAGGCTGCAACACACCCTCCGTCCTCCTCTCTGCCCGCATGAAATACCACCCGCACGTCGTGGCAGTCAGACGCCACGACATTCGGCATTACGATCGCGCCGGGAGATACAAAGATTCGACTCAAAAATGCATTAGCTTTTGCGTTTTAGTGCTACTTTTAGCATCAAATAATCACCCGAAACAGCCGGCCCGAGGGGGATTCAACTCGCCGGGTTTAAGGACGGCCGCTCCGTGTGGGAGGGGCCCCTCGTGGTCGCTTCCTCCATGGCCAACCGGCTCCCGATCGGCTTTAAAAAGGCCCCCTGGTGAAGTGGTGGTCTTCACAGATCCCTTAACCCGGACTTAGTGCTCGCTGCTCCCTCTCTCTCTCTCCCTCAGGACGAGCGAGGCGACCCACCCGACCCGTCTTGCTTTGTGGGCGGGACTAGAAAACCGTAAACTATATATATGTATATTTTTTTCATTCATTTGACACATTGAACAAATTTCCCGCTCACTTGGTCGTCGTAGATCTTCTCTGTTCCGACAAAATCTACAAACAATAATAAAATCCTTCAAAATTTGACTGAATGTTTCTCTGACTCGTCCTGAGTGTCTTCTAGCGGCATCGCTTCATTCCTCGCGCGTGTTTTCCCGGCTAAAACCCTAAAGATACAACAAAGTTTAAAAGATAAATTAAGGCAGGCAATGTGAGGTGACTTCTGTCACGGCAGATTACTTTTTAGTTTGAATCTTTTTCACATATTTTTTGGCTGTATAGAGTATGTTACCGAGCTAGCGGGGAGCTAGCTTCAGCGCTAGCTTGCCGAAGGTAGGAGCGGCTTGTAACCCGACTTTTACGGTATATAAGCCAGACACGGCAGCTCAACTTCACTTTTATCCGTTTTGTTTTATTTTACATTTAAAACAAAGCAAAGATTTAATGGCTCGAACTCGACCTGTTGAGGCGAAACACAGTCGTAAGGAAAAGTTCAATCCGTTGGTGCCTTCGGCGGCGGCTAAAGGCGGCTGAAGCTTATGACCGATCGCCTCGGTGTGAACTCTGTGATTGGAGATGTTGGTGGTGACTGACAGGTCGGGAGATTGCATTTCAGGTGAGAAGGATGACTTTAAACGGCGTCTCCGTTCACGCCGTCTTCGGCGCCTTTGTGATTAGCCGGAGCTTTAATCCACAATGATTCAACAGCAGGTGCAAGACGTCGCATAATACCATTACAATGACAACAGGAGAAGAAGAAAAGCTAATAAAAATGCCATATTCAAATGTAAATAGTGAGCCGTTACACACCAGAAACAGATGAATGGCTTGTCATTGTTACACATTTTCAATAAGTTTAATCCATTTTTTTAGGATTTCTCTAAGCTAGTGTGAGCTCTCCGCTCTGCAAAGACACGGCGGAGGAACACACACCAAGTGGAAGCGTCGGGAACGGCACGAGGGTAAATTATTTGGGTTATTTGAGCCCACGGACGGATATCAAGCTGCACTCAGACCTGGCAACCCGTCGGGATCCAGCGGCTTGAAACAGGCTTGTTCCTTGAGGATGTGCGTGTTCGGAAGTTGAGTTATCATTGTCCTAAAAACACAAAGGGATTAATTAGCAGGTCGTGGACGGTGAAGGACAAGCTCGTTCGTCCGAAACCATCAGAAAGAAAACAGCTAACGCAGTCCTGTTCTTCGCTTTCTTCTGTTAGCTTGCGGTCGTCTGCAGGATCCTCCGCTAAACCCTAAGATTACGTAACATACTGTACGTCGATTATGTAGCGTGTGCGCCGATAGCGGCGATTTGGAAACCGACCAGCGCGTTAAACCAGCCGGCGTGGTGCTGATCTAAGAGCTGCGTCTTCAGTTGACTCAAACTTCTTGTTTTTCTGAGGACAATTCAAACTTCCTCGTCTGTAAACCAACGTTCCCGACTGTTAGTTTTGCGTCATCTTAGATTATCTTGAAAAGACAAGACACTTAATGCTAAATTGCTCCCCGGGCGCTTCACTTGGCGCCGCCCACTGCTCCTTCAAATACTAAAGATGTCTGAACTAAGACGAATAAAGTTTCTTCTTTTCAAAATAAAAGCGTTGCAACATTTCATTAAGCAGGAGCTCCTTGCTCTCTCCCTCTCTTCCTCTTTGACTCCCTCTCTCCCTTTCTTCCTCTCTTCCCTCACTTCTTCTCTCCCTCTTTGCTTCTCTCTCTTTTTCTCTTCCTCTGTTTCTTTATCCATCTCTCTCCCTCTCTCCTTCTCTACCTCTTTCCACCTCTCTCTCTCCTTCTCTCTTTCTCTCCCTCTCTTCTCTCCATCTCTCATCTCTCCCTTTAGCCCTCTCTCCTTCTCTCTCTATCCCTCTATCCATCTCTTCCTCTCTTCCTGCCATTCTGGTTCCTCTTCATCATCACCACCTCGTTCCGCTAGCTGGTTGTTGCGTTAGCCATCAAAGCTCTTTAGTGTGTGTGTGTGTGTGTGTGTGTGTGTGTGTGTGGGTGTGTGTGTGGGCGCTCTGCAGGATGTTTAAAATCTTTTGGACTCACTTTAAAGAAGCTGGAGCCATTGGGGTTTCCTCACTTGAAGAACGACTCGTCGGATTAATCCCTGTTCTAAATGATAATCTGCTGACGTGACGATAATCTGAATCCGTCCTTCACAGACTCAACAGGTGGAGCAGGAGGTTTACTACGGTCTGCCAGGTACATTATCATTTAAATTTTTCATATCACATTTTCATCTTCAGTCCACCTTTGAGCCTGAGAAGCTTCAGAAAGATGAACTCTTTAATTCTCCGTCACGTTTCCTTCATTCATCCTGCGACAGCCCTGTTTTATAAGAAGTGACACCGTGTGTGACTCGTTTTTATTAAGTGACTCGTTTTTATTAAGTGACTCGTTTTTTAATAACGCTCACAGTTGAACTAAACTGTTTCTGGGGGCAGAACCCGTCCAGGTCACATGACGCACCGACGGATCAGACGTGACCGCGTGACTCTCTGTTAGGTTAATGAGGACTAAAGCCGGACTGGGCTGCCAGGTGTGACACACACACACACACACACACACACACACACACACACACACACACACCTAACACCCTCCAGGCTTCCCCTGACAGCCCTTTATTTGTTACGCCGGGCTTATTAACGAGCGGCCCAACTATCCTCATCTTTCTTCTCATGTTTTTTTTTTTCCCACAACACCTTCTTCCCCGTTTCGTCTCCACGGTCACGTGGCTCTTAGCTCGTTAGGTTGATTCCCTGTGTGTTTGTGTGTGTGTGTGTGTGTGTGTGTGTGTGTGTGTGTGTGTGTGTGTGTGTGTGTTGGGATGGATGCCCTGTCCCAGATAGAGACGTCCCCTGGTCCGGCTCTGGTCCCCTGCCTCATAAACATAATTTTCCCCGATGAAAATAGAAAAGTTCTCCTTGTCCACGCCCCCCATCGCCGCTGGGGGACGTGTTCAAGGAGACTGCACCAGAACTGTGGTTCTGTTCGGCGATACGGTGGAAGAACTGGACTTCTCTAGTCTACCGACCACGCAAAGCGCCCCAACACTCACCCATTCACACCCTGATGGGAGGGGCTACCGTCAGGACGATCTAACCAATCACACGGCCCGTTGAAATGGGTCCGTTTTCGGATACGATGGGGAAATAGCAGTGGCGGTATAGCCGTGTGGATTCAGACCTTCAATGGGTGCCGTGTAGTCCACATCACGGGCGGACTGGGAGGGAAAAGTCTCCCTGGAGTTACTGTCACAGACCGACACATTGAATACACCTTCACACAGTCCAAAAAAAACTATTTTTTTTAAAATTATGAAATAGCTAAACCTTTGTGATTCTGTTTAGGCCTTCAGAGACGTCTTAGAAAGCCCTGATGGTCCGCCACAGGGAAATAATAACACCACGTGAACGCATGCAATTTCATGAAGCTATAAACATAACTCGGCTACTATTTAACAAACACCAACTTTGTATTTTATTTTTTTTTAATTATACAATAGCTAAACCTTTGTATTTTTTTTTAGCTAGTTGAGGAATGACGGTAGTAAACGTGAACATTCATAAATTATCCCAACTTTGTTATTATTCAGCATGACATCTTATTTAAGGAGCTGACGCCCCGCATGACCCGCCCCACGCCGCCTCTGATTGGCTCGTAGCAATCGGCCGTAATCCAAGATGGCGGCCAAATAAAAAAAGGCTTCAAACCACATGAGTGACTTCTTCTGCTTGGTCTACGGTCCCGAGCCGGTCTCTAAATGACTGACGGAGGATATTTATTCCTCTCTGAACGCCCACATGGAGACAGTTTGCTCCTCTGGCTGTTTTCATGTAAATATTATTGAGCAGAAACTCTTGAAAACTGAGGCAACATGGCTCCCATTATTACACTGAAAACATTTGTTTGTTGTCACTCATCAGGGAGATATTAGCGTGTGTTTTAATTAGTTGGTTCCCACTCTGGCTCCCTCACAAAGGAACCCAAATGACAAACCGAAGAAAGACAACAGAATCAAATCTTTAATTTCTTTGGCATCCTTCGTCGTCTTCTGGCCAAAAACGAGCGCCAACGAATCGGAGCGACGCAGCGGAGGACGGACGAGCTGCTGGAGGACGAGCGGCGCCGAGGACGAGCTTTTTGTTTGTAAATCCCTTTGGATTCATGAACACCTTTTCTAAACGCAGTTAATGTTTCATGAGCCGCGTCTTGAATGTGTTTTCGTATAATTGAATTTGCAGAAAGCTTTTCAGTCGGTTTTGTCCCCGATTCCTCGTTCACGGCCTCCAGGTCGAGTCTCCAGGCTCACGGCTCTTTGTTCCTTTGTTCTTCGTCTTCTCTAACACCGACTTACTCATCTCCCTTCTCCTAGTCTGAGCCCACACACACACACACACAATTACACACACACACTCAGACGTGCCGCTTCTGTCATGACGAAAACAAAAATAATCTCTTCTGAAAGAGAGTGTTTGTTCGTGCCTAAGATATTTGGACACGCTTGTCACCGCGCCGCCATTCGCTGTCACTTTGCCTTTTTTTTCCCCAGCGTCTCGACGTGTCCATGATGTTTAAGCGGCGGCGGCGGCGGCGGCGGCGCGGTCGCTCGGCGGCCCGATGCCCGGCCTTTTTTTTTTTTTTTCCGCACGACCTTATTGAGGATTTGATTGACTTTTAATTTGCGGTGCCGGCGTTTGGGACGCACACACTCGCGTCCTCGTTTCATCCCTCACGTCGTCTCCAGTCGAGCTAACAGGCGGCTAACTGAAGCTCTCTGTCTGCTTTCATTACCGTTCATATCGCCTCTCCTTTTAAAAAAAAAAAAAAGAAGCCTGTTTGACGAACGCTTTCCGAACAACCGAGAGGTTTTTAAAGTGACGAATGAATGAATTTGGAAACATCTCCGGCTGCAGCGGCACTTCAGACGGCGGTAAAGTGATGCTCCTCCGCCGCCGCCGCCGCCGCTTAGTGAACTATCGTCCTCAGGGGATGGAGAGGCGTCGCTCCGTCTCCATGCAGATCCCCCCCGCCACACTTTTCCACAGACCGCTTTCACTCCCTCTCTATCTCTTTCCGCCCTCATTTCCCCCTCGCTACGCCCCCAATACGCTGCAGACGGAGGATTTGAGTGACTCCGTCAAGCTTCTCGCTGCTCTCCTCCGCTCGGCCTTAAATTGGTTCAGAGCTTAAGGAGAGTGTGAGCCAGGAGAAAAATACAACAACAAAAATAAAGATACAAGCGTCACCTCGAGGCAAAGTGACCCTGGGTAGGAAGGGAAAAAAATAATGTATGTCCCTGACACACACACACACACACACACACACACACACACACACACACACACACACACACACACACACACACACACGAGCCGCTCTAAAGATCGTTGCGTCCACATTGAAGTGTGCAGCTGCTGCTATTCTTTTTATTTGTCGCCCGCGTGGCGTCCTGTGTTTCCTCTCCTCCTGGAGAGACTTGTGTTGGATCTTGACTTTGGTAAACTGTGTTGAGAATAAAATGCAATCTCACACTCGCACGTGCACACACACACACACACACACACACACAGCGAGAGTGTGGAGACGCCGGGCGCCGACTTTAATACCCCGTGATGTATACACAGGGACACGCAATGCAGGATGGGTAAAGATGATGTCGCTGTGCTGACTGGCGCGCAGGATGCCTCTGCTGGAAGGATCGCACTGAGAGCATCCTTCAATCTGAACAACAGCACAACATCACAACTTGTTCCAGAAGCTTCTGCAGCCGCCGCTCGCGTCCTCTCGCTCTCATGACCGTCGGCTAATCTGTGATTGGCTGATTTACTGGGCGGCGGCATGAAGCGACACCCGCTGCAACGAAGAGCGTCTTTATTCGGCTGACGTGTTGTTTGCGTGTGTGTGCTAACAACTTAGCTGACTTTTACAGTAATGGTAAAAAGATAAATATATATATTTATATATCTATTTAGCGACGCGGTGCCCTTGGCGCTGATTATTAGCAAGAGCAGCATCGGCGCTGCAACATAAGTCGCTGACGCCGGACAGCGCCGTGGTTCTGGGACCCGAAGGGAGGAACGACCCCGACAGCTGCCGGGGGGGAAGTTATCAGCCCGTGTTATTGTGTTGAAGCTCATCCTCCCCCTCGCCCCCCCGCCTCCAGCCGCCCGGTGATTTCCTCAGAGAACACGGCCGGCACCGACGGGTTCTGCTGACCTTTTTTTTTGTTGTTGTCGTCGTCTTAGCGCCCATGTTGCAGGTCCCCCCACCCCCTCCTCCATCGAGGTGAGCCTCCATCTGGTCGCTGTCGGGACGCCTGCTGGCGACTCGGGCGGCCGCGATTTACAACTCGCTCCTTTAATTAATTAGATTGAGTGTTTGTAGTTCGCGAAGACGTATAAGTGTGTGAAAGAATTCAATCACAATTTCTGGCATCGTCCAACAACTCGTGAGTTTTGGCAACGGTCGGGTGTTTGTTCAGTTTCCTCGTCCGCTCTCGCGCGACCTTCATGACTCAAGCTCGTTGCTGTCGGTGGCTCCGCCCGGTCGGAGTGCCGATGGTCACCGGTTCCTCGTAAAAGGATCCATCGCATCTAACGACCACTATAAACACCCTACACCACCGTTCACCCGTTCACACCCACCCATTAATGCATCCATGCAGGGCAACGGTGTGACGACCTCACCGGCTACGAAAGGGGTGAGTTTTAGTTGACGCTCCTCCGTCAGGGTTCACGCTTGTCATGTCTCGCAGGAGATGCTTTGGCATTTTCACCGCACTAGTTTCTCCTCTCAAATATTTTCCCTAGAAATGTCAAACCGCCCCCAAACCCTCCGCTCCACCGCCCCCTGACACTAAAACCTGTTAAACGCTGATGCTTGAAACTGAATCTTTAGGTTGCGTCAGCTTTTTGTCGACGATGGTGGAAACCAGTCAAAAGCGAGCTGCCAAAAAACATTATTACTACTCCCTCTCGCTTACGTCGCGCCGCACATGTGGATCTTTTTTCACGCAGCCCTCCGGTTGAAGTGTCAGATACGGAGACAAAGTATCACCCGAAAAAGCATCGATGACAACTAAAAGCTTCTTGAACTAAATAACGCTGTCGTGAAAAATGAGATTGTGGGGGGGGGCGGAGGCGTGACTGTGATTACATTCACCAAATCCTGTTCGCTCCTGATGCAACATCAGATATTTAGTTTGGCCCTCGCTGATTATCATGCAAAACAGTTGCATCAGTCGAGTGCGCCGCGCGCCGCCGCCGCCGCCGCCGCGAGATCTGCCAGGCGATGGATTAGCCGCCGCACTTCAAGTGAATTACTCACAGCTGGGTGGAAGGCGACGGACGCTTATTACTCGCGACTCTCGCCGCTCGCTCGTCTGCATTTTAAGCGTTTTCTTTTTTTTGTCCGAGCGAGTGATTAGAGGCTCGCCGAAAAAAGGACGCTTTGTGGCGCACTCGTCCACTAAAGGGGTCAAACCCCCGCGACCTTGAATCAGTCTGTGATCCCCTGGAGGACTTCCTGTGTCCCGCACAACCCACTGAAAACAATTAGCTTGTAGCGCACCCTTAGCTCAGACTTAGCGCGGCTCCATGCGCTTATCCCTGCATGTGTGTGTGTGTGTGTGTGTGTGTGTGTGTGTGTGTGTGTGTGTGTGTAATTAATAGCTAAACTGTTAATTGGCATCATTACCATTCCTTGAATCATGGCCTACTTCTAATGCAAGACGGCGGTCGTAATCCCGAGCTGTAATGAGCGCTTGTAATGTTCACAAACCATGTCGAGGAAACTTCTAGGTTTTTTTTTTTTGTTCTCTTTTTCAACACAAGGAATATTGAGGAAGAAATAGTTCAGGAATCTAGACACTGCGTGTTTGTGTGCAGGTGCTGCGGAACCGGCTTAATTTAATTGTGAATTATTAACATAATGTAAAGCGCTGTTGGTTATCAGAGAACACAAAATACACCAGGATGAGAAAGTACGTTATTGAAGTAGCTATGTGCATATTTATGTGCATGTGTGTGTTCAGGTTTTTGTACAAATAATAAGTGATACAAAAAAAGCTTTTGCTAACCTCCTTAGCCATCTCGGCTAAATGATTAGAAAGATGGAAAGGATTGTTGCTTTAAATATTAGCAGGATGAAGAAATTACCCGCTGTTGTGCTTATGTTCCTGTAAACTGGTGCAGCCGTGCAATTAGCGAGCTAACTAGCCGGTATCTCGCTACTTAGCTCTCTTGCTAACTCCGCCATGCTTTCATGCTGCACCGGCTACAGGAAAATGATCCGAGAAAGCGTTGAGGAACTCCCAAGATGATTTAGAAGGGAGATCTTTCTTTTCTTCCATTTCTGTCTTACATAAAATACAACAGAGCTAACGCTCGACCTGTCGTACGCCGCCAAACTTCACATCCCATTCTTTCGTTTGTGCTGCAGACAAGAGCGACTCTCCCGGCAGGTGATAACACCTCTAATGTGTCGATGGCCCCGTTATCTCGTTAGACGTCGTCACCTCCACCGCGACCATGAGAGCCGGTGTCTGCTAGCTTACCCGCGCGCGACGCTCGGACGCTGTCGTCCGCCGGCGCGCGCGTCGCGCAAACTCGCCGCAGGACGGAGAGGAAAGGTTGATAATTGAAATCCTGAGTGGCGGATTGCTCTCATAGTAAACAAACACTGCATACTTTATCTCCAGTAATTGCTTCTGAAGAGTGCGGCGCTGCAAAGCACACACCGAGCACCCGCGGGAGCGAGGACAGAGAAAAAAAGAATGGAGGAAAAAAAAAAGGAGAAAAAAAAAAAAGCTCTTTTTTCCTGCAGGGTCATTTACCACGGAACGCTGCACCGGCGGTGTGATCGGGGGCTTCAATGACAGGGCAAAGACACACTTACTCCCGTGACTGACACACACACACACACACACACACACACACATTGCACGCCGGCGTCCAGGCCCTGAGCTCACCGAGCCACTTCCGTCTCTGTCGTCCTTTTTTTGGGAGCGACGGAGCGAGCGTCCCTGCAGCTACACTTGGCCTCTCTCCTCTCTCCTCTCTCCTCTTTCCTCTCTCCTCTTTCCTCTCTCCTCTCTCCTCTCTCCTCTCGCTCTGTGTCCCCGGAGCCCCGACCCAGCTCGCCTCTTCCCTTCCTCTCTTTCATCTCCTCTCCCCTTTATCCCCCTCTTCCCTCCTCCCTGCGACTGTCCTCGCTAGTTATTCACTCATCCACTTCACTCTCCGTCCCCTGAAGGCCCGATACCCGCTTGTCCATGTCCTCTTTTTCTTTCTTTCTTTTTTCACTCCTCGCAGTGCTTTTTTTGTGTGTTTTATCAACCCTCCCTGCGCGGGGTCTCGGACCGCAACTTAGCTAACGGTGAAGCGGGCGGTCCGATCAAACGGCAGCAACTTTTTCCTCGACGATACAATTTGTTTTCCTCTTGTGCCTTTTTTTAATCAGCCTTCAGTCCAACACGAGGCCGCCTCACAGACGAGACAACTTGAGACTGTTTTCTGCCTTCAGAGCAGCCCGGCCTCCAAGAAATGTTTGTATTACTAAAGCTTTAATCTGCCTCCAGACATTTCTCTTCCTTTGATATTCTCTCGCTCCACTTTTGCATCCACCCTCTCCTGGAGGTCTCTCTTCCTCTGCCATCTCCTCTCTTATCCTACAGTGTTTCACTTCGACTTCTTTCTCCTCTTCTCTCCCGACTCGTTCCCTCACCTTCCCCCTTCTTCTTCTTCCTCCATCCCCCCTGGAGGCGAGCCCTCCGTATTGAGTTATCCCGCCTTCCCTCATGTCGCAGCCCGTCTTAGTGTGACTGTCTCCTGCAATAATCCGTCTCGCACAAAGAGCCACTTTGAGTCCCCGGAGCTCCGATCCGGGCCACGGCGCCGCCTCTCCAACCGGTTCACAACTGAGGAGAACAGAGTATTGACAGTAAACCCCAAATAGCTAATACCTGGTGTTAAATTGTTGCACTGATTGTGAACCTGCGGTTTTAAAAACACCCTCCATTTGAACTATCAAGTGTTGAAGTGCGTTTGATAAGTTGCGGTTGAAAAAAAGGCAATAAAATGCAATATATCGCAATACTCTATATATCGCAGCATCGGGATGATGTCACAGTATTGTGACAATAGCGCAGTATCGTGATAATATCACAGTATCGCGATAATATCAAAGTATTGTGATAATATTACAGTATCGTGATAATATTACAATAGTGTGATAATATCACAGTATCGCGATAATATCAAAGTATTGTGATAATATTACAGTAACGTGATAATATTACAATAGTGTGATAATATCACAGTATTGTGATATGGTGAAGTATTGTGATAATATTACAATATCGTGATAATTTTGCAGTATCGCGACAACATCACAGTACCGTGATAATATTACACTGTTATGATATTATCACAGTATCGTGATAATATTGAAGTATCGTGATAATATCACAGTATTGTGTCAACAGCGCAGTATCAAAATAATAGAACAGTATCATGATAATATCGTGAGAATATCGTGATATTACTGCAGTATCGTGATATCGTGGGACCTCTGGTGATTCCCACCCCTGATTGTTTCGCGAGTCGTCATCAGTTTACAAGCTCATCCCAAACCAACACAAATCACACCCGTTGGCGGACAGATTGCCGGTTGGCCACCAGATTGCATTGCCCTATTTTCCTCCCCACGCGGACTGTTTACCTGCATCCCACCAAAGACTAGAACCTGATCTGCATGTGAATCTGTTCATAGAAATGCAGCAATGCCAGATATTTTTGCTTTTCTGGAGAGGGGATTGCTCGCTGTAGATACATGACGGAGAGTTGCTGCTTTATTGCGTTGCTTCTCGGTGTGTCACGGTACTTATCCTCATCTGGCGCGCTGTCGGTGGGGGAGCGGTGCGGCTCCCTGAGTGATTAAGCATCTTGTGCATTCAAACAAGTGCTTGCCACTGCGGCAGGATTTGATACTTCAAGTGCACTCAATTAATTGAAGCCCATTATCAATAAGAGGCTGCGCATCATCCCTTAGATCTCCCTCTGATTGGATTCAGCAACGCACGAGGATCAACGGCGTTAATTAGGGATTTACAAGGAGGTGGGGGCATCGGAAAATAAACGTGTGCGTCTGGTGCGATCAATTAAAAAAAAGAGAAAAAAAACACACACACACACTCTCCGAACGACATGCGCTTTGACTCACTTCCTGGTCGGTGGCTGAGGCTGGAATGAGCTGCTCACATTGCGTTAGCGGGTCATGTATTTCATGGCCCGATGGAGAGAGAGAGCGCATGTGATAGACAAGGCAAGACATTAGCAGGCATGAGGAAAAAATGAGGTGATGCCGTAATCACATGTTTGCCCTGACCTTGTGTGGAATGGGTTAACCTAAACAGATGTGCACATACACACGAATACACACACACACACACACTGGAGCCGGCTGCACAGACTCTCCTATACATTTACATATCAACGCTCACACACACACACCCGCGGATACACATATTTTTCTAATACGATTACCTCGGCAGACATTTATAGACCCAGTTAATCTAACGGCGAGAGCGGCGCGCCGTTCCATATATTTGTGTTTAATTCCAATTAAACCTGGGCTGTAGACAGACTCATTTTCTAAACCAATTACTCTGGGAGGAGATAAAATGCAGGAGCAACCTTTGAACAACCCTTTTTTCTCTCCATGAAATCTCTCACCGAAGTTTAAAAAAAAAAAAGAGCCAGATTGTCCAAATCTCTCGGTGAAAACGAGGCGGCTCGGCCGCAATAAACCGCCGCTGACATTTGTCAGATTTATGTTTGCGGGAAGTGCGACCGCGTCCGTCTTTCTTAGGCTAAAACAGCTAATCGAGGTGCAGCTGAGTGCGCCCTGAGCTCCGTATAAGTCACTCTTCAAGATGATGCATTGTGGGACGACAGGGCGGCTCAGGGGGTACAGCTGTTCCTGGATTATAAGAAATGGATTATTTGGGGGTGTCTCAAGACGTTTCTTATGACGATATCTTCGGCAGATTACGTAAGAATTTGTTTCATTCAATAACTTTAACCTTGAGTATCGACAAAATAAATACTAATGTACAGCTTCAACGTAATTGTAAGTAAGTACAACAATATTTTGCACCATTTATACAGACTGAGACGGTTCATTCTCAACCTTGGAGGCAGCAGATGACGAAACAATCCCACTTCAAGGTCCATTTAGTCTCCGTTCTGGGGCTCTTGATCATATCGCATGATTCTCATCAACAGATGGAGCCCATTATGTCTTAATAAAACTATTAACTGAGCATTGGCAGGAGCACAACTTGGGAAAACATTCAGAATTATGCAGAAAAAAAACCCTTAAACCCTCTCCGACATTACATGAAACATGGTGCAATTTTAGGATTATGGTATTACAACCATACTGTATTATCTTACTCGTGCTTCATTGCAGATTTCAAACCCCCTGATGCTTCTTCACCCACTGACCTTGAAGCCGCCCCGATAATTAAACCTCCTTACCCCTCACCGCCCCTGCAGAGGTCCTGCAGAGCCTCTTTAGCTGCAGGTCTTTGATCAGCCGAGCCAGGAGCCTCCTAAAGCCCCGCCGTCGGCCCCCCATCCGGAGGAGCCCGGCCTCATGGTGCGGCTCCCCCGCTGGTGTGAACCGTAGACCTGCTGGCTGGCAGATCAGCAGCTCTCGGCTCGTTCAATAAATAAAAAAAAAGGCGGATATTGGTGCTGACGGGAAATCTGCAAACTTGGCTCTCGTACAGTGTATCGCTGCATCGTCCTCGTTTGGAGAGCGCCGACGTAGAATGAGCCGGCTGGTGCGGCGAGTGTTTGTTTGTGACCTTCATCTTCTGTCATCTTCTTCAGCATTTTGTTAAGCAGCAACTCTTGTGCGTCGCTGTTTACATTAGACAAACATAGATCATTTCTAACATACCTTTATTACACTGTGTGAACCTTCAACCATCACTTTCCCAAAATGCAACAGGTCACAGACCTCAACATGGACAAGCATCATTGTTTGCTATTAAATTTTTTAAAAAGTTGGGTTCTGGTCTGAAGGTAAAAGTTTCCAGGACTTTGGTTTGGTGCGTCAATCGACACGCTGCGTTGTTTCTGCGAAAGCAACAACAAAATAATCGACCTAGTCGTATCAACAAGAGTACAAAAGTATCGACAAGTATCAGCATCGATAAGCATGATCATTATGAATATTGTGTAATACTTAAGCAATAAGGTACTCGAGGCAGTACTGTATTGTCAATAATGTACAGTTCAAGGGTGTTGCGCAACCCCTCGAACTGTACATTATTGACAATACAGTACGGTCTCGAATATAATAAAATAACTACACACTATTTAGCTTTTGTAAAGCACTTAAGTCATCATATATACGCGTGGGATCGACATGCAGCAACCTTCAGTGCCGTAGATATCGTGGAACTCAGAGTGAAGGTCTGAAGGCGTCCCGGTTTGATCCATCGTCAGAGCCGTGGGTACAAACCGGCGGCGCGAGCGTCCTTCATCGGGCTTAAAGTCACGGAGAACAGCTCCAAACGTTGAGGAAGTGGATCGGGATGCGTCCCGGACACATTTTGAAGTCCAAACGTGAGGAGATGCTTTCAAAAAAGCTCACTAAGTGGTTTGGGGATGCCTCGCCGAGCTGGAGGACATCGTCGAGGTAGAAGTGACACTTGATCAACTTTGTTTATTCTGCCAAAACCCATGAATTGAGTTTCACACTGAAAGACACAAACTGCCACTTAGGAGGATCATTCGCTTCCTTCACATCATCGCAGGCGTCGCATTCATTTCTTCTTCTTCTTCTCCAGTCACAGCTGCCGTGACAGTAATCACGCAGAAATGATACTCCTGCTAAATGTAGACGGAGTTTAAGGGCAACGATGAAAATGTTTCCCTCCTCTGGAAGATATCAAACGGCCTCTTTGCTGTTTCCATGGGAACAGATGCAAATGACAAAAAAAAAGAGGAAAAAAAGAGAAAAGGGACATCTTGCATTTTTTTTTTCTTTAAAGAACTCCACAAATATGACTTCTATTTCTGCACACCTGCGTACGGGAGAAGCAAATACACAGAGAAGCAAACAGCTCTGCAACGATCTGTGAGGGGAAACTTTACTCACAGAGACACACACATATACACAACATACATATAAATACACAACATACATATAAATACACAACATACATATAAATACACAACATACATATAAATATACACAAAATACACAGAAATATACATATAGATATACACAGAATACATGTAAATATGCACAAAATACATATATATATATACAAAATACATATAAATATACAACATACATATAAATATACAAAATACATATAAATATACATATAGATATACACAGAATACATGTAAATATGCACAAAATACATATAAATATACAACATACATATAAATATACACAACATACATATAAATATACATATATACACAGAATACATGGACATATACACAAAATACATATAAATATACACAAAATACATATAAATATACATATAGATATACACAGAATATATGTAAATATGCACAAAATACATATAAATATACAACATACATATAAATATACATATATACACAGAATACATGGACATATACACAACATACATATAAATATACACAAAATACATATAAATATACATATAGATATACACAGAATACATGTAAATATGCACAAAATACATATATATATATATATACACAAAATACATATAAATATACAACATGTATATAAATATACACAACATACATATAAATATACATATATACACAGAATACATGGACATATACACAAAATACATATAAATATACACGAAATACGTATAAATATGCCCCTCGTGCCCCTGGTGCCCTCGTGGCCGGTGCCCCCGTGGCTGGTGCCCCTGGTGCCCTGGTGGCCGGTGCCCTGGTGGCCGGTGCCCTGGTGGCCGGTGCCCTGGTGGCCGGTGCCCTGGTGGCCGGTGCCCTGGTGGCCGGTGCCCTCGTGGCCGGTGCCCTGGTGGCCGGTGCCCTGGTGGCCGGTGCCCTGGTGGCCGGTGCCCTGGTGGCCGGTGCCCTCGTGGCCGGTGCGTTGCAGGGTCCCAACAGCAGGTGTAACAACATTGCATAACAAGCCATTCCCCCGTTGACATGAAGCTGAAACACCACCGCGGAGCCTTTCACGCCCGTCCAGCTTTTCCGGTTCGAGGAGCGTATTTGCATTAAATCTCTTCTAATAACGTGCTTGAATAATTGCTCTCTAATTCATACAAATATACACTACGGCTATTTTCAAAGATGAGGCGAGTGTAAATGCTGTTACCCAGCATCTACGGGGACATCTTCACTCCCTCATTAGTCTCCCTGAAGCCTCAATTACCGCAAAAGGCCACTCTTGTCACCGTGTAGGAGATGTTAATTCCTCCTCTGAAATGGCAGATTGTTGCGCGATACGTCGCATTTGAAATGCGGATTCATCGAGGCCTCGAGAGGACGAGGAAGATGTGAGGGAGACGAGGGAGACGAGCGAGAGGAGCGGGCCGTTTAAGACGCGCCGAAGAAGTCCGGTTCTGCCGTCTGGATGAAATAGATTGCATTTAGGCTCCGCGAAGAAGTCGAAGGATTTCTACAAGCGGTCGAGATTAAAAATAGGAAAGAGACGAGATGGCGGGTGAAAGAGAAGTGAGGAATAGATCAGATTAAACCGGACTCGTAAGCACTTCTGCAGTTTTCAGCCAACTTTGTGGGTCTCACATTAGAGTCCGTGGCCTTTTTTTTGCGTCGTTGTAATCTCGTTAAATCTGAGTCCAGAGATGGGGGGATTATCTGTAAATCGGCCTCCGTGGGAGACCCCCGCTGGAGGACCTGCAGCGAGCGGCAGACACCGAGTATCTTCTGGGAGCCGCTCTTTGTAATCCTGTATTGTTTTTAAAAATAACTTTATCTCCGGGGAAAAACGCTTCCCGGCTCAAGAGATGGAGAAAAATACCACCGACGGTTAAAAAATGCATTATTATTATTAATATAATACTGTTGAGATAAAATGAGCAGCGCAGAGCGTCAGCAGAGACTGACCAATCAGAGGAGAGAGATCCAAACATCAACGTCCCCGCACTGAATATGAGAAAGTCTCTCGACGATCGCACACTTTATGACTTCATCACGAGGCGATTTCCTTATTGTCCTTTCCTTAGTGTCCTTTCCTTCTTGTCCTTTCCTTCTTGTCTTTTCCTTCTTGTCCTTTCCTTAGTGTCCTTTCCTTCCTGTCTTTTCCTTATTGTCCTTTCCTTCTTGTCTTTTCCTTCTTGTCCTTTCCTTCTTGTCCTTTCCTTCTTGTCTTTTCCTTCTTGTCCTTTCCTTCTTGTCCTTTCCTTCTTGTCTTTTCCTTAGTGTCCTTTCCTTATTGTCCTTTCCTTAGTGTCCTTTCCTTCTTGTCCTTTCCTTCTTGTCTTTTCCTTCTTGTCCTTTCCTTAGTGTCCTTTCCTTCCTGTCTTTTCCTTATTGTCCTTTCCTTCTTGTCTTTTCCTTCTTGTCCTTTCCTTATTGTCCTTTCCTCCTTGTCCTTTCCTTCTTGTCTTTTCCTTCTTGTCCTTTCCTCCTTGTCCTTTCCTCCTTGTCCTTTCCTTCTTGTCCTTTCCTTCTTGTCTTTTCCTTCTTGTCCTTTCCTTCCTGTCTTTTCCTTATTGTCCTTTCCTCCTTGTCCTTTCCTCCTTGTCCTTTCCTTATTGTCTTTTCCTTAGTGTCCTTTCCTCCTTGTCCTTTCCTTCTTGTCCTTTCCTTATTGTCTTTTCCTTCTTGTCCTTTTCTTCTTGTCTTTATTGTCTTTTCTTTTCTCAATCATCCATTCATCCCTTTTGATCTGCCTTTCTTTTTATCCCACACAGACATTATATAATCTAATATAATATAATGTAATATAATAAAAACAATCCTCTTTTAACAAATTCATTTTTTTAAAGCAATAAAGCTTCTTGTTTATCTGCAGTCTTTAACAACGTGCAGCTGCCTGAATGAGACCTTTGTGAAGTCGCTTTGATCTTTTACTACTCTAAGTCTTCTTCATTGTGTTGTTCATACAATTGAGCAGACACACACACACACACACACACACACACACACACACACACACACACACACACACACACACACACACACACACAGCTGTCTGCCAAATATCATGAGGCCCATTATGAAAAGTGACTGAAGGTGTTTTCACTGCACATGTTTTGTTGCGGAACAGGAAGTAGACAAATACCTTGTCAGTGTGCGTTTGTGTGTGTGTCTGTGTGTGTTTGTTAGTTATTTGACTGCTGCAGACTCAAATATCTCAACTATTTGACAGATTGCCTTTAATTCCAGTTAATGTTGTCATCACCCCAGAAGGAAGTCATCCTCTATATTTCTGTAACTTCATAACTGAACACAATTATGACAGGATGAGAAACTGAAATCACCTTTTCTTTGTTTCCACACAAAGACAATTTAGAAAAGTCTACTAGTGCAAGTGAGAAAAATGAAACAAGACAAAGATGAGAGGTTTTGTTTCGACGCTTATTCTGGAGGAAGTGAAACGCTCGTCCTTCATATCTCACTAAAAATAAAAATAACCCGCGCATGGAAACGTCCACGAGGTGGGTGACATTTACATTAACAGCTTTTCATGATCAAATCCCCCTCAAAGCAAGATACTTAATCTAAAAACAGAGTATGAATATCACACCTCTTACAAACACAGCGTTGCAGGACACGTTGCCCAACACGTTGCCCAACACGTTGCCCAACACAGACTCCAGAAGCTTCTTTTCTTCCACTTTTTCTGGACATAAAACAAAATGCATGAAAAGATTTGGTGACGTTTTCATTTCCAGTGGAACGCGCAAAACGTGAATATTTGTGTCGGCCTTGGTGTGTGTGTGTGTGTGTGTGTGTGTGTGTGTGTGTGTGTGGGGCAGTGCCTTGAGCTCATTACAGCCGCTGATGAATAGATTGTTCGCTTGGGTGGAGGAGGAGGAAGAGGAGGTGGTGGTGGTTTTTCCGCCCGAGGAGGATGTTCCGTCCCAAAGAGCAGGTGGGACTCGAGCACGCGGCCCCTCTGAGCCCTGAAAACACTTCCCCGGGTAGCTAATGACGGTCTCCAACTAGGCAAACACCGTTCATCATGATACACCCGCTGGCAGGCTGATAGAGCACTGGGACAATATTTGGAAAGAGCTTATTCTGGATAGTCTGTGTTTCGTGTGTGTGTGTGTCTGTGTGTGTGTGTTTGCGTGTGCGTGCATGTTTTCCAAAAGGATTGCTTATTTTTCAGATTGCTGTGTTTCCCAGAGAGCTGCTGGATGCTCTGGAGTCCACACAGTAAACACACCCTGCTGCATACCTCTCCATGGATCAGTTGTAGTGTTTGTGCGGTTGTGTTTTGGTGGAATGCTAACGGCTAACCAACCACCAGGAGAGACGACTGGTCGCACACCTCACCGCCTGTTGGTTGGCTAAGATCCGGGCGAACCGACAACATTAAAACACAACTACCTCTCCGCTGCCGCTGGGTTTGGTTTACTTTTTCTCACGATTGCATGAAGCGTTTTAGAGGAAGACTTTTGCCTGCATTCCCCATGCGGCCAATTTTGATCTCAAGTGGGCCGGACCAGTAAAATCACAGCATAATAACGCATAAATAACCACAATATTTCTCTATGTTTAAATCACTGGTGAAGGTTTTTGGATGGTAAACTCTATTTTAAGGTCTTTCAACTATTAACTAGAAACATAAAGACCAAAAGTTGACGCGTTTGTGACGCCACTTTCATGACGTAATCCATTTTTAATGACTTCCAACACAATAATATCAGTGCCAACATCAATTGTGACTGTGGATCAATGGTTTGCATGTCTGTCTTACAGGCAGAGGATGAAAGGTTCGAATCCCAGCTCTGCTAATCTTGATCTATAGTTCTTATAGGCCGAAGGACGTGCTAAACAAATGCAGGTTTCATTCATTTAATGAACAAATTCAGCAGTGGTTGTTGCTTTCACACCTGCTAGAGATCTTTATTGCACTACGTTCACCTTTCTCGTTCGCTCAAGCAACCAAGTCACTCGTATTTAAGAAGTTTTTCTTGAAAAGTCTCCTCTCTGCCGTTCTGGTTCTCAGTGTGTAGCCAACGTGACATTTGAGAGACTTTCATTATAATTACTCTTTGAGGAAAGTCATTATGCAGTGACAGGGTACAGTAATAGTATTGGTTTAATGTTACTTCTCCAGTCATCTTTCTTCTGCAGTCTGATATTTTAAAAAAGCAAAGCTACTTTGGCAAATTTGTTCTTGCTCATTATCTCGGGCTGAATGCAAAGAAGGACGTCGGCTGTGACGAGTCCAATTCACTTTGTCCTTCTCCAAGTGCGGACCTGCAGACACAGTTTCCTCTCCTGTAAGCGGACGGAGTAATCGGCTGGGTTCCAACATGAAGTAACTTGTCTGGAGGCAGATCATCTTCACTTTAAATCACATTGTTATTCGAGTCTTTTCACCCGTTGCTCTGTGGGATTGCTTTCTTTTAGTTGCTCCAGATTCAAAAAAGCACCCAAACTTGCAATTATCGGTGAGTCAATACCGTCATCAAACTGCATCACGGGCGTAAAACCAACCAGAATTAAGGTGCTCTTTAGTGTCTAAAGGTAAATATCCTGCTCATAGTCATTAGTGTTGGGTTGCCACCCTCTTATTTGAGTTGTGTACCACCGGCAGTGTCGCCCTCACAAAAGGCTCGTCGTCACGCCATCAGGTCCCCGCTGGAGAAATGACCTTAAAACTCCATTAAAGTCTCAGTCACGCCCCTTTGTCCGCTGCAGGTGTTTGCAAAAAAAAGCCTCGTCACCGACCACGAGCTACATCCCAGCTCCTTTCCCCTCCACTTCTACATATTTTTCCGCCCTTTGCAATTTTCTTTTGCCACTTTATGAGTTCATTATTCTCTTTTTTTAGGAGTTCAGTGAATTTGCTGAAGCGTCAGATTTTCTAATATATGATCGCTTCTAATTTGGTGAAGTAGTCTTAGATATGTTTCTACTGTTTTACACTAATTAGAAATCAAATATCTAATATGTAAATTGGACCACTGCAAAATTAGAGACATGAAACTCATGCAAAACCTGTTTAATTAGTTATTAAATAATAATAAAGCAGCACTTTTTTATGTCCCCTTAACCTAATTGATCATTTCTTAGTTTCTCTTAATGACTTCCTCCAGAACCTGTCATGACTGTGAGAGCAGACGTGGAGCGATTCCTACAGGCGGCTGTAGGAGGAAAAGCTTTAACCCGTCAAAGAAATGATTCCAATACATTTCATGTGGACGTCGCTCATTATCGTCGCCACCTTCTCGGCTCTGTGTGCGTTCCTCTGGGGGCCAAAAGGTGCCCCCTTCTCCTTTAATGGCCCACAATTGAGCCCAAATCGTGCATGGGAAATGAGCTTGAAGGCACCGTTTGCTGACATTTTGTGTTAATGTTTCCTTGGAAGACGTCAGATCTGGGATTCTGGAAACTGATCAATCTGCATATATTCATGGCAATTGTATGGTAATTTAAGAGGGAAGCCTTGCATTCGTGAATGCCGCTCATCAATCACAACGACACATTAAGAATTCAGTAGAGGAACATGTGATCCAGGTGGCCTACTTACCAAGAGCACGCATTCAACTGGTCCTCAGATGGTACTCGCATTAAGACAGATTCACTTTTTTGGGACTGAAACTCATCACTTGAACAGTTTGTTCCATCTCGTCTCTTCTTTCACGACTCACAATCCAATGTTGGCCGGACGAGATTGGAACAAGTTTGATCTCATTTCCCGTTTCAGGAGACTTTGCTCCAGACGAAAAGGTCTGTAATGGATGGTCGTCCAATCGGGAATACTTTTCAAATGCCATCGCACAAAATTGCTATCATTCTTTTTTTTTTTTTACACCTTTAACCCTACAACACTAACGTTACCAATAGTAACTCCATCACTAATGTCGGGTGTATTTTACCTGATATAATGTACCTGATGAAATATACTTATCATCAAAATATATCAAAATACAAGAAAACATGGCAAATTGAAGTACCATGTTACCCTATAGAACTTCAATATGACACACCCACCTTTAATAAGACACGCCCACCTTTAATATGACACACCCACCTTTAATATGACACGCCCACCTTTAATATGACACGCCCACCTTTAATATGACACACCCACCTTCAATAAGACACGCCCACCTTCAATAAGACACACCTACCTTCAATAGTACACACCTACCTTCAATAAGACACGTCCACCTTCAATAGGACACACCCACCTTCAATAAGACACGCCCACATTCGATAACGTCAGTGAGCATACACAAGGACACGCAACTCAGTCAAAAGCAACACAATGAAAATAACAAAACCACAATCGCTCTGGTTTGTGTTCCAGGGTTAAGAAGGGAACTAACGACGGGAGCAAAACAATGAACTAGTTACTCGGACTTTAATTAAAGGAAAAGTTTGTCGGTGACAACACACACACGTGCTGACGACCCAGACGGCCAGTAAACGTGACGCTGGCCTCCTGGAGGAAAGAGCAAACAATTAACCCAAGATTGATGTCGGTTCCCCCCCAACAAAGTGGGTTTGGAAACTGTTTACCCGGGCTGTAAATTAGATCTTTGGCGTGACAACTTGGCAGCGTTCAGAATGGATCACCAGGTGCTCAGACATCTGTGTGATTCCCTTCAGGGCGAGAGCGCCGCGGCGCACATGCATGGGAATGAGCGCGTTGTGAGCGTTGTTTACAAGGAGCCACGGCGAACGGGTCCTGGCAAAAGCCTCGGCTGTAAAAAAAATAAAAAAAAAACACACACAGATGGAATTTGGGGCGAAGGGACAACAGGATGAAGAAACAGCAGAGCACACTATAGTCAGGAGGGAAGGAGGTAAGGAAGCAACGGGGGAGGACCAGACAGAAACAGAGTCAACGTGTGTCTCAGCCTGATTAAATCATAAAGGAGCTGCAGCGGCGGCGGCATACGCCCGGTCACGGACCGGCACTGCAGCACGCCGAGGAGGAAGAAGGCGATGGAAAACAAATTAGAGGAAAAATGGGAGACGGGACAAATTGAGAGATGCAGAGCGTCTGATTTCCACCATCTTCAGTCTCTCATCTGCTCAAGTGGCTCTCCAACAGAGAGCAAACAAACAGAAATGGATTTATCACCCGGCTCATCGCTCACGCGTCGTCGCCCCCCCCCCCCCCCCCCCCCCAAAAAAACTGCTGCACATTTTACAATTGTGACGATGCATTCAATGAGGCACAGTTTTATTTAATTTCGCCTCTCTATCGGTGACACAACATCAAACGGAGACTGTTGATTTAATCTGGAGAGTTTATTCAAAAAGGTGACGTAAATATTGTCTATGCAGAAGTCTGGAAGAAGACACAGTAAATATGCATGTTTAGTCGAACTTTCAATAAATACATTGATATTGCAGGAAATGATAATGAAGTATTACAAGTAGATGCGTTTGCAATTTTATTTTTTCAATGAACTTAAGAACTAACTCAACAGCGACTTTTTATTTTAGTTTTTTTACTATCGTCTCGAACATATCATCAACCATCAGTGTGAAGTCAGAGTAAAGCATCTAAAATCCTTCATGATATTATTTTACTTCATATTGTCATCTATATTGATTATTCGCAAAAGAACAAACTGAATAGTAGGAAATAAATGTAAAAAAATGATAAAAAAAACTACATTATAAGTTGTACGTATGTATTATAAAGTGCTGGGAACTAGTTTTAGTACGAGAAACCGGTCATAATGGTCTATTGTATTAGTTTATATTGCAAAACGACATTTTAAAAGAGGACACTTGAACACATCATCAAAGCATTTTAATTTAAATTCGGCCAAACGCTCATTTTACTGAATCTAGCTCGAGCGCATCATAACTGCATAGTCAACGTTAGCATAGTCACCGTTAGCATAGTCACCGTTAGCTGTGTTAACGTTAGCTGATAGGCGTGTGTGTGTGTCGACAGCCGGTCGATGGTCCTTCTGCTCACGGACGCAGGAGGGATGTGCTGTTAATGTAGCGTCTGCATCTTTAATGACGTCTCTGGGCTCTGCAACCTTTTTGGACGAGGACACTTTTTTTTTCTTTTTAACCTTTATTTATCGTCGCTCTCCTCCCTCGGGAAGCGCTCGGCTCAGACTCAGTCCAACACTAAGCGGCTCCGGGAGAACAGGTGGCGGTTAAGCGCCTCGCACAAGGACACCTTGACAGCACTGGTTAAAGAGAGAGAGGGAGGGAGAGAATATTACTCATCATGTCCTGAAACCAACCAATGTTTTCCTCATCTCTCCCGGGCATATGACCCCCAAAACCCTTTTCATCACAATCTTGTTTCTCATTTGGTCTCCTGTTCAGAATTCCCCAGTCAGGTTGTGGTTTTGCACCAGTAGCCTTGTTTCTGGCACTTTGGTCATTTAAAAAAAAAAAAAAAAAAAAAAAAAAACCAAGGTGATTTTCAGGCAGAATTTACAACTAACTACTTTGCTAACGCTGCAATAAGCACAGCGATGATGCGTCGTACAACAATCAGACATATGCTAATTCTCCCTGCTGGTTTTCCGGCCGGAGGAAGAGACGTTGAAAACTGTCCTTGCTGGTGCGTTTGAGGACAGTATGGAACCAGAGTCTTGGGAGTTGTTATATGTCCTTTGTGTCCTTGAACGCAACAGCGGTGCGTTTTCAAACGGTAGCGTCACCAGACATTTCATGTAAGTTTGCAAGAAAAGAAACTAGGTCTGAAAGTTGATGCTTTCTATACCGTTCCGCAATGGACTGGAACCAATAGCTGGCTGGAAGGAAGGGAATCAATCCAAAGACTAATGGCACACTTTGAAAACAGCCGGCGGGAACGTGAACCGTACATTATTTGGAGTCAATGAGCTAAAACGCAGGTGGAGCCTTTTAACCCTCTGAGGTCTGAGGCCTTTTTTCTCTTGTGATTTTACATAATAATTCACCTTTTTAAAGACACTTTGTTGTTTTGTATACCAAAAAAAAAAATCAATCTCAGCTACCTATACAATGAGGCACCATTGTCCTAAGGCTAAAGTGTAAAGTGATAATATGGCCATAAAGCTGAAATATTGAAGCAAGATTTTAAAAAATTCTTCAAATCTCTTGTGAAAACATAACTTTAGTCATGTGGAGGAACTGGTTTGATGCTTGAAATTGGTTCACAAAAGCAGTGGAATATATGAATAATGTGTTGAGCAAGGCCTTTCTATAGCACTGAGGAGCTGTGTCTGGCTACGCTATGCGAGATTATCAACTTCACAACTAAGAATATTAAATATCGGAAGCTGTGATGTGACAAAAATCTATAGGAACAAATATTTGTCGATATTTTTCTTTTTTTTAAAATTTGGGTGAGATCAGCTGATCAAAATGCACATAAACTATAATCAGATGGCACAAAACCTGACCAAGCAAACACAGAATGGAGGCCGGACTGCAATGTTTCCAGTGCGCCGGTTTTACCGGGTAACGTAATAATCCTCTAACGTCCCGTCCATCTGTTTTGTAAGGAGCTTTGCGTCGGCTCACGTCATATGAAAAGCTTTTTTTCCACTTCTTTTAATGAACTCAATTATTTCAACAGAAATGACTCCATTTCACCTCCTGTAGCTTCACATGGAAACCTGCTTTTTGATGCTGTTGTACCGAACCTTCCAGATTGCTTTCCAGCGGTACGTGCTTCACTTCTTCCCCCAGACGCCGGAGACAATAGCGGCAGAAACGGATGAATATTGATGTTAAAATGTGTCTTCAAGAGGTCTGGTCTCATGTGGTCCTGGTTTCTCGTCTTACCTGTTCTGGATCACCTGCTTCCTGATCCTCGACTCCTGAGACGAGTTGCTCCTCAGCGGGGAGTTTCATTGATATGCAACTCAAATTACACATTTGACTTCACGTCCCATGTAGAATACGTTTTTTCCGGGAGGCGGAAAACTGCCAATTAGCTTTTTTTTTTTAACCGATGTCAGCAAGATTTTTTTACTGATCTCATGAAATACAATTCTTCACTTTCTTGAACTCTTCTTTTTTTTTCTTCCTCACTTCCTCGTCTGCCTTATCTAACAAGTCTTTTTTTTCTAATCTTAAAAATATTAAATGTGAACTTCACTTCTTTTGATTTATCCAGTATATAAAAAATTTTAAAAAACGAATCTCATCTGCTGGGGCTTTTTTACAAATCTGATGGAGGGAAATGACTTTTTCCCGAACCCTCACATGACATCGAGTTGAAAGCCAGATTGCATGCAGGGTAATAAAAAAAAATGAAGTGTCTGATGAAGCGTCGCTGAGTTAATCAGTTCAGTCGAATGAAAAGCATTCGTTTTGAGCAAGAATATAATAAATTCAAAGCCGTGATAAGTAGACTTTTAATTTTTATTGACACCTGCATCTAAAGCGTCTCATTAAGACTCTTAATTTGATTAGAGCTGCGGAGAACACCAAATTATCAGCATTGAGCGTTGGATTAACATAATCTATGTCTGTCGGTTTGGATTCAGTGGAAATTAGATCAAATTTGGAGCCGCGCTTTAATGCAATTGTGGGTACTTAATTAAAGCAATATCAAGATGGATGCTGCTGGGAAAGCGACGCACACGCAGACCGTGAATATGTATTAATCAGAGGAAACCTCGTGTGGCAACGTTTACCTGTTCTATTTTCAGACGAAATAATAGAAAGTCTCATTTTTCACGCGACCGTGAAGGTTGATGATTCAATGAGCTAATATAATTAACTCTGGATTTCACAACATTACTTTCTAAAAGTGCTGAGCCTGAATGAAGTCATAATAACACTGGTCCTATCGAGCACAATTATTGCTATGTGGTATTCTGTCTTCCAATCCCTGGAGACGGTGGTCCCGCTAATCCACTGTTTGGGGTAGTAATTGCTCAGATTTTCCTCCTTCATTATTCATTAATCGCTCCCTGTCGATTCATTATTTCCAGATGATGAATAAGCTGCGGAGACACGAGAGTTTGCAGTAAACACCAGGTCTGGCCGTGGATTTGGTACCTAGGCCGGCTGTTGTAGTTTAGCTGGCCGTTAGCATGTTGTCTCACGCTCTACTCTTGCATAAAGAAACTAAAAGGTGAAATCTGATTGGATGAGCTATACTCAACCAGCTGTCAATCAAGCTGTGCAGCTGGCCTGAAGCTAAGAAACAGACAAGACAGGAGCTCGTGCAATGAGAAAATAAGCTTATAGGGAAAAAAATATTATAATACATGTAGTGTGTTTGTGAAAATCCGTGAGCGGACACCAGAGACGGCTCCCTGCTGTGGTGGGACTTACTGGGAGCGTCGGGCCGCCGCTAACCAGTTCAATGAGTCCTCATAGTGTCTCTCCGCCTGTAATCGTGCTGTAGGTTCAGAGAGAAGTGGAATTGGTGGTTTGATTACTCGTAGTGGGTCAGGTGGGAGAAAAACACAAAATAAAACACTGGAATCACTGTATCGCTGAAATACTGCACACGACTAATGCCTCTATATGACCTCAGACTATATATATATATATATATACATATATATATATATATATATATATATATATATATATATATGCACCACAGATGATGATGAGGTCATTTCCATAAATATTCGTGAAGCTTAAAGGTCAGATCGCCTCATCGGCGCCTCATTATTCAAGCTAACTTTGACAAAACCCGTATTTCTTTTTTCCGTTTTGTTTGACGACTTCCCTCCTTGGTGGTGTGTGTGCGTGTGTGTATGTGTAGGTGTGTAGGTGTGTGTGTGTGACCCAGATAGCTTCCCCAAATGAGCTGAGAAGGCGCCGTGAGGACGGCGTGCAGGAAACAGGAACGCCAACGCGAGGCGAGGACACGCCGCTCGCGTTGTTTGTGAGCGTCGTGTTAATTTCCTCCTCCATTAGTTCTGTTCTCGGGGTGACGGCCGCTCTACCTGCTGGCAGCGAGGAGGACTCCACTTTAAACCTCTAATGAGTCGACATCGCTCCGCTGCCGCCGCTGCACCTCGGGCCAAAGCATTCGCTATGCAGTGGATCTAATGCACTCTGTTTGATTTATCCATTTCCCTTTTTCCCCTCAAAAACATAAACAATACGACACGGAACACACCGCGGTCAATACGGTGACTCATTAAGCAGAAAGGAATTGGATTTGTAATTTAAAAGATCTAACAATTGCATTACTCGTCACAATTGTTTGGAGTTTTACGATCCAGGAATGTTTTATTAATATTCCCCTGGCTATTAAAATAAAATATATATGAAACAAATTAATGTTTTGCTGCTGGACAGCTTTATGCGTTGTATAGAAACTTCAGCATTTACCAATAATTCCTCACTTCATAAACAAAACAATACAAAAATAATGAAATCCAATTATATAGCAAGGAACGTTTTAAGAGTTATAGCATCTTCAAGGTCGCAGGTTTTCCCCCAGGTGTCTAAACTATGTTTAATTTACTTAACAAATGCATTTATTGTCAAATATTTGTACAGTCTATAAAGTATGACGCCCATATGCTGCTCAGAGGTCATAGAGAGGAAGCTTAATTCAATATTCAAGATATTTGTATTGTCATATACACAGAAGTTTGTTTCCGCCACTGTGATACAAAACATTTGATTAATTAATTAAGTCATAATTATGAGATCTTTTTTTTTTTTACTTAACTATCTCATAATTTTTGACTTATTATCTCATAGTTATGACAAAATTATGAGGATAATTTATTTTTTTTGTCACAGTGGCGTAACGGGCTTCCATAGGTAGAAGATAGTTACGCCGTACAATGAAATATGTATTTTGCTTGGTTGTCCATACACAGATTTACAATAAACTTAAGATAAAAAAGAATAGATTTAGATTTAAGAATACAAAAAAAACATTGCTATAAATGCTAACAGTATAAGAACATATATAAAGGGAGGTTTGGGACTCAGGGTTGTTAACAAACCTGCTTTAGAGGTAAAAAAATAATGCTCTAGATATTAGTATACTAGATAATAATATAGTAGATATTAACATACTAAACGGAGCCAAAAAACGAATCGTATTTAAACGAGTAACGTTTGAAAAAGTAGCACATTATAGCTCACTGATGGAGAAAAGCTGAACAATGTGAAACTGCCCGAGGACCCGATGAATTTAAAGAAGGGAAAGAAGAGAGGACGAAATATCTTAACCTTTATGTACCAACAAGTAAATGACTGCACTGTAATTATTGGGAGGGGAAATAAACGAGCACATTATCGGCTGATTGCGTTGTCTCTCTCGTTAGCTCGGAGGGGAAAACACGCTCGCTGTAATTGAACGCCGCCATCAAAGTTGAAATTAGCTCCCTATGTTTGCTTCCTCTAATGGTCACGAACGCACCATCGCCGGTGCACGAATGCAGACAATCAAATAACAAACGACCAATTAATCTTGGGAGAAAACATCAGGGGCGAAATTAATTTCATTTTTATGAATCGATACAATGATGTTAGGTTAATTATTATGAGAGGTAAATCACACACTTCCTGTTTGCAGCCATTTTTCTGCTATATGTGATGGAATTACTCAAATTGGGCATCCCCGACTTGAAGGAGCCGCCATAGCCGTGATCCAGAGGAACATCCAGGATCCAGATCTCCAAATCATCCCCTCCGAACCGTCCTCATCTCTCCACGTGTTAGCAGCGACGGTACAAGAACTAGACGTGTGAATGATGTCACTCGTCAGTGTCGCAGTGTTCAGGGTTTGTTTTGCACTTTCACGGCTGAGATGTTGAAGCTGCAACAGTCGTATGGAAGGAAAAAAGCGAATAAAGAGTTTCCTGTCAGACGCCCACGCAAATTACTTCATCCTTTGGCACTGAAGCAAAGTTGTGACCTATAGAGAGAGAAAAAATGAAAGATGAAGAGTCTTCTAAAGGCGTAACGTACGCTCATAGACAGAATTTAGATGAAAGATCAAACTCTCAGATAAAAGAGATGAAGCTTTTTTCTCCTTTTGACTGAGAAGAAAGAACAATGTGTTCACATCGCCGTCTTCCTCTTGTTCATTTCTTCGTTGTTTTCCAAGTGTCAGAGCTCCGTGCCACTGATCTACGCACACACACACACACACACACACACACACACACACACACACACACACACACACACACACACACACACACACACACACACACACACACACACACACGTGTCACACTTGCCAACACTCAGTGGAACCGCGAGGAAAGCTTTCACCCGCTGCACCTCCTCGGTCCGCCGTCACCTTCAGATTTCTGTAGAGTTGCTCCTCATGTTTCCAGAAGCGGTTCAAATGATCTGACACCGCGACGCAAGCTGTCAGCGAATGAATCAAGTTGGAAATGTGGTTGTAGATCTTCGCTTTCCACGGCCATGTTTGTACGGAGGCCGAGAGGATGTCAGCGTCCAGTAGGGGTAGAAATCACCAGAGGTCCCGCGATACGATATTATCACGATATTGCGATATTATTACGATATTATCGTGATATTGTCACGATAGTGGGAGATTATCGTGATATTATGATGATATTATCATGATAGTGCTATATTATTACAATACTGCAGTGTTTTTAAGATATTACAATATTACCACAATTCTGCACTATTATCACGATATTGTGATATTATCATGATACTATGATGTCATCACGATATTGTGATATTGACACAATACTGTACGATAATGTGATATTATCATGATACTGTGATGTTACCACAATGTTGTGATATTGACACGATACTGCACTATTATCACAATATTGTGATATTATCATGATACTGTGATGTTATCACGATATTGTGATATTATCATGATACTGTGATGTTATCACGATATTGTGATATCATGATACTGTGATGTTATCACAATATTGTGATATTGACACAATACTGCACTATTATCACGATATTGTGATATTATCACGATATTGTGATATTATCATGATACTATGATGTTACCACAAAATTGTGATATTGACACGATGCTGCGATATTTCACCGACTTCTCCAAGAACTGCGTCGGGATGAAAGTCTTGCGGATTAACAGGCGGCCGTGTTAACTGGCCCCTCTTAGAATTGATTACATAAAAGATCAATACTTGGCTTCCGTGTATCGATACAATATCGCCACGCAAACTATCGCAATACCAACTCCGACATTTTGTGTGTCAGACTAAGCAATGAACACTCAGAACCTTACACTGCAAAAAACACTGCAGTTTCCAGAATTAAAAAAATCAAGCTTACATTTTTCAGCTTTAGGGCCATATTATCTCCTCACACTGTGCCTCAGGACAATGGTGCCTCATTATACAGAGAGCTGAGATTGTTCTGCAATTTGTGTTTCAACACATGGGTATGTACCTCATATGCAAGTGCCTTTAAAAAAAAAGGGGTAAATTATGTAAAATCGAGAAAAGGAACTCAAGGGGTTGAACTCGTATCATTTTGCAATTACTTGATGACGGTATAGTGAGGATGACGAAGAACATATCCATGACCCAGAATCCTCAGCTTCCATCCTGGTTGATTAGCATGCGACCCGAGTGAAGCGGACAACTGCCCCAAAAGTTCACTCCATGTCAATTGGTTTTGATGATTTAATTAATTGCAAATTTGCCGTGGACTGCCATGCATTGAACGACATGAAACCCACGTAAAAGAGAAACATGCACCATGCAGTATGCGATAACACGTTTGTAATGTTACGGCTTGAGGACGTTTAACTCCCGTCTGTCAGCAATAGAGGATGAAGATGTATAGCAATGTTATGAGTAGTACCCATATTTTCCTCGCCCTTTAGTAAGTGACTTGTTTTCTGTTTCCCGACCAACAGGCAGAGTTGTGATTGCGATCAAGTCACGTGCCTCAGCCCACAAGATTGTTTACTTTTATGTTTTTCGTCCATAGAGCTGTTGGTGACACTGATAAGGACGTTCTCCTGTCCAACAATGTTAAATACCTCACATAATTTTCTAAAAAAAGTGGCTAAAAAAGACAAGAAAACGTCATCACACCCACAGTTTACTGCGTTTATGAGCTAATGTAAACATTGTGCCCATCAAAAATCATAAAAATTGGTGTTCATGTCTGAAGATTTCCGCGTTTAACCAAATTATCATAAATATCATGCATTTGTGTTTGCCTCGAGGGAACCAGTGGGATGCTAGTTTCATCATGACAGGTCAAAAAAACATGTTCAGTTGAACTCGTTTCACTCTCCTCCCACTTCGAGTCACTCAAAATCCTTCATTCTTTCTGCGCTTGCCGAAACGTCCCCCCTGCAAGGTGACCTCCGTACCCGGGCAGGCTGATGGAGGATGTGTTGGACCCGGCTGTTGGGGTTCAGTCGGGCCACTCGCGGCGACTCCGTCTCCTCCGGTTCTCCGCACCCAGGCAATTTAAAAGCCGTATTCTCCGGGGATCCTCATCATCAGGCCTCAGCGAGGGCTGTGGAAGGTTCCTCCAGATTACTGTAACTCACACTGCAGGTGTGGGAGTGAGAGGAGGACGGATGCGAGAAGAAAAAAAAAATAAAAATGTAATCAACGCCTGAGCTTGTTCCCGGGCTCAATCTATTAGCAGGAGTGCAGGCTGGGTAATTATTTTTTCTTTCGTCCAAATCCGCTTCACCCGGGGGGCCCGAGGGTGCCGCCGCATCTGTGTTTATATTCTGGGTCTGATTATTCTTTCTGTTATTGTTGTTGACCCGGCCCCCCCGAACAGAGTCTGTTATTATTTGCTTTATGGGTCCTGCAGGTCGTTACAGTCCAATGACTTGTGAGGGCCACTTGAGTCTCCATTAGGCAGAACTCTTGCTGTTGCTGCCAAAACCGCACGCAGGTAGGAGGCAATCTGCTGTTTGAGCAGCAGCAATTACTGAGGAACCACATATTGTGCTGTTGAGCATGAAAAGTGTGGAGCAGAAAATAATACATCGCATCACATTTATGTACTGTAAAAGTCGGGTTACAAGCCGCTACTACCTTCGGTGGGTGTCCCCGCTAGCTCCCCGCTGTAGCCAGCTAGCGTTGCTGCTAGTCCTCTGCTAGCTCTTCGCTAGCACCCCGACAATCCTCTATGTAGCAGCAGCAGCTAGCTGGGAGCTAGCAGCAGCGCTAGCTTGCTATGGAAGGTAGGAGCGGCTTGTAACCCGACTTTTACAATGGTGGACGTGTTCAGGGGAGAATTAAGCTATTGGATGAGCTTCCTGTCGCCCGGCGGAGACGAGAGGAACTCCGTTGGCTCTGTATTAAGTCGCCCTCAGCTTGTTTGGAGCATTCACCCGTTTTACATCGGTTTAATGTTTAAAATTTATATTTGAAAATGTTGTTCTCGGATAGGAAATCCGTCAGCGCATTTGTGAAGCTTTTAAGTCTATTAAATAATAGTATCACCCACTTGTGTTTGGCACCGAGAGTGTTTTCTGCAATGTTCCAAAATTCATTTTTTTTCGTCGAGGGAACCAGTTTGAACTTTCACGGTTGACCTGCAAAAATACTTCATCCCTGCAGCAGCAGCGATCATTTCTATCCATTATGATGTCGCGCTCACTCTCTCAAGTGTGCACACAACTTATTACCTGTAAGTGCAACAGGTCACAGCTGATCATGGGGTCACTGCTTATATTGAACACACGGTTTTGAGAGCCGAGGAACTCCCCGAACCGTCGGGACGCCCAACAAGGTGTGCGCTCGGGCGAAGAGCCGCTATCTCCGAGAAGATGAAGTGCGACGTCGATGTTTCCGACCCGTTGGCCGCTCGCTGCTTAGAAATCAGCCGTGTCAGCTCTTCGAGTCCCGGCCCCGGTCGCTCCTCTTTGGAGGCCACACCGTGAACGATACGCAACACGAAATATGATCCTTAACACACCGAGTTCAAAATAATTCACCTCTCTTAAAATAAATCACTCAAATCGTTACAACTACCCAAACTGCCTCCACGCCGTGCACTTTGTACTAATTAAGCGAGTAAATACACGCTGATGCTTATTTTAAAAGACCTTTACCTGCTGATACTGTGATCATTAACGCTCATTTGTTGATGTGAAATGCATCGAGACCAAACAATATTTTAACACAAGTTATTAGCAGCAGTGTCAGCAACATTTTTCAGGGTTTGTACGGTCGTGGAAAACCTGGAAAAGTCCTGGAATTTTCAGTCCTGGAAAAGTCCTTAAAATCCCCAAAGTGTAGTAAAAGTCATGTAAACGTGTTGTATTCATGTGTTCATAACGTTCATTCACACTGAGTTTGAAATAATGAATCTGCTTTTAAAAGAAAGAGGCTCAAAATATCAGCAGCATACACACAGGCATCTATATAAATGTTTATTCTTTCAATCAAACTATTGTCTCATTTGTGTCATTTAAGGTTTACTGTATGCTTTGAATCCTCATTGTTAGTTTAAATACTACATTTCATCACTTTTTACTATTTACACAGATTTTACAACATGTTTGGTCATGTAAATTTGGTTTAAAGTCTCAGCAGTCATGTAAATTTTAATAAAAGTCATGGAAATTGGGATGAAAGTCATGGAAATTTGGTTAAAAGTGATGAAAATGTGTTTAAAATCATACAAATTTGGTTTAAAATAATGGAAATTGGAATAAAAGTCATGGAAATTTGGTTAAAAGTCATGAAAATTTGGTTAACTCATGTTTACACCCAGATTTAACTAAATGTTTGGTCATGGAAACCCGTTGGTCAACATGTGTGTGAACCCTGATTTTTTTTATATTGCTGAGTAAATTCTTGGCTCAAAGGAGAATTTCATCCAAAGTGCAGTCGTGGAGCTCAGAGTCGCTGCTCCGATCTGTAAGTCACACTCAGACGGACAGAGAGAGAGAGAGAGAGAGAGAGAGAGAGAGAGAGAGAGAGAGAGAGAGAGAGAGGACGAGACACAGGGCCGATGTGTAGAGTGCTGATGTGCACTTTGAGAAGGCGGCTCGGAGGCGATGGGCGTGCAGATAGACGGTCGAGCCGAGGAGGGATGCTCAGTCACACTGTCCTCTCTCTCTCTCTCTCTCTCTCTCTCTCTCTCTCTCTCTCTCTCTCTCTCTCTCTCTCTCTCTCTCTCTCTCTCTCTCTCTCGCTCTCTCCTTCAGCAGCTTCATCCTGTTACGGCAACGTTTCTCATTCAGTCGGCTCCAAGCTGCAGCGGCCGTGATAAGGTTCACGCTGATCCACTCCGCTCAATGTATACCAGGGAGAAATCTAGAGACGTCATTTTGAATCATACATCATTATGCATTAGCGCCGAGACGTGGGAGTCACTTTTTTGAAAAAAAAACTGGGACTCATCACTTTTTTTTTTCTTTCTTACTGCTTTCGACGCGAGGATTATTGCTCACACTCGCAATGTGAAGTTAACCAAGAACAGGCCCGATACCGCGATAGCTCGCTCACAGCTGATGGCATCAGCGTCTCCTCCCATCAGAAGGGTCCTAATAACTCGACTTTCCTGACCGAGGTAGCTGCACGCTCCCTCCTCCACCTCCACCTCCTCCACCTCCTCCTGCTGCTGTTCTTTGTAGAGAGGATGCTGTGCAAGCTGTTTCACAATAATGGCTGGTTGGTTTTCCTGCCATGTTTTCATATATATGGAAATATATGTCTATGGGTGTTTTTATTACATTTCCCTTAAGAATATCTCACACGCTACGTGGATACACCAGAGGGACGTTCTGTCAAATGCTACCTTCATTTGCTCTAATAAATGCTGCTACATGGTTTTTTACCACAACTTTGGGACGCAGCTCAGGATTCATTGAAGTATTAGGTATGTTTTTCTTTTCTTTTTTGAAGGATTGGGGGGGGTCGATTCCTTCGTTTAGTCGATAAAATGTCACAAAAGTTACCAGGAAGTTAAAATGTATTCTTGGATTGTTTATTTGTCATTTACAGATGTATTCAAAATTACAAATTTTGTCTGTTTTTTTGTTTTGTTTGTTTGTTTCTTAATGTTTAATTTGTTAAATTGTGTTTTTATTACTGTTCTACTGTTTATTTATATTACCTACTTATCTCTACTTTTAATTTCTGTGAATTAGAGCTGCTGTAATCCTGTAATTTCCCCACAGATGGACTAATAAAGGACTATCTTATCTTATCTTATCTTAAATTAGCCTTTTGGGCTAATTTTTCCAGCTAACTGTAAATTAGCCTCTCCGGCTAATTTTTTAATGTTGATTGGGTGTGCAAAACAAACAAATAAAATAAATAAATAGTTGTCTGGTGCATCGCTGTCAAAATGTGAAACGACAAATCAAACTTTAAAATAAGAACATTTCACTTAATGTATATAAATAAATACAGAGAAGATGCTTTTCATGAAATTTTAACAGAAAGATATGAAGGAAATGTATCCGTGCTACTTCGAAGTACAGTCAAGTATATTCTAAAGTACATTCTGTGTTTTTTTTGTAGTGTATTTATATATTATATTTGTTGAGAGCTTTTACCCTTTAAATGTCCGTACTTTTTCGTCCTCTCACACAACCCGTCATCCCTTTAGCGTTTTCGGGGACTATATTCTCCGCTGTTTGTTTTCCCCCGGCTGACATTAATAAAGCGAGAGCTTGGAGGAGGAGGAAGAGGAGGAGGAGGATGCTCTCCGAGCGGCGGAAGAGAAGCTCCGTCTCCGGCACATTGGGCGTCCGCGGTGCGAGCAGCTTTCGGATCGCTCACTTAAGCGGCTTCACATTTCAAACGGGCAATAAAGAGAGTCGGGTTCCCTGCAGGACAATAAAGCAGCGTTAGAGTCAGGGGTGGATGCACCGTGATGCAGGCCCATACGTCTCTGCCACTGCCGCGCTCAGCAGAACCAACAGAGACCCGATCGGAGACAGATTCACTGGAACATCCAGGTGGAACGTTTACTTTCTCGCCACGGCCGCAGAATAGAAAGAGCATATTACGGGTGCAGCGAACAAGATGGAGACACTTCCTCACATGAGATAAGGGGGCAGAGTTTCTCCTCCTTTACTGGGCCCTCACGAGCTGTTTCCCGACAAAGGCCTCGATCACAGAGCTGTAGGGCCCGCTCACAGTGTCGTAGGGCCCGCTCACAGTGTCGTAGGGCCCTGTTCATGGAGCAGTAGGGCCCACTCACGGAGTCATAGGGCTCGCTCACAGTGTCATGGGGCCCGCTCACGGAGCAGTAGGGCCCGCTCACAGTGTCATAGGGCCCACTCACGGAGTCGTAGGGCCCGCTCACAGTGTCGTAGGGCCCGCTCACGGAGCAGTAGGGCCCGCTCACTGTGTCATAGGGCCCGTTTACAGTGTCGTAGGGCCCGCTCACAGTGTCGTAGGGCCCCGTTCACAGTGTCGTAGGGCCCGCTCACAGTGTCGTAGGGCCCTGTTCACGGAGCAGTAGGGCCCGCTCACAGTGTCATAGGGCCCACTCACAGAGTCATAGGGCCTGCTCACAGTGTCGTAAGGCCCGCTCACAGTGTCGTAGGGCCCCGCTTACGGAGCAGTAGGGCCTGCTCACAGTGTCATAGGGCCCGTTCACAGTGTCGTTGGGCCCGCTCACAGTGTCATAGGGCATTGCTCACGGAGCTGTAGGGCTCGCTCATGGAGTCATAGGGCCCGCTCTCAGTGTCATAGGGCCCGCTTACAGTGTCATAGGGCCCGCCCACAGAGCAGTAAGGCC